>NC_056541.1:7126512-7474512 GCF_910596095.1 Thunnus maccoyii | reverse complement strand
TTTTCACTTAAGTGCACGACACTCTAAAAGGTGCATGCGTAAATGGTGTGCGCCACATCACAGATATTCTCCAGCCTAGATTTATCAATGAATCAATCGATTGACGAAACAGGTGAAGCACTTGGAAGATTGCAGTATATTCTGTTTACTGTGACATCAGTTTGTCTAAGGACAAGACTGTCATGTGTACCTTAAAATTGCTGATTTTGCCTATTTCCTAGAACTTTTGATATCCATTTCCCGTTATGCTGCGCTATTTGTGACTAGTAAATCACCCCGGGGAGGTTGCCAATGCTCCATAAAATAGCCCTAAATACCCTACCTCTGTGACACCTGGCATCATCATTGGCTTCTTTTTACCTGCCAGCCATGAGTTCAACTGGGAGGACATGACAAGCAGGAGCATATATAAAGAAATTGAAACGGCTTGGACCTGGAGTCAAAATTCTTTCATCATTTCAATCTCTCAAGTCATCTGGATCTTGTCTTCTGCTCTAAAAATGTTAAATGTTGAGATTTTTCACTATCTGCTTGGACCCCGATTATTGCTGCTTGCGGCTATATTTAACATGTGAAATTTGACTATCCTGTTTTTGTTGGAGACCCCACCTACCTAATACCCAATGTGGTTCGTAAAGCACCACTTTCCGACAAGGTACACAACACATTGGTCTCAGACTAGGGCAAAATCTCATATCCTGATCACGATACAGATCCTGATATAGCACATTTTCTGTAAATTCAATGAATAAATAGTTTCTGGTTCATGTCCCCCCCGAAGTCGTCTGTCCATGGTTTGCACTTATTACATTACTCTTATTGGCTTTCTACTCGCAAAGCTTTTATTGCACTTTATCTAACATAACAAGTGTAGTTGGTGTTGACTCGTTCACTGTCTCTCCTCTGCTCCGCTGTGCGTGCAGCCCCACCCTTGCTGAACCATGGAGAGCAGAGGAGAGCAGCGCGACGGCACATAACAGCAAAACGCAGTAGAAACTCTCTTACTGAGCTGAAGTGGAACGAGTGCACATAAATAAACAGTCTCTATAAATAATCTCTACTGCGTTTTGCTGTCATTTATGGTCACAGTCTCACTGTTTCTCTGGTCTTTCTCAGCGAGGGCAGAGCTGGGCCCTCCGTGTGTGTACTGCATACACAGCGGAGCAGTGGAAAGACAGTGAACCAGGAGAGACTGACTGTGATGAAAAGTCCTAAAATATGTTTGTGCTTACCTCTTGCAGATAACTTTTTGGTATTGATTATTTTGGCGGCGTACTCCTGTCCTGTACACAGCTTAACACATCTGCGCACCACTGAAAAGGCTCCCCTGTAAAACACAGAAAAAGTACATTGCTATCAGTGGGCAAATCCATCATACACCAAAATCAAACAGGTGGATATCTGAAGTCCAGTTGAATTCACATTTCTCAGCTTGCATGATTCATCATCATTTAATGGAAAGGTATCATCAGCAACTTCTTCATGTATGACAAAGAGAGTAGTGAAGGACCTCGGCTTGCTTACTATGGCTAAAATTTAGCTGAGAACCTCTTCTGTACAGCTATCATTTTTCCAGACCCAACGCAGAATAGACCTGATGTCACTCGCTCACATGTTAACTGTGGCTAGCTACATTGAAAGTCTACACTGCCAGGATTTGTCTGCTTAATACGCTCCCATGAGGCTCCCATACACAGTGAGCATATTCTAAGTAACATTTCGGCAAGCATTTTGAGAAAGGGGGCTAAAATGGCCTCGTAGAGACAAATCCAGCTTCAGTGAATCAGTCCTATACCTTGAAAAGTCTGTCATGGTGCACAAACACTTCATCAGGCACAAAATCAAAGAATAAATAAAATGCCTCACAGCTACTCTGTCTGAACTTTGATATTTGTTCCCATAGCCAGTTACTGCCCTTGCTGCTATCTGACTCCCCACAATATAATGCCAAATTTATATAAAATTGGGACAGGAGACACTGAATATCTGGATGTATTTGGCTATGAGAAGGGAAAATTTCCACATAATGTCTATGAGCAGCCTCAACACAAAAATATCCTTCAAAAACTGACAGCAGCCGAACCCTAACAGCAATCGATTCCCACTCTGCTGAGAAAGGGCTACACAACCTTACTGGTCTGATTAGTCAGATCAGCCCCAGTCTTACTGCCGGTGAAAGGTTGAGTGGTGCCACTGGTCTGCCTCCACACTGAGACAGTTACAGACAACCAGCAAGGTCAGGGTCAAAGGTGAAAGACCAACTGACCAGTGACTTCAATGAGGGGGCATTGGGGTAAATGTCTACATGGAAACACAAAACCCAGCTGAATTTAAATGGTATTTCAATACCGTCTCAGTACCTGAACTGTCTGGTTAGCACGTGAAGTGGTAACAATCAATGTGCTAGTAAAGTGCTTTTCTTAAGCGACCATGTGTGGCGAAATAAGACCCAAAAGCACGAAACTCACCGACACACAGTTGTGTATAAGCACCGCATGGGCGACACCAGCTACACACACACAAACAAACGCATATGTTACTGACACCAAACTCCACAGCTGTGCCTGGAAAGTTCACACTCTGTGAGGTAAGTATCTATCGTCGGGGCTAAATATGCTTTAACACACACACGCAGAGACACACACACAGTTAAATAAGGTAACAGCCCATGAATCATCGCTTTTCGAAGTCTGGTTTGACACCCAGAAAGTGGTCATAGAGAGATTAAAAAGGACTCCGATGTTATTTTTGAAAATAAATGCCGTTACAGTCTCACAAGGTCCGTGTAATGTAGATGAATTAAGTACTGCAGGGTTTATATATTTGTACTCTAACGCCTCTAATCTAACTGAGTCAAATGGGGTGATATAAGAAAAAAAAAACAGAGAGGAAGATGAAGACTTTTTCATAATCTTTATCTACTGTTACAGGTTTCCTTTTAGCAACTGTTTGACAGACAGACTTTGTGCATCATCCTTTGAATTGGTTTCTCAATGAGTCAAGTGACAAAAGGCTGCATTCAAGACTGTGTGAATGTTCATTATGTTGTTCCTTGAAATAAAAATCTGCCCCAATGCGTGGACTGCTGGATATTTGTATTAACATTATAATAGGAGGGATTCAAATTGTTATCTAATTTTTAAGGTCTGTATTAAGTATAAGAAGATACTGATATGTGAATCTGTGAATATGTAAAATTATAATATGAAAAAAATATTTTGACTAATTTTGAACATTTTAAAAGAACCATTCAAGTGTTTTAGCACATTTTAGCCCATTTACTATGCAAAGCTAATACGTATCAGTGTTGCTAACAATTTCAAAGCATATTGTGGTGTGATGTTTTACATTTTTGAATATTATAATTTTTTAAATGCAGACAGTTATTGGATTCCATTCATTTTAATACTATATGAAAATGATCTAACAGTTTACTTGATCACAGTGAATTTCACGTCTACTTTAATTGTTAAAGATCCTTTCTTTCGTCTTTCCTTTCTCTGTATCCTTTCTTCACTGTAGCCATGTGTGCTGTGATGTGTTCTTATCTCTGATAATTTGACCTTTTGACATTTAAAGGGTGGCACACGGGTGCATGTTGCTCTGTGAGCAGCAGAAAAAGCTAACCCAACAGTAACAATATATTTGAGCAACAAAAGCAGACATGATGTTCACTGTGATGGATTACAGAAAAAAATTGTGACAAATTTCAAGTCACTTCAGCTGTACCATACATTACTCAATATCTAAAACACATTGATATACTTTATGATAATGTAAAAAATGGGCTAAGCACACTAAAGCAAAGGCACAATGCTTAAATGTCAGCAGCCATGATGAGAAGGTGATACCAGTAGAGAGGGAGTGCACAGCAATTACCTTTCCTCAGATGTTGGATTAGTACTATAAAGTTACAAAGAGCATTATCATAAAGAAGCCAAGTCATTCTCTGCACTCTTTCCTCCCAGCTTTATGTGACTGGGTGAATTATAAGATTGGTCTCTGAGAGAAATTTCACAGTGCGCGGCGTACAGATTAGTCTCTCTCATTTGGGGAGCTTCAAAGCCAGTGCTTTTGACTGGAGCGTATTGTGTAGAAGCTGAGACGTATCTGAACACAGCGAGGCCTGCACGTTTGATCGGTTGCATTCTTCAGCAACATATTTTTTAATCAAGAGTCACGACAGGAGCACAAAGTCTCGCAGGGTTTGGGATATATTGGATATATAGGAGTTAAGCAGGCAAAACCTTCCCTACTAACAATATTTATTACTTTTGGGATAAAACATGCACAGCGGTGAGGCAGTGTTGTAAATCTGTCTGATCCCCGTGTCTACTACAGCAGTTAAGTTTGGCGGATGACCAGCCATTTACGGTTGACTAAAAGCTCAATCTATCATATCGGGCTTTTCTCAAGTATCTCTTTATAAGGAACACCCCACCATAGACATCAAATACTTGCCTGAAGGCAGGCTCTGAAAATTTGTAGCTTGCTACTTCACTTAAGCTGGAGTCAGCTTAGAGTTACAACAGTTACAACGAATTCAAACGGTGACCCAGTTTCATGGCAAAAAAACTAACATAAACTTCTCATTCAATTCACCTCTTTGCTCTTTGTATCCTTATGTTCTATATCTTTAAAAACACTCATATTTTCACCAAAAGAATGCCGAATACATTTTTTTAAACTTTATTTATTCAGGGGAGTTCCTCTGAGAGCAATGATACCTTTTTCAGTAACACTCTGATCACATTCACACAGTCACACATTTATACCTGGAAACTACCCAGTACAACCACAGTCTGATCTGCAAACCACTGAGCAGCTCCACTGTAGCCTTGCTCAAGGGTCCCTCAGTGGTGGTAATGAAGAAGAGGCAAGTGCTGCTTCTTACTTTCCCCACCAAGATTTATCCTGCCGGTGATCCCTCCGGTCACAAGCTCGCTTCTCTAACCTTTAGGCCACCGCTTAATTGTTGTAGTTGCCTATATTTAATGCTCATAGCCAACATAAGCAAACATGGTTGATTACAACAAGCCAACCTGTAGCAAGCTCACTCCATGAAGTAGCAACTCCAACTATCTTCTCAGAGCCACTTTTCAAGCCAACAGGAAGTGAGGGTTAATGTTCAAAAACATCGGCTTTTAGTAGAGTAGTCCTTTAAGGCAACATATGTTACAAAAATAATAATATCATTTCACTAAAACTTATTTTTCTATTGATATATTTCTTATTTTAATACCCAATAACGTTGGTTTACTAGCCTTAAAAGCCAGACATTTGAGTTTCACCTGCCTTTGAAGCGATGAGCTGCCATCAACACCTGTTAACACCTAAAAACATACCAAAAATAATACGCCTCAAAACTAATTTCAAAAGAAAGTTAAAACATCCACGGATGCTCCGTCTGCCATTTCAGAGGCATTTTAACTGAACGTTTTAACCCTACGAAATATATAATTCAAAGGGAAAAATCTTTCTATGGTCAAAATTTAATTGGCTACTTTCAATTAGTGAATATTTGTGCAAAATATTTTATATTGGCAGCTTTAACTCCATAATAAATCAAGCAAAAACCTTCTCATTCTCTGGGGGTTATGGAGACCCTGCACACCACTGATTTAAGCAGAAGAAGACGAGGCAGGTCAAAGGCAAGAGGGCAAATATATAAAACACAAAAACAAATAAAAGCAGCCCCCCCAAAAAGTTTGATAATTCATTGTTGCATTAAATTACTGTGTGAGTTTTCAATTTGTTGGTGTCCTGGCAAAAGCCTGTCTGCAACTGTTCATTTTAAAAGCCAAACCAAGGATGAAAACAAAATTTACAACATGCTAATAGCCCTGAAGTAAAATGATGTATGCATTTATCATTGCTACTCATTGATTCACAATCAGGGTCATTTATATTAATTATTTATGATGCACAGTTAGCAAAGTGTTTGGACTGTCAATCTAAAACTTACAGGATTAATATACAGTACAATAGGTAAAAATACTGTAAGAAAAGAATAATTACTGTAAACACTATTGAGTATTACACATTCTAAGCTCCTGTAGGGCTGTTACAGTCTGTCCTAACATCTCTCAAAATTACATCAGAGTGTAGCTTTTATTCCATGAAATCCATAAATAAATATGACACATACTGTAAAATAAAATGAAATATTTTGCTTGTTTTTTTTTTCTTGACACAGTTATCATCCCAGTCGTGACTGGCTGCGCAGCATGGGGCCAATCAAGCAGTCAGTAAATAACCAGTGATATGCATGATAATCAAAACAACACTAGCGAGCGGCGTGACACTCTGCAGCAGCGATGTAAACAACGTACACCTAATAAGGAGTGATTTCTCAATTGTTTCCCTCACCCCTCTGCCCTATCCTAATGATATAACGTTGCAATGTGCTGTAGATGCCTAAACTGAGTCTCCAGGGTTCAGAAGTGAGTTTGTTAGAAGTAAGACCTTATTGACCTTTATGTTTGTTTTTATCTCTTATGGTATCACTATAATTTGTTCTGCGTGGTGTTCAAAGACTACTACTCTGCTTTTATGGTAACATTATAGTACAGTTAGTTTAATAGTTGTATGAACAGAGAGAGGTATGAGTGAATTTGTGACATTCAAACTCTGTGTTGTTTTTTTTCAGTCTCTTACGGCACTACATCAGACTTCTCTGTGGTGTAATTACAGATGTTTGATGACAATTATGGTAATATTATTAATAATAATCACACACTTTACCTAATATTAATAATTATAATATATCTAAGCATTTTGCTGCAATATTTGTACAGTGTCCTTTAAATTATGATCGGTATGGTTCTTGGTTAGGAGAAATTCTGTCCATTTCAAGTCATAAGATACCCTGCAACAAAGAAATGTGTGTAAGTACAGTTAACACAGTTTCAGTGGTGGAAGAAGTATTCAGATTAAAGGTGCAGTATATAGAATTTAGTGGCATCTAGCAGAACAGACTTGGCAGAAATGGGATATAATATTCATAAGTACGTTTTAATTAATATATAATCACCTGAAAATACGAACCATTGTGTTTTCATCACCTTAGAATGAACTCTTTATATCTACATAGGGAGTGGGTCCTCTATCATGGAGTCCACCATGTTGCACCGCCATGTTTCTACAGTAGCCCAGAACAGACAAACCAAACACTGGTTCTACAGAGGGCCTTTAGCGTTTTTCGCTAGTTTTGTGGCCATTGTAGGTTCTCCTACACGCTTGGAAGGGGAGGGGAGTCAGTTTGATGCCATCTGCAACCTCACTGCTAGATGCCACTAAATCCTACACACTGCACCTTTAAGTAGTACCAATACAGCAATGTAAAAAATACTCCATTACAAGTAAAAGTCCTGCATGAAAAATCCTATTTGAGTAAAAGTACATCAGTATCAGCAGCAAAATGTAGTAAAAATATTGCAGTAAAAGTAGTGGTTTGGTCCCTCTGACTGATATATTATTATATATGACATCATTAGATTATTAATACTGAAGCATCAGTGTGTGAGCAGCATGTTACTGTTGTAGCTGCAGGAGGTGGAGCTAGTTTCAAACAGCTGTCAGCAGGTGTCCTGACTCCTCGCAACAAACAGAAAGGTTGTTTTATTTTTTCCACTGCAGCACAACTAAACTGTTTCAGTCATTTTAACAGCCAATGAGCCATTTATGGATATTTGCATTTTTCAAAATAAATGTTATTTTCTACCTTTCTTTTTTTTCCCGCTGTACCGAAATCATACCAAACTGTGACTCCAAAACTGAAGTACATACCGAACCGTGAATTTTATGAACAGTTACACCCTTAGTAGAAAAAACAATATTTTCCTCTGAGATGTAGTGGAGTGGAAGTATAAACTACCATAAGATGTAAATACTCAAAGTACAAGTACCTGCAAACTGTATTTAAGTGCAGTACTTGGGTAAATGTAGTTAGGTTCTTTCACCACTGTATAGTTGTAAGTACAGAGTTGGAAGGGAGTTGTTTGACCTGGCGCCAGTGCAAGTCTTATCTTGTGTTATCTGTCACCACAACGCTGCAAAAAAGCCCTCTAAGGAAGAGTTGTCACTCTTTCACATTGCGTGCAATGAAGCTATAGAACTTCTTGCATTTCTACAAATATGTGTACATGTAGACGGCATTAATTCATCATTTTAAATGGATGTCACATGAAGAAAAAAAGGGAGAAATGGCAAATAAGGTAAGGACAAACAAAAAGCTGGCGTGTAAAATGTAATTTTATAACCAGAGGAATGCACTTCTCTATACAGATGTTTGTTTTCTGGCTTTGCAGATGACATTAATTCATTCTTTAAGAGGGTTTCTGGTCACACCAGGCAGGAAAAAGTCATGTGTGAAACCATAAAAGATTTCATTTTCATGCACATTCATCAGAAAAATCTGTTACTCCTTGCTCTCTATAATGGAGAGACAGCTGTAAAAGAAAATGACTTCCCATAAACCGCTGTTTAAACACGTTTCTGTAGTTGAACGTGTCGCTGCAGATATTATAGTTGCTTTCTTTTTTCACATCTGTTTTTGTGAAGATCAAACATACACGACAAAATATTCTGCGAAGAGCAAGCATGTGTTAGAGAGACTTACACACACACACACACACACACACACACACACACACACACAGATGCGTATTTTGAGAACTGTCATCCCGAAAAAAGCACACACACACACACACACACACAGATAGAGAGAGAGAGAGAGAGAGAGAGACAGAGACAGTGGTGGATTAAGTACGCTACTCAGATCTTTTACTTAAGTAAGAGTTGCGATACCACAGTGAAAAAATACATCCTAATAAGTCCTGCATTCAAAATCTTCGTACACAAGTACTGTCTGCAAAATGTACATAAAGTATAAAAAGTAAAAGTACTCATTATGCAAAATGGTCCAATTTAGAGTGTTATATTTATCATATATAAATGAGTGTAATATTGATTCACTGACATGTACACGTGAGCAGTATTTTAATGTAATCAAGCCGGTAGAGCTTATTTGAACACCTTATACTAATGAATAGTCTAATCTACTTATAATAGTGTATATATAACAAAATGATCAAATGTTTTATGTATAAAATATTGATCTGAAAAGTATCTAGTAACTATAGCTGAGAAATAAATGTAGTGGAGTATAAAGTAGTTACAATACAAGTACCTCAATATTGTATTTAAGTACAGAACTTGAGTAAATGTACTAGGTTACATTACACACACGCGTGCACGCGCGCGCGCACACACACACACACACACACACACACGTTGACCTAGGTCACCTTTGGGGACATTACGTAGACTTATATTAATTTCCTGGAGACTTACCCTAACTCTAACCTTTACCACTGACCCAAACATCAGCTTTTAACCAATTGGAGACACAGCTTTTGTCCCCAAGTGGACAAGCCGTCCCCAATTAACTGTTTTTTAATCTGAAATTTGTCCCCGAAAGAAACCTATGACAGACACACACTCACACACACACGCACATGTTGACCGAGGTCACTTTTGGGGACATGACATAGACTTGCATTAATTTCCTGGAGACTTACCCTAACAATAACCATAACCACTACTTACCTAATCATAACCCTAACCCTAACCTTAACCTAACCATAAACCTTAACCACTGACCCCAGAATCAGCTTTTTACTAATTGGGGACACCGCTTTTGTCCTCAATTGGACAAGCAGTCTCCAATTAACCGGTCTTTAGTCTGAAATATGTCCCCGAAAGTAGCCTATGACACACACACACAAACACACTTGTGTGCATTGCTGGCCTGCAGAGTCGCTCTGCTGTGCACTGCCTGGAAACCAGCAACCGTTTATCCAAATGACACTTCATTAACTGACAGACAAGCAAAACCCCAAACAAACCCGAAACGAACACCTCAAAACAACAACAACAACAGCAGCAACAACAACAGATACTCACTTCCCCAGCTCCTCGTAAAGCTGATACTCGTCTGTGAATCGCGTACAGGTTGTCGTAGCCATGTCTCTCCCCTGTCTGTCTCTCGCTTCTTCTCCCTTATTCTGAACCGAAAACGTTAACGGTTATTTCGTGTTAGATCTGGTGTTTGAAAACACAGGTCCGCCCGGCAGCTACACGGCCGTTGGAGCGGTGAAATGCCTTTAAAGAGGCGCCGAGTGAGTGAGGGTTTGATTCAGAAAGACGTAGCGACCAGGTTAGGTGCTCTCTCTCTCTCTGCGTCTCTCGCCACTATCTGACAGGCAGCTACCGCCGCGCTCAAGCGACTACTGATCAAGCTAGCTGACCGAATCAACGTGACTTCCGGCTAAGATTTCCAGAATAAAACACAGCGCTCATATTAATGGTGTATTACTGCTTAAGTACAGTTTTGAGATATTTGTACTTCACTCGAGTATTTCCATGTGATGCTACTTTATACTTCCACTCCACTACATATCAGAGGGAAATATTATACTTTCTACTCCACTACATTTATTTGACAGCTTTAGTTACTTTTCAGATGAAGATTTGACACAATGGATAATATAACAAGTTTCACATTGTCAAAGATGAAACCAGTGGTTTCCAATCTTTTTTGGCTTTTGACGTCTTACAAAAAGCAGTGTGTAGTCGAGGTCACATTTCAGATGTCTATGAGTTGTTAACAGCTCCACCAAATAGTGATTTTTCCTTCAATGAATAATAAAGTAAAGTTTCATTTCAATAAATGTTCAAATGATCCAATATTTCAACGAAAATCAAAAATCAGAGGAGAAAGGCCAAAAATAAAAACAGATTTGTGTATCAGAACTTTGTTTTTTCTTCTTTCCTCTCCCATTAATCATCTCACAACCCCTCAGATTTATCTGCTGACCCTTTGGAGGGGCCCGACCCTTAGGTTGAGCACCACTGGACTAAACTAGCTAACTGTATATAAAGTAGTTGAAACTAGCTCCACCTCCAGCAGCTACAACAGTAACATGCTGCTCTAACACTGATGCTTCACTATTAATAATCTAATGATGTCATATATAATAATATATCAGTCAGAGGGACCAAACCACTACTTTTACTGCAATACTTTAACTACATTTAGCTGATAATACTTATGTACTTTTACTTAAGTAGGATTTTTCATGCATGACTTTTATTTGTAATGGAGTATTTTTACATTGTTGTATTGGTACTTTTACTTAAGTAAAGGATGTGAGTACTTCTTCCACCACTGGTTATGAGAACTTTAAATTAGCATAGGTTCACAAGTTTTCAAGTCTGTCTTAAAACAACAATCAGGTGTCCATATGAACACTGAAAGAGGTTTTCCTCACTGTAATCATTCCTCCTGTTCATACTGGATATTAAAAGATCTCCTTTAAATGTGCTTCCGATGTAAGTGATGGGGGCCAAAAATTACTCAGTGTCCACACAGTCATTATGTGTAAAAATGCACTCAAAACAATTCATTGATTATCAAAAGAGTTGTGGCTAAAACTCAGTAATGCAGATCTGAACAGGCTCATCCAATATAGAAGCAAAAGGTTTTGACACAGGTAAAAATCTGGTTCTGAATGTATTGTTTGTTGGCTCCTCTGCTGAGGATTACAAGGATTCAAATTTACATTTTATAAACGTCACAAAGTGGCCTGATAGACGAGTTTCTCCAACATTTGCATGCTGCGCTTTCATGACTTTTATCCTCATGGGACACAATTGTTAACATAAAACTTAATTTGCATCGGTTGCTTTTTGCACTTGAATCAAAAGTTTTGGAATCAAAATCAAAGTTTCCCCATCTTTTCATTTTCCAACAGGTCAGTCACCCTTTTAGACTGACATACAGTAGGTCATTTGATTTCCTGTCATGCCAGTTGAACATATTTGAAGGTGTTGTACATTTAAGATGGGAAAACATCACAGCATTGTATGCATTTTAAATCTATTGATCCTTATTAATTTAGTTAGCTTCATAATTTTGCAGAGTTTACTAGTCTTTTCTAATGGAGTACACCTGTGCTGCTTAATAAATTGCCTAAGTGATATATTTGCACTTCATTTTGAAGGAAAACAATCACCCACGTTCCGGTCTTGTGCTGATAAACGTGTCTAACTTGACAATGTTTGATTGGCTCGCAGCCTTTCAACTGAGCGGCAGCGTTGATGTCGCTCTCTGCCGCCCTCTGGTGGACAGAGCGGCACAACGTGGTAACGTAATCGAACACACCTCCCGCCTGCACGGCTCGTACTTCCAAATAGGGGCAAATATGAGAGAGCTGGTTTGTGCTCTCAAAACGTGCCGCCGTGTGTGTTGTAGATGCGTTTGTTTTATCTGGATTCAACTGGACGATGAGAAATGTTTCAGCGTTTGATTTACAAACATGACAGGAAAAGCATATTAACCCTGCAATACGTTTTTACAGTGGTGCAAGAAGTACTCAGATCCTTTACTGGAGTCTTGGTCCCTCTGACTGATATATTATTGATATATTATTATATATGACATCAATAGATTATTAATACTGAAGCATCAGTGTTAGAGCAGCATGTTACTGTTGTAGCTGCTGGAGGTGGAGCTAGATTCAACTACTTAATATACAGTTAGCTAGTTTAGTCCAGTGGTTCCCAACCTAGGGGTCGGGCCCCTCCAAAGGTTCACCAGATAAATCTGAGGGGTCATGAGATGATTAATGGGAGAGGAAAGAAGAAAAAACAAAGTTCTGATACACAAATCTGTTTTCAGTTTTTGGACTTTTTCTCTAATCTTTGATTTTTGGTGAAATATTGGATTTCCACCACTGCAGTTTTAGAAATACATAATTCAAACATGACAGCAATAAACTACTACAGTGTGCTTGGGTTTGGAGACAGCTTTGTAGATAAAACAGTAAAGACAGTCGATCACTATAGAAATATTATAGAAATACTGCAGTCATCAAAGCATTTGAGCATTCGTTGCATGTTGTTCACTGCAATAATATGCAAGGCTTGATGTAAAACGGCTTTATGCTCCACGGCTGTAGACGAGATTTTAAAAATACTGTCATGACTCCATATTGCTCCTGGCAGAACCCCAACTACCTAGGAAATTGTTGAGCCAACCACAGTTTAGGCCTTTATTACTGTCTAAATGCAGTTTCTAAGCGCTCTCTACACGTCTTTACAGGTATGCAGTTGTGATGGATCCTCAAGAATTCTGAAAATTCACCAAAGTGAGACACACCGCCAATAAAACGACATTAATCCTGAGCTGTGACATCGTGCAGGATTCGAAAACTGGACAGAGAACATCGTGACCCACAGACAGCAGGAGAAACTCATTATACTTTTTGAAGGGAGCTCATTTCTGCACAGATGTTTACTGAGATGAATACTGTGCATGAGAGGATAACAAGGTAATGAAATCCAAAAATGAAAGCTGAGTGATTGGAGTTCCAGGACTCATGAAGGTGAAATGAGACTGAGGGTCAGAAAAGAACTGACATGCAATTAGAGATGATTGCTTTTAATCAACTCAATTGTCTCAGAAACAAATCATTTCTTGCAGGGAAAATGTATAGCTACAAAGACTCATCTCAACTTCTTACCAATAATTTACCAGGTGAAAAAACAGAAATATCAAGAATCAATCTTTATGTCAAAAAATCCCACCTTTACTTATATTTCAGACAATTTCAGTGCATCAAAGGCAAACTGCTACAAACCTTTTAGATCATTTGTTTTTACTGCACATATTCCAACATCATCTCGCCTACAAAGACCAATTTCAGCCTCATGAAACAGTGTCTTCTTATTAGATGGTTTAGCCAATCAAATTCACTGTAGAGTGATTCAGAACACGTGATAGAAACAAAAATAAACCCCAGCCACATGCTCGAATGCTTCCCAACCTCACAGCAACATTATTGCCGCCAATTAGCTTTAATGGCCACTTGGACTTATTAGACAGTTGCCCTTTCTGCTTCATGAGTCACATATTCATCTTAAGGCTGAAACTACCAATTATTTTCATTACTGATAAATCAGTCGATTATATTTTCAATTAATCAAGTAGTTGTTTAGCCAATAAAATGTGGTAAGATGGTGAAAAATGTAAATAAGTGTTAAAGGTGACGTCTTCAAATGTCTTGTTTTGTCCTGACCAACAGTCCACAACCCAAAGATATTTAGTTTATTATCACAGAGGACTAAAGAAAACAAAATATTCACATTTGAGAAGCTGGAATCAGAGAATATGGAAATTTTCTAACTGAAAACAATAAATTGATCATCAAAATAGCTGGTGATTAATTAAGTAGTTGGCCATTAATTGATTAATCCTTGCAGATCTACTTCATCTGCTGACGCAGGATGACGTAAAGCTTCACCGCTTCAAAAAAACGTTTCCGTGTGATGTTAATGAAACATGTCTCCTTAGTTGAACTGCACTGAGGAAACAAAACCATGTAAAACTTCAATCAAGGTTCAATTAAAACCTTTATTTATTTACAGGAGATTATGCATACACACACACACACACACACGCACGCACACTCTCACACGCACACTCTCACACGCACACGCGCAATTCTCAGGCAAGGATTAGAGAATTGCAATGACACAGGAATAAATTAACATCATAAACACATTTTGACAACAACATGGATTACATTCAACGTCACACAAACACATTATATCACAGCAGTCGTTAAATAAATTAAATCATGTGTTTCTTAAAATGTCCCCATGCTGTCTGATTCTCTGACAACAGGCCTTTAATATTTCCAAATTATAATGTAATACTATTGTCTAGTAATACTGTTTATTTTTAGCTGAATACGCTGCGGTGTCAGCTCTTGTTGTACATCATCAGGGTTTCTGCAGGCTTCACCAAGGTACATTTAAAACTCTTTAAATACAACAGAGAATGCGATTAAACTCCTGTTTCATGGTCAAAATATGAAAGATATCAATAAAAACCATTAGTGATGATAAGGACTAGAATTATTTACCAAGTGCAATTTATTTAAATTTAATTTTTTGTCGTTATTTCCTGGCAGTATATACCAATCATTACCATTAAAATGTGGATAAGCAGCAAAAAAAAAAATGGATGAATGGAAGGATGGATAGATTGACCAATTAAACCAATTAAAAAATAACTAATTAATTTAAGGTTAGAGGTCTGAAACAATAATGAGGATTTTCGGGCCAGGTTTTACTAAAACCACAAAAAAATACATTTTATAACTAACATTACTGTCTATGGCAGGCTAGAAAAAAATATTTAAGACCTTTGTGAATGAAATTTAAAAGTTTTAAATACCTTCTAAGGCCTTTTTTTGAGGAAGTCTAAATCAACGCCTTTTAAGACTGTTCCAGACCTGCAGATACCCTGATAATGCAGCCAGGCAGGTCAGAAAATGTGTGTGTGTGCGATGTCGGTCATTGCAACACTCGGACGGAGTTGACGTGGAGATGGTAGAGGAAGTCTGCGTACGACGCTCCTCCGTTAGGACTCTTGTCCTCCACCAGGTGGCGCTGCAGGGTCTCCTCGCAGGTGTCGCCCTGCTTCACCACCCACAGCTAAGACAGAAAGACGGTGACATCATCAGTCAACAGCCGCTGTGATCTATTTGATCTGATGTGACTCTGATGTGGATGTGGAGCACAGTGACGTCTCTGACTTTGCTTTTTGGGTTATTGGGGCTTTTCAGAGTCATCATGAAAATTCAGAGTTTGAATAAGTTGCAGGGAAACATTGAAATCCTCACACCTGGTCCACACCAGAGCAACATGTCACCACCTCTGAATGAGAGGACAGTAGCTGTATGTACACCACATGATGGTGCCTTAAAACCAGGTGAGAAGAAGTTAAATAAAATGTGAACAACCACATTGGAGGCAAATTTAATTCCTCAGCTTCTCCCCGTAACTTCATTTCTGTTTTTTCAAAATTTCTAATGATGTAACCCAACTCTGTATCCTTAAAAACAGTTTGACGAATGGAAAGTTTGGCGATAAAAGGTTTGTCTCCTTGTTCTTACATGAAATACTGTAGGCTGAAATTCTGTAGCTTATATATCCAAAATTTCTCAGTTAAACTATGAAGATGAACTTAATTTAGACACCAAGGTAGAGATAGATATTAGAGCTCACAAAAAATCTCCAACATTTTACTTGAAAGGAACATAGAACCTTTAATTTCTACTTTTTTGGTTTCTCCATGTGGCAGCTGAACTTTACACTAAATCTGACATAACATGAACGCAGCTTAAGAAGCAGTGTTACTGGTTGTCACTATTGAAATTTATGTGTGTATACATATATATAAATTCACAGATGTAGGCCGGCTTGTGAAGCTGCCACAATGCCGACTTGTTGAAAAAGGAAAATTTTGCCTCCAGCTCACCTTGCGGGCGCAGTGTATCTGGGAGTTTAGTGTGTTGATGAGTGATCGAATACTGATGGACAGAGGGTTTTCCAGAGCAGGGAGCTTGGTCTGGAAGAACACACATAAACAACAAACATTTGAAATGAACAGTAAACTGAGAACTTGTTAACCCACATAAATGTTACACTGCTTTTCGTGGCCGGTCAGAAATATTTTCAGCCGTGTCTTTAGAGCTGTTAGGGTTAAATTAGTGTCACTATAAAAACAGCTGAGCTCATTGGTGAGACACATCATCAACCTTCATATTAAACTAGTTCTTATAATTCATCACCTGCAGACCTATTTCCATTTCCTTTGCCCTCACTCATTGCTTTCCTCTTCCTAATAACCATACCTGATACCTTATAAAATACTGTTTATAGCCGACTTTTAACAATTTTATGTAGTTTTTATGCTTATTATTATAAATTATAGACTAAAATGCCATTGCCATGTCATTTTATGTACTGTAACTTAGCTAAATCTTCTGCTGTAGATGTATATACCCACATCCCTCTAATCTCTCACCTCTCCAGAGGGCAGAGAGGAGAAGCAGCTGGTATTGAAGAGCTCCACCAAGGTGCATGCTGGGACTTGGCTGCCCACCCAGAGCAGCAGGGTGAGGGGTGCATGAACCAAATACAGACCTCTGGGCTCCAGGCTGGCGGCACAGCAGCGCAGCACCTCCTCTGGGTTTGAAGGGCTGGAACCGTCAACTGACAGTGGCTGCGGATGACAAATGAGGGAAAATTTCTCTCAAGTAAATCTCTCTCGAGTGTCTGACACATTTACTGACTGTAACATTGTCTGGTCACAATAAAAATTAATCTTATGTGATGGTAGCCAATGGTTAGCTTTAAAAATACAGTATGACATACTGAGTTATCTAAATTAAATAACATAAGACAACACTTAAAATAGATTACATCTAGAGAGTCAATATTTTCTGCCTTTCTATATTTTGTCTGCCTGACTGTGATCAGGACTGTGTGTTGATCGTACTGACCAGAGGCAGCAGCAGAGGGTAGAAGTGTGTGGCGGTGGTGAACGTGTCCATGCCGAGCACCTGGCAGCGCTGCTGCAGCCGCTGGTGGACGGAGCTCCGCAGGCCTGGCAGCAGCACCTCGCTCTTCCTCAAACTGTTGATGTAAACGGGGAGAGCTCGCAGGTACTGAGGGAGGACCAGCTACAGGACACACACACATAAAAAAAAAATCTGTTAATTAAGTTTGACACAGCTGTAAAGATACTGAAGGACAAAACAAGATGAACATGACGTATGAGGCTAAACTTAGTTTGTAAAGTAAAACAAACTTACAAAGAGAATGTAGTGAAGGATGGAGGTAATGACTAAAATTGAATCAAATCTGAAATAGCAGTTTGACTGTCACAGCTTTAGCACACTTAATGTACTGTACACTCACACCCAAAGATTCATAAGTGACAAAAACAGCTGGCAGTCATTCATTCTCAATGAAAGCTGGCAACAAAGGGCCTTCAGATGCCTTGGCAGCAGCGAGCAGCGCGATGCCAGTGCCAAGAAAGACAGGTTGAAGTTGAGCAGAGTTTAACTTTATGCAGATTGGCAGTGACGCCGCTGAGGAAGCAACCAATTGCAGATCGGGATTTGATTTTCTTCCCACAGCAACCACTGTACTAAAATTCCTAGCAAACATCTGTCACTACTATATTAATATTAGGCTATTTCTATAATTATTGCTCTAGATATATATCTATAATTAGCCTATGATGCTTTATTCCATACTCCATTCCATTCCTACTCAGCCAACAATGTAATTTTGAAAGTAAAATGGCATTTTTATTTTTTAAATGACAGAAATATAGACTAGACGCAATACACAGTGGAAACATGGAAAATTGTATCCTTGTCAAGTTCACGGTCAGCCTGCTGAATGACATTTCTACAAACTTGATATTGGCCACAACCGAACATGATGTCTGCAGCGCTGCTTGAACAACCTGCCCCCCTGCCGATGACTGCTAGAGGGCTGGCAGCGAGCAGCCAGCGACCAGAGTGCCTGCTGCTGCTCATGAATTGGTGTTAATGCCGAGTTACACCAAAGATATAAAGTAAAAACTACACATGTGGAAGAATTTGAAACCATACAGTGAATATTCTCATGTGTAAACTCATGTGTAAATGATCTCACCTGTCCAGCAGACACTGAAGAAGAGCAGCAGTGTTTACGGTAGGACGCCAACGCTTCTGTTACCTCTGTCTGCAGTTCCTCCCTCAGCTCCTGTAGAGGGCGCTCCAACACGGCGCAATACACTAGACAGACACGTCACAACACAGATCAATATACTGTAATCTTGTGGGGTTCATTTAGAATTCGATAAATTACTTCCACTTGAATTTTGAGACAAATGTAGATTTACTGTAAACAAATATGACCATTAGAAAGGAGACAGGATTTATTTTACACTATACATACTGTACATTGCATTTTGCACTACATTTACGATTCAGATTTGGACTGCTTTATAGATGTTGTTATGCAAAATAACAGAAGTTTCGGGTAGTAAAAATCCTCTTAGTGACAGAAAGCAACAAAGCTTTTGAGAAATTTGGTCTTAATTTAGATAAACAATTGCAACATCAATATTTCAGGTACGAGAGTGTCCATAAGTTACTTTGATCATGATGTCAATCATTGGCAGATATCATACTATGATATTAACTTTCATTTGATATTAATAAATGTTCAGTAATAGCGCTATATGTGGCACCTAAATCATTATCCTGATGCTAATAGCAAACTTGTGTTTAGACATAACTTATATTAGCATGGATAATCGGTAGATTTAATTTGTATAAACTGTATATTTCATTCTATGAACTTCATATTAAGTTTTTTTTTTTCAAGCAATATATTTTTGTGAAACTGGATAAAAACATATATTGTTATTACCTATATTTTGGAACAGAAATTACGATGTTGATGATGATGCTCATGGTTGAGAAGCATTACACTTTTAGTAAGGTAAATAATGCATTTATCTATAGTACTAGTTCCTTACTCTTCTTGCAGTAGAAGGCGAGTAGTGTTTGGGCCTGGCAGTGCCGGAAAGCTTCCTGCAGGTGGGTTGAGCACCGCAGAGTCAGAGTGTGAACCCTGGTCCTCCTGTCTCCAGTCTGCGTGCTGTAAGACAATACAACCTGACGGACAGGAGGGGGCAGAGGAGGATTATACAGTGGTAACCATTAAGAGGAAGGTAAACTACATGGATACTCTGTAGTGCAAACTGCAAATTAAGCACATGAAACAGAATGTAGTCTGCACTGAGTTACTGTATGGTCATGGTCTTAAGAAGTAACATTATTAAATTCTGTGACATTGTAGTCGCCTATTTTTAAAATATATATTTATTAACCATTGTAGATTTGTAAATTCCACACATTTCTGATGTAAGGTGATGATCATAACAATAAACCCACCTGTATGGCTACACCTCTCGTCTTATCCAGAGCTCTGGTGTGTGCAAGCTCCACAGCCAGTGTTGTCTGCCAATCGAGGGTCGCCATGGTGACCTGGCTTGGGCTAGGACCGGGGACGAACAGCCCATAACAGCCGGACACACGCAAATCTGGTGGGACAGGTACAAATAAAGTGGCACTGCGGGTGTTTTTGAAGGATTCTGTCTGCATAATTACGCAAATAAAATCTCTCACCTTTGCTAACAAAAATCCTGAGCTCAGCCTTGTAGCCTGTGTCCATCTCTGCGATCCTTTTTAGATTGGCGCTAAAACGCTCCCTGTCCAATTCCCCCTGTAGTGGAAATTAAAAACAAACCAGTCTATGATGGGACATAAATCTCATCTGAATGCATAGTATATCCCAAATAGTCATCTTTTTACCAAGATACATCTAAATACAGTACTTCTAAGTTCTAATATTGCTTCAAAGCTCTGAGGCACTGATATATTGTTGTGACATGTTTCAGAAAAAGTACAATTGCAACATACATGGATCCACAGTCATTTCAGTCATTTATCAAGCAGAGGAAGCGCTAACCAGCCACCGGTTTTATATTTTTACTTGACAAAAGATCACAACAGCTAATTAGTTATTAAAATTATGATTTTCTTTATGTTATAAATTTCTAACTGCCATTTCTAACCCTACACTTGGAGCAGTACTGTTGATATACCTGAAGGTGGCTGTAGGTGTACAGAGCTCCACCTGTTAGATATGGAATGTGCCCCGGCCAAGCCCCGCCCACGTCTTGCTGGGAGAGGACAAAAAGGTGAACGCCACAGCCCTGACTGACGCACTGCTTGGCCAATGAGACGGCTGGTTCCGACGGCTGAAAGATGGACTGGGGGGGAGAAACAAATATGGAGGGAATTTATGCAACCATACAACAGCAAAACTTTCTACTTCATACCTGTGTATGAAGTACATGTACAAGAAGGTCAGAGGTCAGCTACAGAGCAGCGCCCACTAGAGTACGTAGGGCTTAACCCCGTGTCTAGACAGCAAATGTAGCGTCAGCAGCACGTCAGCAGAGCAGCAGCAGCGAGTGCTCCGTCTGTGTGTCTACACCGGAGGCGTTCAGGTGCAGCGTTGAGCGTAGGTCACCTGCGTGTTGAGAGTGCTCAGAGCCCAAAACACGACTGTAGTGACGCATGTAAAACGGAAGAAAATAGACTTGACACGTAAATCAACGCTTCAGGTCACGATTACGCTCATGACACGCAAGCCTGCACGGAACCGGTGCAGGCAGCCGCATAGATTACAATGAGAGCGTATCTGTTGCCTGTGACGTGCATGTGACAAAAACACGACTGACACGCTCGCTGTCTAGACACGGGGGGAAGGCTTGAGGGCACTTCAGTATGTGTGACACCTTCCAATTCTGGTTGAACAGCAATCTTTACTGCCCTGCTGCCCCCAATTTAGTTTTCTGGGAACACTGTCAGTATATTACAGAATATACTGAATGTGTACAGTATGTGTATGTGTGTGTATGTGTGTGTTTGTGTGTTACCTTTGGTTTGTTGGAGCCAAAGAACCCTGAGGAGGAGTGTGTGTGTCCCATCTCTATCAGAGGGGCGGTATGGAAGATGAGCAACTTGCCAGGAGAACTCAGGGCCTTACAGAAAGCAAAGTCTTTATCAAATATTTTAACTAAGACTCCAACTGTCAGTAAAATAACATCTCTCCCACAAATCATTGACAGTTTGCAAAATAATCAGGTTTATAATTGTATCCCTAGTCGTATAGCTCCAAAATAAAAAAGTTTAACTTCCAATAAACTCATTGAAGACTGACCTGCAGTACGGCTAGTCCTGCTTTAACAGGCAGCTCCATGGGAACTCCACTGGAGTCATCACACTCCAGACTAAACTGAGGAATAAGTTGCAGCACACTACACACACAGAGACAACAGACAGATTATAAAACCACTCAAAGTTGGTATAACTTAATACCAAAAGGTACCAAAGAGATGAAATAATTTTCAGTAAAGTAGCACAGGCATTTTCACTTGATCACTTTTATTCACAGGAAAGCATTTGTTACTGTCTGAGCACAGACAAGATTTTCTGGTAGTGAGTATACGAAGCATCTCTTTTACATGTGGGCAAAAAACGGCTACTGACGATGTAGTTAAGTCCAATAAGACTATAAAAGGTATTTGCTTTAAGTGTCAGTTTAATTGGACTGTATTAGAAATGCTTGACAAGTTCGCATCTTTGCTGGAACAAACATCAACCCTTCCTTCAACTAACAAAACTGTTACTTGGGGTCCATCGTTGTCTTTTGCTTCTTATTTTAAGATTAGAAAAACAAAAAAAACATCTGATCCTGAAACATCAAATTTCTCTTAAACCGCAGCACATATTAAATTGGTGATGCATTGTTTAAATACTTAATAAAGTTCTGACATGTAATAATTTTAAACCACTGCACATGGTTTATTGATCGGTTCTCTTCTAGCTGCTGGGCTCAGTTGATTCTAAGTGATTGCTTTCTAAATTATAATGTAGAAGCAAAAACTGAGCTCGCCAGAACATAAAGTACACTACTGTTATACTGGTGTGGTATAACATATTAGATAAGCAATATGTACAAAGTTCAGTTTTTACCGCTTCAGTTCAACATACAGAGTCACGTCTGTCACAGCTGTTACCTGTCAACGCTCTCTATACAGTCTTTCAGGGACACCAGAAGCCCCTCCCTCACAGGAAGTTGTAGGTCTTCCGCCTCTGTGATGACCAGCATGTGTGGGCGAGAAAGGGCGGGGCTGAGGTCGTACAGGTGGATCCTGCTGTCGTACGTCATCAAACCGATACGGACGTCACCATCCTCCCTACGCAAATGAGATGAAACTCGAATTTCCAATCCTGTACAGGGATACTACTGAGCGAGCTGTGAGAGAATGTGTGTGTATGCGTATGTAGCGAGGGCGGAGTATATTTTACCTGTTCAGAGAGGTGAGCAGACTGTGTATTTGTTGTGTTACAAACTCTAAATGTCCTCCTCTCAGTGCTGAGGCAGACACATCTATGGCTAGAATCAGTGCGGCAGGTTCACCCTGAGATAAAATACAACAATTTATACACACACACGGCATATTTCCTCATTAGATTCAGAGACTATCAAACGTCTTTGAAGGTTAGTAACAAGGTGAACATTTTTTTTAAGTAAGAGAGCGACATTATGTTATTGAAGGAATTCCTTTTGGAGCTGAGCTTTGACTCTTTCCTCTGTTATTCTCCAATTATTGTAGAAACACTAATCCTGCTCTTCACCAGACTCTTAAGTGACACTTTCAAACTCCTTATTTTGTCCGACTAACAGCCTTGAATCCCCACATATCCAATTTACAAATCATATAAAACATTTAAAGGCAACATATTCTCACATTTGAGAGGCTCGAGACAGCAATTTTTTGGCATTACTGCTTGTTAAATGTCTGGTAATTAATAAATTAATCAAATTATATCAAGTTACAGAAATCCTCACAAATGTGGTGATTCATGTACCCTTCTTACACATTTATTAGACTGAAGAGAGTGAAACTAACCTTCTGAGAGTTGAGGATCTCATACGACCCCATATGGAGTTCAGGCCTTGTGTCTTTATCGACCCGGAACCCGTCCACTCCTTTGGTTGGCTGGTAGTGTTGCCACGACACTGAAACGCAAGAGAGGAGAGAAAACGGCTGCTGTATGACAAGGAAACAACAAACTTGATAAACTACCAATCGATCTGATTTCTCTTCTACAGCATGGTTGTTATTTCTATTAAAATATTATTTCTGTTTATTCCGTTCTAGACCTCCAGTTTGTTGGTGACAGCTGCAGGTACTGCAACGTATGACTATTTTCATTAATGATTAATTTTCTGTTTATTTTCCTGATAAATCTATAAAATGTCAGAAAATTGTGAAAAATTGATTATTTAAATTTCTTAGAGCTCATGATGACATCTTTAAATGTCATGTTTGGTCTCATCCACAGTCCAAAATCCAAAGATATTTAGTTTACGATCATATCTGACACAGAAAAACTTATTTCTTAAAGAATAATCACAAATGAGAAACTGCATTGTTGCTTAAAAAATGACTAAAAGTATCATTCAATTAACATGATAATGCTAATTTTCTATCAATCGATTAATTAACTAATCGTTGAGGCTCTAATTGGGGCATTTATGAGACAACTGAAACCATACTGTAGCTATGATGTGAGAAAAAAAACAGCCTTGTGTTTTGTCAATCTGAACTGAACCTACAGTTTAAATATTAACATCACCTGAATCCTTTAATGTTCGGTATTTAATTTTACCTTCGTTGAGTTTCCCACAGAAGGGGCAGTAAAACCTCTGACCACAGTCCTGCCAGCCCATGGCAGGGCACATAGAGGCCCCACACCAGGAACAACCCACAACACACTCTGGCTCTTTGCACAGTGGCAGGGGCTTCTAGAGACAACAAACACACACATATTAGACACACAAGCATTAATACACATGTTTATACTCCCACAGATACCTTCACTCTAAATGGCAGATGGGTTTAATGTTACAAAATGCTGATTAATGGCTCTACTTCCACGCAAAGATCAGCCTAGTTGTAGTTCCTTGTTCCATTAATAAGCCACGTATTTGTTTTTATTTTTAATATATGTATAGAATGAGCAGAGATGATAAAAACTCACCTCTTTAGCGTTTTGTTTTGCCAGAGGGGTGACCAGAGCTCCCAGCGGCAGACGGCTGAGTAGGGCGGTCTGACCTTCACAGGGCACACAGTATGAGGTGGAGCGGATGACACAAGGACTCGCATTACCTGTAACAGCAGAGACAAGGTCAATAATTGAGGACCGCGACATCAATTAATCTGCCACTTATTTTCTTTATTATGTTTACTCTGTGGAAAGTCATTGCTACTTCCCAGAGTACAAAGTATCATCCTTAACTTTCTTGTTTTATCCAACCAACAGTCCAAAAATCAAAATCACTTTACCAAAATGACGCCTGATTTTGTTTTGCCTGTTTCAAAAAAATATTAATCTGAACATGAGAAGCTCTGAACAACTTCAGTGAAGACAAAAATAATCATTGTCACAAGCCTTTCTGATGTCTGACCAATTTACTTCTCCCAAAAAACTGTTGGCCGACAGCATTTAACAAGCACAAATTAATCTAAAGGTTTAACAAAGAGCTGACGATGTTACAAAATTCCACACCTGACATCACAGTGATGTTTGTTTGATATCACCAAACCTAGGTCTAATTTATCTCCATCAATAATACATGTAATCAGGTGTCAAAGTACTAAATACATTCGTTTGCTGGTTGTATAAATCAGATGAAATTTTAAGGTAATTTTGATGCAGTGTGAAGAATCAAATCTGGTCTCATAGTAGTGGATAAAACACACTGTTGCACAGATACAGACATTATAGTGTGTGTTTACCTCTGTCCTCTATGATACAGGAAGTAGTTGCTAGAGGAGGAAGATGGGAAAAAGGCTCTGAGACGAAGACCTTCCCCTCCCACTCCGCCCTGTCCTCTGCCATCACTTTCACCTGAGAGAGAGAGAGAGAGAGAGAGAGAGAGAGAGAGAGAGAGAGAGAGAGAGAGAGAGAGAGAGAGAGAGAGAGAGAGAGAGAGAGAGAGGCGAAACCTTGTCAATCAAAAACTGTAATGAGTTTAATGAGGTCAGAATATTTTAAAGGGCATGTTCACAATTTTTCAAGTCTGTCTTGAAACAACAGTCAGGTGTCCATATGAACAGTGAAGGAGGTTTTCCTCCCTGTAATCATTCCTCCTGTTCATACTGGCTATTAAAAGATTTCCTTCAAATGTGCTTTCAATGCTTGGACAGTGTTTCCCTGTTGAGCTGTGGTGGAAGTATAGTAACAAAAAGAGGGACTTTGGCACTAAAAAGACTTAAACGTTGAAAGTTATCTACTTGATTTGACTCGTTTGGACGACTGAAGCTTCAGATAAATACATTTTTGCACAGAAGGACTGTGGATTTTGTCCCCAATCACTTACATTGTAAGTGCATTATGAAGGCATTAATGTAATGGCCAGTATGAACAGGTGGAACGATTACAGGAAGGAAAACCTATTTCAATGTTCATTTGGGCACCTCACTGTTGTTTTAAGAAAGATCAGAAAAACTGTGAACCCGCCTTTTGAAAAGCTGCAGAATGCTACCCAATATAAGCTGGCATACTGGCTTACCAGTAAAGAGTTTGAATTCAGGCAATATTTATATTACATATAGGACTATATGAATATATATATGACATTTTTAATAAGTGAGAGTTAGAAGCCAAGAAAAGATGCTAAGACTTACAGCACTGGGAAGGAGCTCTGGGTCCAGGCCATAACGAGACTCAGAGTTGGGAGACTGCAGAAAGAAAAAAAAAAAAAAAAAAATCAAAAGACTGAGAGCTCATAAAAATATCTCAAAGACACTACTGCCTAGAGTACATCACCAAGCACTAAACTGACAAGAATACACCAGTGAACACAAAAAACTGCTAGCAGCTGCTCTAGCAGAGGGTGAATCTCTACTACAGCTGAAACAATTTTAAACTTTTTTAGGGCAAAAAAAAAAAAAGCATTCTCTGGTTCCAACTTTGTGTGTTTTATAGCTTTGTAAACTGAATATCTTTTGGGTTTTGGACTGTGGGTTGAAGAAAACAAAACATTTTTAAGCTGTCTTTCCTTGTTTGAACTGTGTGAATTGTAATGCTACGACTGAATGGGACTATTTTTTTTTTACATCCTCACACAGGCAGAAAAAATAAAGTCAGGGGTGTAGAATCACATGCAGTCTACCTAATGAATCACATGCAGTCAGCCTAATGAATCACATGTAGTCTACCTATTGGAATGCCTTTGTGGTTATGTAGGTAGGTTATGTAGGCGAGACAAAACGGGAATTGAGAATTAGGATCTCTGAGTGTAAGAGTAGCATCAGAAATAAGGATGAGAGGTCTCCTGTAGCCAGACACTTGGCCATGAATATTGTAGGCTATGGTTCATGGGTAATGAGGCTGTTAAGCCACAGTCTCCAAAGAGAGGCCTATTGGATACACTTACAGACAGAGTATCCTAGGGGCTTAAATGGTGAACTGTTTTTGTCTTGTTTTTTTATGAATACAGATGGGTATTTTTGAGTTTACATATGTGTGGAAATCAATTGGTTACTTATCTGGTTTTTGCAATAACAAAACGTGACATACTTCTTCTCATGACTTAATTTGTCTTATTAGTATCTAGTTTTATGATGTTGTTTTGATGCTTCGTATTAGCTGGTTGTTAATCACTGGCAGGTCCCTGGCTGCTGTTTAATAGGGGTCACACCTGCATATGTCTCAGAAATGCTGAGGAAAGCCTAAGGCTGAAACACATCCGCTTCCTTCTGCTGCTGTGCATTATTAAAAGTGTTACATACTTATTTGTGAGTGCTGATGACTTCATTTGCTATTTTTGAACAAAACAACACATTTAAAGATGATACCGTGGACTCAGGAGAACATTGGTGGGCATTTATCACTATTTTATAGACTAATACGTTTTAAATGCTGTTTCCCCACCTGTGGCGCATTGCTCCTCTCCTGTGCAGCTGCATCAGGGACAAACTCATTTATGGCTCCTGAGGAGAAGACAAATGAGTTAGATGATGCAGGCGGAAAGATCATATTCTGACATAAGAGGGCTATTTTCAGTCAGACTGCAGCACTTACTTGAAAGACTAACAATTGACAAACACTGTGATCAGTATGATGCTGGTATAAATCCTGCATTATGGGGCTAACCTGTGATGCTCTGTATACATAATTAGATTGCTTATGGATGGGTAAGTGCTGTGCTTTGTTCTATAGTGCAATTTGTCTTGCCGCTGAAGTTATTTTTTTAACTATACTGATCAATGCTGCTGGACCTGGGCTAGTTCAACCTCATATGAATTTGTGAGTCTGTGTGTGGGAGGCTCTGCAGCATGCATGTTAGCATGTTACTGATAAACATACCTCTGTTGTAAGGTGGGAGAGTCCACTGAGGCTGCTGCTGGACAGGAGAGGTGGGCACGGCATGATTGTGGATATATCCAGCATTGACAGCAGACTCCACATTCGCCCTATCAAATGTAAACTGTGGACTCTGATTCACATTTTGTCCAAATGATGGAGGGCTAAAGGGTTGATGTGGCGACTGAGGTCCATTCAGTAAACCTTGATGTGTATATGGAGCCTGGAAAGGGGCAGATATTGCTTGGTGAGGGCCGTGAGGGGAGTAGAGTGACATTTGTTGGAGCTTGCAAGACTGCGTTCTTTCATTTATAAGGGGAAGAGAACATGGAGGTATATTTTTTCCTGGGTTTGAAGCTGGAACTATGGGTGAAACATGGGGATCATGAACGCTATGCTGCACACTGTGGTCAGCATTATTAGAATACACTAAGCTATGATGAGTGTTGTTTCTGGGGTGGCTCAGGCAGCCCTGGTTGGATGGCTGCAGGTGGTCATAGGAGGGTATCTGGTCAGAAGTGAAGCCCAGGTTGAGATGCTGAAAGCTGGGCAGAGGGTTGAAGGGAGGAGGTCCTTGAGGAGAAGCTGTGGACCAGCCGTTCTGGCCCGCCCACTGCTGGCAGGGTGTCTGGCTCTGATTGGCTGTAGGGACGTCCATCATCCTCCATAACCATCACTGATAGGTGTCCTTCTCCTTGGAGGCGGGGCCTAACGAGGCAACACAAACATACTGAACATCAGGGTCGTGATGTGATTTTCTGTCCTCCTGAAGGAAGACAGATTCAAAATGACAGTGGTTACTGCAGATAGCTTGAGTCTATTTAAAGCTTTTATAAGTTGCAATTTCAGCTTTTTTGAGAGCTTAGATACACTGAAAACATCTCCTCACTATAGCAGTTGGCTGTCACACCACCAGCAGGTTACCCTAACGCACCTGGACTCAACACATCATTAGGGGAGTAAAAATTAACGTTACTTTCCCCTTTTTAACGTCAGATTTTACAGCTAACCTGACGTTAGCTAACGTTAGCCCGCAATACAAGAGTCTTGACATGGTGACTGGACTGCCAGCGGGTCCACATAAACACACATGGTTAGCAAAAAGCTCTATCTTTTAAATAAAGGTTGTTGTTCTCAGTGGTGAAAGATAAGAAACGATACCTTCGGAGATTAACGGAAACAGCGGGCTGTGCGTGCAGCTGCACTTGTCCGCACTAGCATCTTCATTTTCCCTCTGAGAAGCAAAACACTTGACAGGTTGAAATTAATCATTTGCTCCTGACCTTTACCTTATGTTAAAAATAAAATTAAATGATGAGAGAAACTATCACATCTTTTCCTTCACGCTGTCAGCCACAGCAAACACAAACCGGGCTGTCTGTCTCTTCCTGCTGCGGTAGCGTCAAGTTAGCCACAATCACGACGACGCACTTCCGCTTTTCCTTTCAAGGTAAAGCGACAGTTCATTAGAGATCCCCTCCAGGCATGTTTTAATACAGAGGTTCTCAACCTGAGGTACCCCAGGGGTCCTTGAGGGGGTTCCAGGGAGTCCCCAGAAGAGTGGCGAATAATTTACTTTCACTATTATTTACCTACCTACACACGCACACACACTATGCGTTATTTATATTATTTATTGTATTGTATTTCTAGTACTATTTTTACTGCTATTCCTATTATTTTATTGCTATTGTTGCTGCAATGTTGAGGAGCTGAAACCCCCAAATTTTACTCTCTTATACTTATATAATGGGATGTAAAAATATATGAATCTTGAATTATTTCACTGACTAGAAGTTGACCCAATGAGAGAATTTATAAGAATATTAATCTGCCAATCTACAGTATAGACAGTTATGGAATAACTGAATCTTATCAGATGGGGATCCCTGAGGCTACATCTTATCAAATATGGGTGTGCAGCCTGATGTGTATTAATTTGGGGGTCCTTGACACCAAAAAGGTTGAGAACCACTGTTTTAATATGTATATAAAATATTCTACTGTGAATAATAATGTATCTGATATGGTTTTTCCACAAAAAAAGGCATCAAATCCTTCTCTCTCATTAAAAATTCAGAATATATAAATATGAAAATATAATTCATGTCAGAAGTTTAACTGCCAGACACAAGATGTCTCCTACTTCACTGTAAAGTCTATTCTCAGTTTATGTGCACTGGAAGCTTCAAGTCTCCACATTACACTTGTATAAGTTGAATATTAGACAAGAAAGGCTTCCAAACTAGTTGTGATGTCACAAATCATGCTAGTAGGCCAGCCTTCTGGTGTCAAACTCTGCACATACATCATTCTGCACAGTGAAGCTCAAACATTCAAGTGTAGGAACAAGACGAAAAACAGATCTTTGAGTTGAGGGGGACTTCAAAAAAAACAAACAAAAAAAATCTAAAAATATTAATGACAAAAATCAGCACTTCAGATTACTGGCTAGATCAGCTCCTTTACGAAAGTGTGCTGCAGTTTTTCTCAATTATAAACTATCATAACTGTAAATTATACTGAGTTTCTACACTAAATTACATTTAAACTGTTGCCAGAATGCAGTGGACAATAACTAAGGACATTTATTCAAGTACCATATCCACGTGTACATATTTGTTACGTTGTTGTACCTCTTTAATATTTTATTATTGATCTATTTTAGCGCTACTCTGTCTTAATAGTTTATTTTATTGTCTTTACTTTTACATCATTTATCATTGTATTGCCTTGTGAACTTTTTTGTTGAAAAGTGCTATTATAAAAAGTTAATTATTATTATTATGTAGTTTTTGGATATATGTGCTTTACTTGAGTATTTCCATTTGATGCCACTTTATATTTCAACTCCACCACACTTGGAAATATTGTACTTATTACTCCACTACATTTATTTAACAGCTACAGTTACTTTTCAGATGAAGATAAACAGTTTATAAATTGGTGCATTGTTAAGGATTAAACTATCCAATATGTAAATTAACTATATGTAAAGTAGGTGCAATAAGTACGGCATCGATCAGCTACAACAGTAATAATAATCTGAACATTGACGTGAGCAGGTCTGCTGCCTAATTAGTACTTTTAGTTTTGGTACTGACATTTTGTGCTGATACTTCCGTAACTTTACTTAAGTAAAATTTTTGAATGCATGATTTTGACTTTTGACTTCCTCTGTCACCATTTCTTCTACAACTGCCATTCGTAGAGGAAAGGACAAAGATACAGTCGCCCTTACAGGTGACAGAAATCACTAAAACAACAAGTGTTTATCATTCTATGTGTGGAATACAGGTAACTGTACATTGGTAAGACATTACAGTTGGCACTTTATTGTTGGTAAACTGTTATACAAAGTCAAACTTAATAACAAAATACAGTATACCAGATAACTTGGTCAAACATGGTCAGCAAAAATATAAAATTAGACATTTGTAAAATCTGTATAACACATCATCTGTCCGTATTTATGAACTGTCTTGTGTCCAAATGAACTTCTTAAAATGAAGATATATGCACTGTAAAATAATACAAAGTAAGAATAATGACTGACAACAACTGCAGAACAAACCATAAAATGAAAATGATCAGTTATCAATGTATTCTTGGCCATCTTAATAGACGGAAATGCTCACAATGTTGTATAAGAGACAGAGGGGAGACTGATAACGAATGAAAGACAAAGAAGGCGAGCGGGAGATGCAGTGTAAGAAAATGGAAGAGGGAAAAGTCTACAACTGCTGAAAATGTCCAGTCCTTTGTGGTTCCACTTGCCCGGGCCAGTAACTGTTTGTGGATGAAGCTTTGGAGGTGGCACTTTGTCTTTTTAGGGCAGTGATCCTGTTTCTAACGAAGTCTTTTACACCTTTCCAGGAACGGGTCCTCAGTGCTTTTGGCTCAGCCTCAAGACACTGAAGGCAGTCGTTTTTCTGAGGTACCTTGTGTCCTTGAATGAAACGCATCATGTGTCTTTCTACAGCACAAACTTCTGCGTCCTCCCATTTATGTTTGACCTTAGAGCCTGTGGTGGGGAAAAAAAGGAGTTATGAATAAACTTATGCCATCACTGGAAAAACTCTGAGAAACTAAAGACACATTTTAACATCAAATTAAGCTTGGACAATGAGGTGGACAACAAGTAGGAACTCTTGGCAGCATTTTAATTCGCCTTCCTTATTTAACTGCATGAAAGCCTTTTGAAGATGACAATATTTACTTAATTCATTATATTTATCTAATTATTAAATGGAAATATTAAAATACCTTATTTTAGAATAAAATGTCTTAAGGTGAAAAATCTTTCACTCCTGTAAAATTAATTGGATCCTAAATGATGATTGCAACAGCCAGAAAATTCAACTTTAACATTAATTCATAAATTAATTATAAAAAACCCCCATTAAAAGACACTATTCAGGCAATTAGCTGTGAAAGACATCCGTATATGGTAACATGAGAAAGCGGAAGACATCTCCCTCACTCATTCACCTCCAAAATCCTGCTTTTTTTTTTACTGTAAAGATGTTTTTATTTAAAAAATATCAACCAGAGTGGCCCACAATTAGATAGATAGATAGAATGACTGTTAATGTTCAACATCACTACCTTTTTTTCCTGAGTTGCTGGATTTTGGTGGTGCAGTTGTGCTGGTGCTTGCCGTTTTTCCATGTGGTTGTTCATGATGAAAATCTGCTTGCGCGTAGCATGCACCTGAAAGCTCACCCTGATCCCCTGATACAGCCTGATGTCCTTGTGCAGGTTGTAATCTCTCTGTATGTTAGACAAAAAGACTTCTTTCACATATCTCATTTACCTACACACATATTTCCCTACATTTCAATTACTGCTAAAAAGCCAGATCTCAAAGTCATCCATATTGCAGCACTAAAGTCCAGTTTTTGGGTTCAGCACTTTGCTCAAAAGTAATTTAGTGGCTGATCAAGTGCCACTTTCTGATACACTTGCTATAAACCTGAATGACACACTCCATCCTGCCTCTCAAGATACTAGTCACTCTCTTTTCTTTCCAAGCTTTGTTTAAAATCAATATACCCTACATTTGCAAAGATTTTGAGACTTATTACATTAACAGGCCACAGCACTGATATCTACCCACTTGCCCTTAGTATTTTCAGTAGAAAAGTGATTTTAAACTGCAGGAGATGATGATAAAATGTCTTGTGGCTTGTGCTGTTTGTGGAAGATAAGCAGTGGGACAAACACTTTCCAAAGAGGCGATAGGTGCCGTGTTCAGACATCAGGAAATCAGCAATTACACACCTGACTTTATCACAGCTTATGTTGGGAAACAAGTCATAATACTCAGGTTTTGCAGTGATGTTAAAACTGTGTGGCTGTCAGGATTTAGAGTTAAAATCATATTGTTTTGTCACTAATGTGTAGGTAACACAAATGGCTCTCCACGCTACATTTAACCACAGACTGACCCCCTTTCTAAACCCTGCATTTATTCCTAAATGCCGTAAAACTTCATTGTAATTTTGGCATTAAATGCACAATATGTAATTTCTGCCACTAGGGGTCTCTCAATCAAAACAGTAACAAAAGACGGAGTGTGATGACGGTGTAAAGTAGCGTGGGATCACGGGAGTTGTTGTCTTCATTGTTAAACAACCAGTTTCTCCAGGATAGGATTACTTCAATGTTCATCGCTCAGGATAAAAGCACTCAAAGTTCAGGTAAAAACACCGAATAAAGCAGTTTCATGTCAAAAATCAGTGTTTCTCCGACGCTGTTCAGTGGACACAGTATGTCCGGTAGGGGCTGCGAGCAGAGCTGCTGTTAACGTTAGCTTAATTTGTTTCTCTGATAACTTAAGATACAGACGTTCAAGCATGTTTTTACAACAAGCCGAATTATCCGCAAAGGTCTCTTCCTCTCCAAAACAAACGAACATGGGGATTAAAACTATGAAAACAGTCAGTAAAGCAGTTTTACGTTAAAAATCAGTGTTGGATGTCTGGGAGGGGCTGCTAGCCAAGCTGCTGCTAACATTTGCTCAGCTTGTTTCTGATAACTTAAGATCTAGATGTCTGATGACTAAAATCCTTCATCCAGTTAAAAAGATACAGTTAAAAACCACCAAAATCTAAAAAGTTTATTATAAAAATATGGTTTAAAACAGAATAAAAGTCAATTTATGACAGATTCTGGTGGGCAACCTCAACGCCGCATATTATCTTTGATAGAGGCCATTGTAGCAGACAACCACAACACTGATGCATCTCATGCGTGTATACTCTTTGGTAGAGGGGGTATGACACCATTCACAGGTGACTAAATGAAACGGACCGTTACCTTGATTAAAATGACTGATTCCTCTGGGTTTGAAAATGGTTGGAAACAGTTGGGATAATGTAAGTACACAACAAAGCAAAAATATATAACATGGGTCTAGTTGTTTTTAGACATTTTAATGCAGAATAGTTACATATTATAGCTTTCAAAAGAAGAATTCTTACCTTCAGAGTCCATTTGGACGTCATCCAGCTGCATGCTGCTGTTCTGTAGCAGGGTTTGGACTTGATTATTAGGACCAAATATTCGGTCAGCCTCATTCTCATCCAGGTTGATACGCTGCAGCATTGTTGCGTAATGCTTCCGGATCTTCGCCGATTTCAGTGCTTCAGGGTCTTTAGCGCCACATTCTTTGACATATTTTTGGATGCAGTCTGAGCCGTTGTAGGCAGACAGTGCACTTGGTCGGCCAAACAGGAAGAGATTCTTACTGGGGACTCCACACATTTCACGAACATTGACAAGAAGCTCCAATGCTGACACGAATGATGGTTTTAGTAAAACAGGGACCATTCCACCGCACTTCCCTTGTATGTCAATTCTAGTGAAGAACCCACACATGGTTCTTTCAGAGTCAGAAACAGATATATCAAAGTTATCGTCCAGGTTTGACTTTTTCCTTGACATAAAAGCTGTTAGTAACACCGCTGATACCTCACGGGCTTTTCTCCTGTTGAAAATTATTGTTCGGGCGAGTATTACCTTGGCCAGAGCAGCATAGTTTTCTGCAGAAGGGAACTCTGTGAGTTTTTTCTGAGCAAGAACATGAACGTTCTCCATGTGGAAATTCAGGCGCTTCACATCTTGAGAAAACGGAACCTTCTTTCCTGTTTTCCTGAGGGTCGATAATGCACCTGAAGAAACTAGTGTACTCCATTTTTTCTGGTACACAGAGAGGAAGTTTTGTGCAGACTCTGCCAGTTTTGTGTCTCCACTCTGCACTGCATTCTTCTCAACAATACTACAACACTTCTGTAGATGGTAGCCAAGCTTGATGGCAAGTGAAGGAATGCTGTACGTTTTCTTTTCTGGATCGTAACCTGCTAAGACGTTCACTGCGGACACAACGTGTGGGAAGCTTGAGGGGTGAAAGAAGTCCTCCAGCTTCTTCAGGGGGGTTATTTTTTGAGCTTCGAGTAAAAGTCTTGCTATCTGACGAAGGTTTTGTCTTACGTCATCATGCCTCTTCACATCGGATCTGTGCTGATCAAACATTTGCTCACCATACTGCAAGATAATCTTTTCATCCATGACAGTTTGTGTCACATCATTATATGTCATCTGGGACAGAAGTTCCCTGAAACCATCACTTATGCCAAGGTCTCCAATAGTTTCAAGCACACAACGCGATGCGAGACGCTTTCTTCCGATATGTGATTCACTGTCATTCTTCCCTTTCTCTGGGCACAACCTAACATGTCTGAACAAAGCTTTCTTTACAAAAAGACCACGGCAGTAAAGACAATGAATGAAGTCTTTCATTCCTTTTCCAGTTTGCTTTGCTGTTCCTCGGACAGCAAATTGTCCCTTCCCTGTTCTCAAAACCTCTTTATTATGAGCAAAGTTTCCTTGATTCTTTAGTCTTTTCCATATCTTTTGCCTTTCTCTGGAATTTTTGGGATACTGAAATACAGCTGCAACTTCTGCTTTGTCACTGTGGACTGATTCAAGATGTCTTGCCATTTTGCCTACTGGCTTAGAGCAAAACAGACAATAATTCCTCTTATCATAAACTCGTTGTGCTTTTGAATTTGAAGTTGGCGACACCACAGTTGAGGATTTCTCCTGATTAGTTGCGCATGTCTCTTTTAGAGGACTGACACTTTTGTCCTTTAACAAAGAACCTCCTGATTTATCCTCCTTTTCCCCTGGAAGAGGAGATTTCGGTTGAGCCGTTTCTTCCTGCGGGGTCGAGGGACTGCTGTGATTGGATTTGTCTGAGGAGCCATCACCAGCGTCAGATAAGCAGTCAGAGAAGTCACCATCACTGTTAGGTGAGTAATCAGGATCACTATCATCTGACTCCGCTGAGGTATCAGGATCATTGTCATCTGACTCCGCTGAGGCATCTTCTGTTTTCTGGAAAAGGGAAAACAATTGTATGTAAAAATAAGATCACTATCAGTCTGTAACTGTAGAAAATAAAAACCAACTGAGTTTATATGCTGAAATGCTAACTTACCATAGCAAATTTTGAGAAGATGTACAATTAATCTTCATTTGACTTAGATCAAATGAAGACTTCATTACATGACACAATGTTTTTATTTTTTTTTCAATTTGTCATAACAAGTAACTATGCGTTAATGTTTGCAGAAAATCGTAGAGAAGCTGTTTACATCTTTTCAATTAAAATGATCTGAAGTGTGCCTGGTTTAGATACAGCCTACCCAAACTGAGATGAAAATAATGTCACTTTTCTAAGAAGTGTCTGATGAACACAGCCGAATAACCAAACACACTGTAGCCACGCTGTAAAAAATCATATGAAAACGTGATTAAAACTGTTCAAATAATGAACGACTTAATACTAAATAACCAGGCTGTACATGTACCAGTTTTTAAGGATTAAACAAAAAACATGTAAAATTTTACCGGAGACTACCTCTAAATCTGCTGCTGACATCGGGTCATCTGGTGAATCACAGGTCTCATTTTGTTCGTCATGGGATGTTGGGGATGAACAATCCGCTATAATATGTGACTGTAACTAAAAAAACACAATACACACGAAAACAAAAAAGCAAGTTGTTAATACAACATTGACATATCATCACCTTTGAAGTTGATAAGGTGAATTCAGGTAATCTGGGCCATTTTTTTGCAATTATGACTTCTGCGACTTATTACAATATCTATCTAACACATTAGATCAACACATTACCTTTCTGCAATCCTTTCTAACCACACCAGAAGAAAGAATGCAGATATTATACCCAGAGGAGACATGCCACACCTATTAGTGTTCTTTGTGACGGCCTTTGGTAATCTGGGACAGGACACTTTCTAATCTGGGACACTTGTATTAGGTTTAAAAAAAAAAGAAAAAAAAAAGGCCTAAATCACTTTACTTTATGCATGCCAAGCTCAATATCACAATTTTTTTTTTTTAAAAAAAAGGACAGAAAGCTGAATAAGAAAATTTATATAATTTATATTATTTATAGAAATTTCATTAATTCAGATAAACATATAAAAAGTCATAATATTTGTCATAAAGAACTAGCCTAAATAAAGAAAATATCAGGAAAAATACCCTCTATCTCTACATGGGATTAATGGATCATCTGTTTTTATTAATTTAAAACATTCTATTAAAATTATATAACATTTTTAAAAAATCTAAAAAACTAAAATTCAATCAACGACAAGCAACAATTAGATTAACGGATTATTCACTCGGTTATTCATTTAAATTCTTCATTCTATTATAGTCGGGGCTACGAGGGGCACAAACAGTTCTTGCATCATCATCTATCATGCCATTATCTACTGCACATGTTTCGTGATACCAATGGCTGCTGACCACACAGGACAGCCGCTCTTCTGCTTTGTCGCCTCTGACATTACACACTGTAATGCGATACATTGTTATAATAAAAATATCGATTATAGCTGCTTTAATAATTTGATGCGTTACTACCTTTGACTTTGCCGCTGACAGCTGAACTTGCTGTTGATCACTGGTCTTTGTTTGTTCACATTGAGATGAATCGTTCATCAATGGAGGAGACTAAAAGTGGAGAAAAAAAAACAGTATTTATTATGTTTTTGCATGAATTTTAGATGTGAATCATTATTCTTCATTGGAAATGAAAACACATCATTTAAAAAACGTAACCTACCTGATTAGCTGTGTGTTGAGACTGCCCATCACTCCTGTCATCTGGAGGTAATGATTCCAGCTTAATGGGGGACAAAATGAAGTCATCAGGGAGTAATTGTGTTGAATTATATTGTATCATATTATTATTTAATAAATTTTAATGTGTTATTGGGTGGCAATTAATCACCTTAACATACTTACAAGTTTATCCAACTCCGACAGTTGTTTGAGTAGTAGTGCACGCTGATGTAAAACTACTGAACGACTCCTCTCATTGCTGGCCTGAAAGCAGATTTTTTTTTGGATTAATTAAAAAATGTATAATGTTAAGGTGCGTGTTAGACGCCACAGCTCTATAACTCTAGTGGAAATATTACATAACATTAGATTCATTAGGTAGATGTTTTTGTCTTAATCAACTTATAATAAGTATATTTCACTTCTGTAGGAACAACATTTACGAATATTATTGCATTAATATGCAAAAAAGTCACCTCATGTACAGTATATTTGTGCAGTTATGTACAGACATAAACCACTAAACAGCAAAGCTGTCTTCTGATATTAATTGTGGAGTCATTAATTTCCTCACCGGTGGAGTAATGCTCCCCTTTTGTGATATTTCTTGGTTAGGATGAGCCGTTGCGTCAGGCACAGACTTGTTTTCAGCTCCTGAGGAAAATCGACAATCAAGTTAGACAATATAAGGAAAATTTGGATTCTGAGCAGTATTGAGATCTGTAGCGTGTTGAAATGTTTTATTCTTTATTCTTCAGCTGTACTTGTCACCTGTCCCAACATCTGCCAGTTGTTTAAAGGATAAGAAGCAATTTTCTAAATTTTTCTTATCAACAAATCTCACATGCAGAGCCAAACCAACAATGAATTGAGCTACTTACTTACGAAATGTGTGTGTATCCAAAGCCTGATTTATCATATTTCTCTGTAACAATTCAAAATATATTCTGAGTGAGTGAAAAGAGCTCATATTGGCTTTGTATCCTGACTTTTATATCTTGAATCTGGCAAAGCGTAAGCAACCATGTCCTTTAGATATATCAAGCCCAACATGAAGAGTTTTCATCTTTCAAGACATGTGTATACAGTGCTGCTTGAAAGTTTCTGAAGCCTTTAGAATTTGCTCTATAATAAATATGACGTAAAACGTGATCAGATTTCCATGCAAGTCCTAAAACTAGATAAAGAGACATCAATTAAACAAATGAGAGAAAAACCTTACACTTGTTCATTTATAAATTTTATATTTTCAATTCTATAAATTAGAGTCGGGTGTTTCAATCAATGGGATGACAATCAAGGGCGAGTCTGGGAGGCTCTGCCTTATTTAAAGAAGAGAAATCTGGGTCTTCGCTATTGATTCGCATTGAGGGTCTACGGACAGAGGATGTTTTATTGCTGTACAGATTATAAAGCCCCCAGAGGCAAATTTGTGATATTGAACTATACAAATAAAACTGACTTGACTTGAATACATGACAAACATGCCAGAGTACCATACAGGTATTACAAAAACTGCTTACCCCTGCAGTCTGATGAAGGTATCCACTGAGGCTGCTCCTGAGAAGTAGATGAGGCATGGTTGTGAGTGTATCCTGCAACACCAGCATCCACATTCACTCCTTCAAAAGTAGGTTGAGATGTCCTCTGTGATCCGTGGTTTAAATCTTGCCCACATGACGGTAGGCTAATTGGCATATGTTGAAGCCTGTGATTGGTTAATGGAGGTTGAAAAGAGGTTTTGTAAGGGTCGTGGGGCAAGAGAGGTGGTAGATGTTGGGGCCTACAAGGCTGAGATCCTTGGTTTGTTTGTGGAAGAGAAGGTGGGGGGATATTTTTTCCTTGGTTTGCAGCTAGTAGCATTGATGAACTGAGAGGATTTTGCTGATCACAAGATATAATGTGAGATACACTTGGGATGGCGGAGTTGGCAAATAGCGAGATGGACGACAAATTGCTACTAATGTGGGAGGCTTTGTACAGGGCAGGGTGGTGAGTGTTGCTTCTGGATGATAAGGTGCTGAGGTGGCTCAGACAGCTCTGGTCAGATGCCTGCAGGTGGTCATAGGGGGGTCTCTGGTCAGAAGACGAGCCCAGGCTGAGATGCTGAGAGCTGGACAGAGGGTTGAGGAGGGGCCCTTGAGTTGAAGCTGTGGACCAGCCATTCTGGCCCGCCCATGACTGACAGGGTAGGTGGCTCTTATTTGCTGTCATGTTGTCCATCATCCCCCATAACCGTCAGGGTCTTGATGTCTCTTATTTCCTGGGAGACGGGGAACAGCAAAGAGAAGAACATTATTTCACTCAATAGATGTGAAAATATCAGACATAAACATCATAACAATTAACACAACTAGGAAGGCTGGCTGAGAATATTAGAGATAAATTACAGATATTAACGGTTCATTTTGAATCTTCCATATTTTCTCAGTTAATAGACTAGCCGTTTTGCCTATAAAATGTCAGGAAATTGTGAAAATTCCCTTTTTAAAATGAGTTTTCTCAGACTACTAGTCCAAAATATTTAGATTACTCATAAGATGACTCTCATCACAGGGTTCAACGTTAATGTTTTAGAAATCTACTCGCCTAAAGTCAATTTTTATTTGCCCCTATACACGCTGTTTTATTTATTAGCGGTTATCAAATAACAACAAGGACTTAAGTTAATTCTCATGTTTAATCTTTATGTAAGTAAGTGAAACAGAACAAGGACACAGAATGTCATGGATGTGAGGCAATAAACATTCTTGCATATTGAAAATAGCCCATGTATTTCACTGAACACTAAATTCTTTTGATCAGCCCAGTTTCTTTCAAATAATGGAATAGACTCCCTAATGCGATTGCAAATACATTTTTTAGACTCATTTCTACTCACTCCAAGCTTTCTGATTTCCCTCTTTAATGTTTCTCCTTCTTATATTTATGGCAGTTTAAGGATGTTTGTTTCACACATCACACTACTAGCATACTCAATTTTTGAATGGCCGACTGCATGTGCCACTATTCCCTGATGCATGCAAGGGGAGGGGGCTATGCTGTGTGCCAGAGAACAAGAACATAATTTATGATATGACGATGATTGAAAAACATGGAACATTTATTTTATTTTATTATTTTACTTTTGTTTTTTAACTACTTGCCCGATCAAGCAAAAGAGTAGCTAGATTCACTAGCCTGATGTGGCATTTTACTTGCCCCGAGCAACAGGGCAAGCCTTATTGTTGCACCATGCTTCATTTAAGACAAAGAAAAGCAGCAAATCCTCATATTTGAGAAGCTGGAAGCATCAAATGTTGGTATTTTTTGCCTGAAAATTGACTCAAATGATTAATCAATTATCAAATTAGTTGCTAATTAATTTCCTGTTGATCAGCTACTCAACACACGTCTAGACAAGGCATATGGCCTAAAAATAATACAAATATTTCATTCAAGACATGTTTTAAGAGATATAAAAATACTCTCCGTTGGATAAAAGTGGCTCTGATATGATTTTTTTACACAAATAAAGTTCATTTACACTGTAAACTCTCGCAAAATTACTATTCTTTCTCCTTTGTTGAAAAATCCAGAATCTATGAGTATTTTTCAGTCCAAAACTGCTGGAAACAAGATGCCTCCCATTTCTCTGAGAAGTTCTTTCTTAATCTATATGCGCTGGATGTTCAAATTTTCACATTAAAGTAGTGCAAGTCACTTATTGGTCCATGGTTTGCTCCAGAAAAAAAAAGTTCAGTTTCAGTTGGATACTTGAGCTTTACTGTTTTCACATTCATTCTATATTATTTTATTATATGTACATCTGTGAAGCACTTTGGATTTCACTACCCTGTATGAATGGTGCAATACATATAAACTTTGATTGACGATTGAGAAATGAATCTGTGTTTCAATAGTTTGTATTAAGGGGTCTGATCAACCAAATGACAAGAGACACATGTTCTCATCTAGTTACCTCTTGTGGTATCTAGTCATTAAGATAGCTTTTTTTCAAAGGTTTAAGATTCCTGTCTCTTAGATTTCTGCCTCATCATCATTACAATGGAAGTGAGGAACAGTGAGCTGTCCCATTTATTTAGTTCTTTAACTGTATTTTATTTAGCTGTTAGCAGTTAGCTCTTAGCTTAACATTTCTGAAAACTCGTAGGACGAACGACTCCTGAATGACAAGGCTGAAAACAAAGGCTAAACAAAGTAGTACAACGAAATGTAGCTGTGCTTAAAAGTAGCTGAACAAAATAAATATAATTTTCAGTAAAAACAAACGCTTGAACACAAGCACTACACTGTACCTGTGGACATCCCCGGAAGCAGCGACCGTTGTTTATGTCTCCCGCCCCCCGGATGCCAAAATGACACTTCCGCTGGCGGTTTTTCAAAATAAGGGCGCCATCACTAAAACTCTACACTAAATATTAACAGAAAACAGTTAAAGATCAAAAAATGTATTACGAAATGTAAGAATACTCATCTTGGAACAATAATGTGTGTCCTATATGGTTATTTCATAAAAACAGTACAATTAACACGTTAAACTCCTTCAAATGGCATCTACTCCTTCTCCCCAATTAAAAATGAATAAGAATCTATGAATATGCAAATATTTAATTTCAAAAGTTTAAGTGCTGGACACAAGATGTCTCCTACTTCACTGAGAATTCCATTCTCAGTATATACAGTGTGTGTATATGCACTGCCAGGCATCAATTACCCACATCACACTTATGTAAGTTGCATAATGGGCCACTATTTGCAGAGCATAGAGAAAATTTCCACTTTCAGCAGATGAATGTCAAAACAGCCTTCAAGTGTCAAACTCTGCACATCCATCATTCTGCACAGTGAAGCTCAAACATCCAACTGAAGGAACAAGAAAAAAAAAACATATTTTTGAGTGGAGGGGGGACTGCTGCTGTCACTTCCTCTGTCACCACTTCATGACAGAGGAAGGACAAAGATACAGCAGCCCTTACGGGTGACAGAAATCACTAGAACAAAGTGTTTGCCATTCTATGCATGGAATACAGATAACTCATCCATTTACTCTGACATCCATTGGTAAGACATTATCGTTGGCACTTTATTATTGGTAAATTGTTATACAAAGTCAAACTGAATAACAAAATACAGTACGCCAGATAACTTGGTCGAAGAGGGTCAGCTCCAAAAAGGTAATAATTAGACATCAGCTTAATCTGTATAACATCATCTGTCAGTATTTATGAACCATCTTGTGTCCAAATGAACTTCTTAAAATGAAGCTAAACCACAGAGAGAGATATACTGTAGAATGATACAAAGTAAGAATAATGACTGACAACAACGGCAGAACAAACCAGAAAATAAAAATGATCAGTTATCAATGTATTCTTGGCCATCCTAATGGACGGAAATGCTCACAATGTTGTATAAGAGACAGAGAGGAGACCGATAACGAATGAAAGACAAAGAGGGCCAGAGGGAGATGCAGTGTAAGAAAATGGAAGAGGGAAAAGTCTACAATTGCTGAAAATGTCCAGTCCTTTGTGGTTCCACTTGCCCGGGCCAGTTACTGTTTGTAGATAAAGCTTGGGAGGTGCCACTTTGTCTTTTTAGGGCAGTGATCCTGTTTCTAACGAAGTCCTTTACACCTTTCCAGGAACGGGTCCTCAGTGCTTTTGGCTCAGCCTCAAGACACTGAAGGCAGTCGTTTTTCTGAGGTACCTTGTGTCCTTGAATGAAACGCATCATGTGTCTTTCTACAGCACAAACTTCTGCGTCCTCCCATTTATGTTTGCCCTGATTTTGAGAGCCTGTTGTGGGGGGAAAAAAAGGAGTTATGAATGAAAACTAAAGACACATTTCAACATCAAATTAAGCTTGGACAATGAGGTGGACAAGTAGGAACGCATTTTAACTCAACTTCCCTTTTTAAATGCATGAAAGATTTTTCAATGTTTAGTCTTGCTAAACAGCCATTAAATGGAAATATTAAAATACCTTATTTTAGAATTAAATGTCTTAAGGTGAACGGTTGCTCCCGTAAAATTAATTGGATCCTAAATGAAGATTCCAGCAGCCAGAATATTAAACTTAACTTAAAAAAAAAACATTAAAAGACACTATTCAGACAATTACAGTGCATTCAGAAAGTATTCAGACCCCTTCACTTTTTGTTATGTTGCAGTCTTTTTGTTGTTTAAACTTTAAAATTGTTAAAACTTTTTTCCTCATCAAGCTATACTCAATATCCCATAATGATGAAGTGAAAAAACAATTTTAAAGTTTTTTAAAAAGGAAAAAACTGAAATATCACATTGACTTAAGTGTTCAGACCCTTTACTCAGTACTTATTTGATGCACCTTTGGCAGCAGTTACAGCCTTGAGTCTTCTTGGGTATGACATGACAAGCTTTGCACACCTGGATTTGGGGATTTTCTGCCATTCTACCCTACAAATCCTCTAAAACTCTGTCAGATTGGATGGGAACCGTCAGTGAACAGCCTTTTTCAGTGCTTTCCAGAGATATTCGATCTGGCTGGGCAAGAGCCCTGACTTCACAGACATTCACAGAGTTGTTCTTAAGCTATTACTGCATTGTCCTGGCTGCGTGCTTAGGGTCATTGTCCTGTTTGAGGGTGAACTTTCGGCCCAGTCTGAGGTCCTGAGCGTTCCAGACCAGGTTTTCATTAAGGATAACTCTATACTTTGCTCCGTTCAGCTTTCCTTCAACCCTGACCAGTCCCCAAGTCCCTGCCACTGAAAAACCCCCCAGACTATGATGCTGGCACCTGAGCTAAATTTCAAGTGTCAAAGCAAAGTGTCTGAATTAGAGGTCTACAGGGATCCAAAATGTTGGAACCGACCCAAAACAGAGCGGTGGAAAACCACCTTGAACCCAACGTGCATAAATTAATTTTCAAAAAAAGAGACCTGATCCAAAATGTGGTCAACCCAAACAGAGAGAGAACACAAATACCGTTGTATTGTTGAATATTGCTGCTGTTTCACCACGGTGGGAATGTGATAGTTCAGTTTTTCCTTATTAATACATTTGCAAAAATTTCTAAAATTCTGTTTTCACTTTGTCATTACGGGGTATTGAGTATAGCTTGATGAGGGAAAAAATGAATTTAAACCATTTTAGCATAAGGCTGCAACATAACAAAATGTGAAAAAAGTGAATGGATCTGAATACTTTTTGAATGCACTGTAGCTGTTAGAGACAACCGTATATGGTAGCATGAGAAAGCTGAAAACATCCCCCTCACTCACTCACCTTCAAAATCCTGCTTTTTTACTGTACAGATGTTTTTACTTAGAAAATCTCAGCCAAAGTGGCCAACAATTAAAGAAAGAAATGGATAGAATGACTGTTCATGCTCAACATCACTACCTTTTTTGCCTGAGTAGCCATATTTTGGAGGTACAGTCATGCTGGTGCTTGCCATTACTCCATTTGCTTGTTCATGATAAAAATCTGCTGGCGCATAGCATGCACCAAGAACCTCACTCTGATCCCATGACGCAGCTTGATGTCCTCTTGCAGGTTGTAATCTCTCTGTATGTAAGACAAAAAAGACTTCTTTCACATATCTCATTTACCTACACACACCTTTTCCCACATTTCCATTATTGCTGAAAAAGCCAGAGCTAGAAATGATCCATGTTGCAGCAATGCAGTCCAGTTTTTGGGTTCAGCACCTTGCTCAAAAGCAATTTAGTGGCTGGTCATGTGCCACTGTTTGTTACACTTCCTATATACCTGAATGACACACTCCATTGAGACTTATTACATTAATAGGTCACAGCACTAATATCTACCTACTTACCTTATAATAAAAAATTAAACTGATGATTGAAAGCATTGGCGTTATGTGTATTCCAGGTTCCACCACACATGATTTAAAGTTAATTTTGATGCGACTGCTCCAAATTATAGTACGTAACTTCAGATTGCACTGATTGATTTAGTGAGATATTTAGTAGGTTATAGACAATGTTTTCAATATTGCTCATAAAAAAGAAATGAAAACATCCAGCTGTTACACCAGAAAGTGGTTAACTTCAGTATTTTCAGTAGGAAAATGGTTTTAAACCACAGGAGATGATGATAAAATGTCCTGTGGCTTGTGCTGTTTGTGGAAGATAAGCAGTGGGATAAATACTTTCTGTAGTGTACCTTTCCAAAGAGGTGATAAGTGCTGTGCTCAGACATCAAGAAATCAGCAATTACACAGCTGACTTTATCAAAGCTTATGTTGGGAAACAGGTCATAATACTCAGGTTTTGCAGTAAAGTTAAAACTGTGTGGCTGTCAGGATTTAGAGTTAAAGTCATATTCTTTTGTCACTCATGTGCAGTCAACACATAAGGCTCTTCACGCTACACTTAACCACAGACTGACCCCCTTTCTAAACCCTGCATTTATTCCTATATGATTTAAAACTTCATCGTAATTCTGGTGTTAAAAAGAAGAATTCTTACCTTCAGAGTCCATTTGGACGTCATCCAGCTGCATGCTGCTGTTCTGTAGCAGGGTTCGGACTTGATTATTAGGACCAAATATTTGGTCGGCCTCATTCTCATCCAGGTTGATCAGCTGCAGCATTGTTGCGTAATGCTTCCGGATCTTCGCTGATTTCAGTGCTTCAGGGTCTTTAGCACCACATTCTTTGACATATTTTTGGATGCAGTCTGAGCCGTTGTAGGCAGACAGTGCACTTGGTCGGCCAAACAGGAAGAGATTCTTACTGGGGACTCCACACGTTTCACGAACATTGACAAGAAGCTCCAATGCTGACACGAATGATGGTTTTAGTAAAACAGGGACCATTCCCCCACACTTCCCTTGTATGTCAATTCTAGTGAAGAACCCACACATGGTTCTTTCCAAGTCAGAAACGGATATATCAAAGTTATCGTGCAGGTTTGACTTTTTCCTTGACATAAAAGCCGTTAGTGACACCGCTGATACCTCACGGGCTCTTCTCCTGTTGAAAATAATTGTCCGAGCGAGTATTACCTTAGCCAGAGCAGCATAGTTTTCTGCAGAAGGGAACTCTGTGAGTTTTTTCTCAGCAAGAACATGAACGTTCTCCATGTGGAAATTCAGGCGCTTCACATCTTGAGAAAACGGAACCTTCTTTTCTGTATTCAGTTTTGTTTCCCTGAGGGTCGATAATGCACCTGAAGAAACTAGCATATTCCATGTTTTCTGGTACACAGAGAGGAAGTTTTGTGCAGACTCTGCCAGTTTTGTGTCTCCACTCTGAACTGCATTCTTCTCAACAATACCACAACACTTCTGTAGATGGTAGCCAAGCTTGATGGCAAGTGAAGGAATGCTGTACGTTTTCTTTTCTGGATCGTAACCTGCCAGGACGTTCACTGCGGACACAACATGTGGGAAGCTTGAGGGGTGAAAGAAGTCCTCCAGCTTCTTCAGGGGGGTTATTTTTTGAGCTTCGAGTAAAAGTCTTGCTATCTGACGAAGGTTTTGTCGTATGTAATCATGCCTCTTCACATCGGATCTGTGCTGATCAAACATTTGCTCACCAAACTGCAAGATAATCTTGTCATCCATGACAGCTTGTGTCACATCATTATATGTCATCTGGGACAGAAGTTCCCTGAAACCATCACTTACGCCAAGGTCTCCGATAGTTTCAAGCACACAGCGCGATGCGATACGCTTTCTTCCAATCTGTGATTCACTGTCATTCTTCACTTTCTCTGGACACAACCTCATGTGTCTGTGCAAAGTTCTCTTAAAATACAGACCGCGGCAATAAAGACAATGAAGAAAGTCTTTCAGTCCTTTTCCAGTTTGCTTTGCTGTTCTTCGGACAACAAATTGTCCCTTCCCTGTTCTTAAAACATTTTTATTATGAGCAAAGTTTCCTTGATTCTTTAATCTGTTCCATATCTTTTGCCTTTCTCTGGAATTTTTGGGATACTGAAATGCAGCTGCAACTTCTGCTTTGTCACTGTGGACTGACTCAAGATGTCTTGCCATTTTGACCATTGGTTTAGAGCAAAACAGACAATAATTCCTCTTATCATAAACACGTTGTGCTTTTGAATTTGAAGTTGGCAACACCACAGTTGAGGATTTCTTCTGATTACTTGCGTGTGTCTTTTTTAGAGGACCAACACTTTTGTCCTTTAACAAAGAACCTCCTGATTTGTTCCCCCTTTTCCTTGGAAGAGGAGATTTGGGGTGAGGTGTTTCTTCCTGTGGGGTCGAAGGACTGCTGTCACTGGATTCGTCTGAGAAGCCATCGTCAGTGTCAGACAAGCAGTCAGAGAAGTCACCATCACTGTTAGGTGAGTAATCAGGATCAGTGTCCTCTGACTCCACTGAGGCATCAGGATCACTGTCATCTGACTCCGCTGAGACATTTTTTGTTTTCTGGAAAAAGGAAAACAATTGTATGTAGAAATAAGATCACTATCAGTCTGTAACTGCAGAAAATAAAAACCTACTGAGTGCATGTGCCACAATGCTAACATACCACAGCAAATTTTGAGAAGATGTATAATTCATCTTCATTTGACGTTAATCAAATGAATATTTCATTTAGTGATGTTGATTTTTTTATTCTGGTAGAAATATCAGTAGCATATCAGTGCTTTGAAACCCTGGAAGTGGACACAAGGTTCAAAAGTTCAATGTTTATGTCCTAACACCAAAAAATCCATTACTACTAGAGTTTGAAGGCTAAAAATTAAACAGATTCAAGTATGTATTAGTATTTAGACATTTAATTTATTATTACTTACAATAACTTATAGATAAACTTACAAATAAATACACTGGTTATAAGTAACACCTAAATCTAAACAGTCTTTGTCTTCTTCAATACTGTGGAATATATTCAGTATATTGTAAGTTTAATGAGTATTTTTCATTTTTAAAACTCGCTTTTGTTGTTGGACAGCTGTTTAAAGCTGTAGCAACAGCAGCTGAAGTGACTACCGATGCAGCGTGGAACAAGTGTGAATTATCTAGGAAATATTTAAGCAAATGTGGAAACTTACAACATAATTAATTTGCTCAATTTTACAACACTTGCACTGTGATACCTGAATAACTGTACACAAATATTTTGAGACTCACGAAACTTAAAGGTACCACCCAGCTTATGGTCTATGATGGCTTAAGCTGTGTTTATATTCTTATTGGTTATCTTGGCTGGCATGGCTACTTCTGTTCAGTATTTAGGCCACTTACTGTTTGCCATATTTTCTTTACTTTACATCTTGCACTTGCTGCACTCTGACTTAATTGATCAAAATGGAATTTATAAATTTCAATTACACTGTTGTTGATGACATTTTCAGCTGAACTGTGCCTGGTTTAAATATGGCCTGTCCAAATTGAAATTAATGAAAATAATGCCCAAACAAACTGCGGCCATGCTGTAAAAAAAATCATATGAGAATTGTTCTGAAATAATACTACTACTAAATAACCAGGTTGTACATGTACTATTTGTTAAGGATTAAACAAAAAAAAGTAAAATTTTTCAGGTGACTACCTCTAATTTTGCTGCTGACATCAGGTCATCTGGTGAATCACAGGTCTCATTTTGTTCTTCACAGGATGCTGAGGTCGAACAATCCGCTAAAAGATGTGACTGTAACTAAAAAACAATATAAACAAAAACAAAAAGAAAACAAGAAACTATGACTATCATTTATTAATAGCCTAAAAATGTAAAATTTGCTGTTTGCTGCTGAGCAGCTGGCTTTTTAGAGCTTTTTCTCTGAAAACAGCTGCCTGCTGTGGTCGATAATGATGATTCTCTGTTCTCACCTAACATTGTACACTGTCATGTGATACATTGTTATTATAAAAAATATTGATTATAGCTGATTTAATCATTTGATGCGTTACTACCTTTGACTTGGTTCTGCCTGCTGCTGACAGCTGAACTTGCTGTGGATCACTGGTCTTTGTTTGTTCACATTGAGATGAATCGTTCATCAATGGAGGAGACTAAAAGTGGAAAAAAAAACAGTATTTATTATATTTTTGCATGAATTTTAGATGTGATCGTTTAAAAAAGGTAACCTACCTGATTGGCTGTGTGTTGAGACTGCCCATCACTCCTGTCATCTGGAGGTAATGATTCCAGCTTAATGGGGGGACAAAGTGAAGTCATCAGGGAGTAATTGTGTTGAATTATATTGTATTATATCATTATTATTGAACAATTTTAAAGTGGTAGCGGGTGGCAAATAATCACACTTACAAGTTTATCCAACTCCGACAGTTGTTTGAGTAGTAGTGCACGCTGATGTAAAACTACTGAACGACTCCTCTCATTGCTGGCCTGAAAGCAGAGTTTTTGAAATTAATTAAAAGATGTATAATGTTAAGGTGCGTGTTAGACGCCACAGCTCTATAACTCTAGTGGAAATATTACATTACATTAGTTTCATTAGGTAGATGTTTTTGTCTTAATCAACCCGCAATCAGTACATTTAACTTCTGTAGAAACAATATTTATATAATATTATTTGCAGTATTATGCAAAAAATTCAAGTCTTCTCATCTACAGCATATATATATATATATATCCTCTGATGTAGGTTATGGTGTTAATTTCCTCACCGGTGGAGTAATGTTCCCCTTTTGTGATGTTTTTTTGTTAGGATGAGCAGCTGCGTCAGGGACAGACTTGTTTTTGGCTCCTGAGGAAAAGACAAGTTAGACAATGTAAGGAAAAGTTGGATTCTGAGCAGTATTGAGATCTGTAGCGTGTTGAAATGTTTTATTCTTCTTTTTGGACGCCGGGGTTTTGCTGTTGCTCTGACAGCTCGACTTGTCACCTGTCACAATATCTTCCAATTATTTTAAGGATCAGGCTGGCAATTTTCTAAATTTTTGTCAAAAAATCTCATGTGCATTACATGCTACCTTCCTATAGTTTATAATGTTCAGTTTTTGTTGGGACTGTTTTTAAATAGATGTTGATTCAATTTTATGTGAATTTTGGAAGCCGTGGTTTGTTGTGTCATCAACATCAACAACACCGATAGACTTGATCAGCCTGGTTCAGACAAAGATAAACGACTTTGTCTCTGTTGTTTGGTGCGATGTGAAAAACTTTATTTTCAGCATATATCTTTTTAGGGTTCACAACTTCAAAAATTATATTCAAATTCCTCAAAAATGAATACACTCAATTTTGATCTAAAAATTCATGTCAAGTTAAAAAGAATCCAGTTTGCTTTGTCAAAGTAAAGATATAAAAGTCAGGATACCAAGTGTAAGCAACAAATATCAATCCCAACATGTTTAAGCACACTGAAGAGGGTTTTCATCTGTTCATATGTAGTCTGTCCTCATCCCAGTTCTCCATGGTGATGGAGTTTGCATGGCTCAGGTCCTGTTCTGCTCTTGGCGGCACCTGGAAGTTGCTCTGCATCCTCCTGATCACATTCTTCATATATATAATTTCATCATACTGTATTCGATTTGTCTTTCTTGGTCTATTCTGTACACACAACATCTATTGCATGTCTGTCTGTTCTGGGAAAGGGATCCCTCCTCAGTCGCTCTTTCTGAGGATTCTTCCATTTTATTATTTGAAAAAGGCTTTTTTTTTCAGGGAGTTTCTCGATTTGAAGGTCTAAGGACAGAGGATGTTTTATTGCTGTACAGATTATAAAGCCACCTGAGGCAAATTTGTGATTTATGATATTGAACTATACAAATAAAATTGACTTGACTTGAATACATGACAAAATACCATACAGGTATTACAAAAACTGCTTACCCCTGCAGTCTGATGAAGGTATCCACTGAGGCTGCTCCTGAGAAGTAGATGAGGCATGGCTGTGAGTGTATCCTGCAACACCAGCATCCACATTCACTCCTTCAAAAGTAGGTTGAGATGTCCTCTGTGATCCGTGGTTTAAATCTTGCCCACATGACGGTAGGCTAATGGTCATATCTTGAAGCCCCTGGTTGGTTAATGGAGGTTGAAAAGAAGTTTTGTAAGGGTCGTGGGGCGAGAGAAGTGGTAGATGTTGGGGCCTACAAGGCTGAGATCCTTGGTTTGTTTGTTGAAGAGAAGGTGGGGGGATATTTTTTCCTTGGTTAACAGCTAGTAGCATTGATGAACTGTGAGGATTTTGCTGATCACAAGATATAATGTGAGATACACTTGGGATGGCGGAGTTGGCAAATAGCGAGGTGGACGACAAATTGCTACTAATGTGGGAGGCTTTGTACAGGGCAGGGTGGTGAGTGTTGCTTCTGGATGATAAAGTGCTGAGGTCACTCAGACAGCTCTGGTCAGATGCCTGCATGTGGTCGTAGGGGGGTCTCTGGTCAGAAGACGAGCCCAGGCTGAGATGCTGAGAGCTGGACAGAGGGTTAAGGAGGGGCCCTTGAGTTGAAGCTGTGGACCAGCCATTCTGGCCTGCCCATGACTGACAGGGTAGGTGGCTCTTATTTGCTGTCGGGTTGTCCATCATCCTCCATAACCGTCAGGGTCTTTTAGTTCCTAGGAGACGGGGAATAGCGGAAAAAAAACATGTCAGACACAATTTATTATTCCAAGCAGAGGACTTTTGTATATCCTAAAACATATCTTTAAGAAATAAATAGACAATTTATAGACATTTTACTCTATTTTAATCTATCTCATTTGATCGTGCTGTAAAATATTTTCCATCAATTTAATTTGTTATTGTTTTTATCTATTTTTATTTCACTCTATTTTATTATCATTATTATTGAATCTATTTATTTTTATTACATTTTCATAATTGTTATTTCTCATGTGCATCAGTCTCCAATTGTTTTACATCTATGAAGCACTTTGAATTGTACTAACCTGTATGAATGGTGCGATACAAATAGACTTTGATTGATGATTGAGAAATTGATCTGTGTTTCAATAGTTTGTATTAGGGGGTCTGTTCAACTAAATGACAAAAGACACATATTCTCATCTAGTTACCTCTTGTGGTATCTAGTCATTAAGATAGTCTGGAGTTATGTCAAAGGGTTAAGATACCTGTCTCTTAAATTTCCTCATCAATGGAGGTGAATGGAATTTAATATTTGATGTTTACATTGCAGGAAAAAACACAAGAAAATACGACATAAACTGAACAGGGCTCTTTCTAGAGACAAAGTCCTGCTCACAGGTAGTGGCGTTAGTTTGGTGAACCGGCTCTTGAAGCTTCATCACCCAAAATATTACTTTGTCGTTTACAGGATCCTTTATGAAATATGAATGGTTACTCATGTGTCCCAGCTCACTTTACATTTATACTAACAGTAGTGAATGGGCAGCTATAGCTACACTGCTGTAGGTTTGTGCACATGAATAAAAAACATAGTTGAACAGTGAGGTGTCCCATTTTTCTTCTACCGTTTTTTAACGGTAACGGTACATTTAACGGTACATTGTTTAGCGGTTAGCTGTTAGCTTGCTAGGGTGTAGCATTTCTGAATTAACTCGTAGGACAAACAACGAATCCCGAATGACAAGGCAGAAAAATAAACAAATCTCTACAACAAGATGTAGCTGAGCTTAAATGTAGATGTAGCTGAAAAAAATAAATATAATTTTCAGTAAAAAAAAAATAAATGTTTGGACACGAGCACCATACCTGTGAACATCACCGGAAGCAGTGGCCGTTGTTTACGTCTCGGCCCCGCCCCCTGGATGCCAAAATAAAACTTCCGCGGGGAGTTTTTCAAAATAAGGGCGTCATCATTAAAACTCTACACCAAATATTGACAGAAAATAGTTTAAGATCCAGAAACGTGTTAAGACATGTAACACTACTCATCTGGAATAATAATGTATGTCGGATATGTTTATTCCACAAAGCAGTATAATTACCATGTAAAAATCCCTAAAATGGCATCTACTCCCTAATTAAAAATTAATTACAATCTATGAATATACAAATATTTCATCTCAAAAGTTTAACTGCTGGACACAAGATGTCTCCTATTTCATTGAAAAGTCCATTCTCAGTGTATGTAGTGTATGTATGTGCGCGCCAGGCTTCAATTATCCACATCACACTTGTGTGTTGCATACTGGACCACAATTTTCTTCAAACTACTTGTGACGTCACAAATCATGCCCATCCCTTAAAATCTAATTTTCAATGAGCAGAGAGAAAATTTCCACTTTCGGCAGATGAAAGTGAAAACAGCCTTCAAGTGTCAAACTGCACATACACCATTCTGCACAGTGAAGCTCAAACATCCATCTGAAAGAACAAGAAGAAAAAGGGGGAGGGAGGGAGAAAATTACAATAATACAGAGCTTGCAAAGTCCAAAAATATCATATTTTTTAATTTTATATGCATTTAAAAACCAGTAAACCCCTGGCTGTTAACTGGTGTGCAAAGACTGTTTTTCAATTAATCTTGTGCCCACAATAGGCTGTATTAACTAACGTTATTAAAGCAGCACTGCCAAAACTGCATAGTAAAAAAACATCTACTTTTTCGACTACATCTCTGGTATAAATCACTAATGTTTTAAACGCACATCATAAGTAGAGTAGCAGTATTTAGATTTGAATACATGAAGACTGAAAAACCAAAGCCTTGTTAAAGGAGCACACTCAGTTTTATTGCATCGGATGGTACAAAATATCACATTCAAAGTAACTCTTGCCAAAACCCTCATTTAAAGACCAATTAGAAAACATCAGTTCACCTGTTTCCACATGATAGCCCTGGCTGAAATAATTCACAAAATAGTTGGAATTTGGGGGGGAAACTTAAACATAGGGTCATATTCTTTGTATGATACAAACTGACATAGGCTATGTAAAACACTATAAGAAGGTTATAATCCAATGTGGCTGTTATGGCAATCACACTGTTTATAAGACGGCACGAGGATATCTTTGAAAAAAGTGTCTGTGCACTTAAAGGCAGGGGTTACTACTTAGAATACAATTGTAGCAAACTGTAATAAAATCCTTACAGAGCTTGATGGAGATTTATTCAAATTTCCTTTCAACAATTGGTGCTCGGCTCGAAGAACCCCATAATATGCTGCAGCCTCCGATGACTTTTCTTCAAATACCTTGTCCATACAGTAAAATGTGAAGAGATGAGTGACAGTTTCTTCAAAGGTAAGATAACAGTGAATTTTATATTCAGAAAGTAAGTAAAAATAACCAAACTATACAGAACAAACAATAATATATCAATCAATCAATCAATCAATCCATTTTTATTTATATAGCACCAAATCACAAAAAAAATGTCATCTCAGGGAACTTTTCGCATAGAGCACGTCGAGACCGTACTCTTTAATCTAACATTATAAATCTGTAGAAACTTTCAGAAATGGAAATCAAATGAACACTTTTCAAAATATTAACAGGCTTTAAACAAAATGTGTACTTTGTCTCCACCATGTGGATTTAGAGTGAAAGAAGAATACATCAACATTATTGACTGTATTCAAACTGTATGTGAGCATGTTGTCTCTGAAAAATGTACTGAATCTGGATATATACAAGAATTTTTCAAAATAATGTTTTTTTTTTACCCAGCTGTAATTTAGGAAATTACTTTGCTTTTTTGAAACCTAAAACTCTGTGTGTGACTGTATTTTGTATTTTAAAGTCAAATCTCCAGTAGGGACCAATGTGCTTGGGACTGAGTGTCAGACAGGCTGGGGACAGGAAGTGTTGAAGGACAGACATTTGATCTGTTCATGAAATTTGATGACAGTAAGAAAAATAGAAGATCTCCAGCCTCATCCCCAAAGTCTCAAAGTGAAAATAGATATATTTCTGGAGGAAACTGTTGTAAATGATTTCTTTTAAATTGAACAGCCTCTTTTAGAGTTTATGTTCATGTCTTGAAGTAGTGGAGGGTAAACACACATAAAACATTCAGTTTTATCATCTGAGAATTTGTTTAATAAAGTTTTCCCTCCTTTTCTGACTGTTTCAATATTTGACACACACAGTGAGGTGCAGACCAGTGTGAGAATTAACACGACTCCATTAAAATAAACAGGTTGCACAACTATTCAGGCGACACAAAGATTATGAGACTGTGTTCTGAAAACTGAAGTTGAAACAGTTTCAGTAAGAAATTTGTTGTTTTGAAAAGAAGAAATTGAGATTCAAACCATTAAAGGGTTTAAATAAAAAATATTATATTTTGCAAAAACTGGTTGTATAATTGTTTTGTAAGATTTTACCTTTTCTAAAGTCACATGACTATTTGATAGATGTTTGTAAAGAAAGTGAAACAACCTGTATCTCCTTTTCTGACTGACATACATTTAGAATAAAAACTGCTGGTGATTTAATTACACATCATGACAAGCAGCATCCATCAGATGTAAATTTTATAAAATATAGTTGATTCAGAAAAAAACTAATTAAACTAAATTGTTTTTGTGTTTGTTAATTTTATGCTGATCATCATCTCAACATTGCAGTTCATCAATCCATGTATACACCACCAAAATGACACACACAGTATGCAGAAGCACTGTCAGAATTAAACACTGAATTAAAATAAAACTATATTAAAACACTTGTTTCCAAAGAATAAAACAACAGATTCACAACTGAAATAACTCATCAAAAGACCCAAAATATAAAAATCTAAATCTGACGACTGAAACTGTCACAAAACTGAATCAATCAAAGCATTCGGTACAGTGGATATATACTACTATACAATGTTGTTTGACTGAAAACAAGATGCTGATAACCAGGATAATTAACAGCTTTGATTTGTAAAGTTTGTCTCTTGATGATGTGAAACAGTTTCAGCATTTTGTATCCATATTTTCTTGTGAATTCATCTTTATTTAAAGAGGCGACACAACTAACTTACACACTAAATCTATTTTTGAAAGCCAAGAAAGCAGAATCAGAGTATTTAACAACATAAGTAAATATTCTGTTCAAATCCATAACAAAGTAACCTTATATCAACAGCAGGAGTTACCATCTTTAATTAATTTATTCTAAAGAAAAAACAACTAAATCCTGAACGGCTCAACGTCTTTCAAAAATTCAGATGAGAACAATGGTTTAGGTTTTAATGTCTTTGCATGAAAACAAGAAAAAACAATATCTGTGACCCTCAACAACAAATCAGTTCTGTTGAAGAACAAAATAACAAATAATAATCAATCAGAGCCAGAATGATTTTTGATACACTGAACCACTGAGACTCTGAGTTATAAAGTGTAAAAACTGAAATTAAAACATGATCGAATCTGAAATAAATCATCAGAAGATCCAGAAATCTTACAAACTAACATTGATGACGATTAATAAATAGAATCATTTAACAAAAACTGCTCAACATCTTCTAACCAGACTAATGAGATCTAACAAACAGCCTTAATTATCTGTATAAATGTTCATCACTTGATGTAAAATGTGATGATGTGTACCCCTTACACACACACAAACAGACACACACACATACAGACACACACACACACACACACACACACCTCCTGAACATCACAGAGAAATCTCAGTTTAACAGATTTTGATATCAGTGGTTTTAGCATCACCAGCCTCTCCAATACTGAAATAAGGGAAGAGTTTATCAGTGAAAGTGTCTCTGTAAGTGTAGATGTAAGTCATGTCTTCAGGGTCGTAGAAGGACACCTTCCCTTTGTCATAGTCCAGTTTGACTCTGATCCTCTGGAGACTCTTCTTCACTGTGACAGTCTTACCAAGACCATCAGTGTAGTTTCCTCTGCGATACTCTAAACACCAGATTCCACATTCTGGCGAGGCAGGACATCTTCCCTTCCTGTCAGCTGACTCTTCAGCCAAACCCACATACCAGCTAGGATAGTCTCCCACCTCCACCTCCCAGCTATGTTTCCCTGAGCTGAGGCCCTCAGAGCCCAGAACAGTGGCATAATTAGTGCTTCTCTCTGGATTATCAGGGAGCTGCTGCTTTGTGTCTCCACGTCTCACACTGGTCAGATCATCAGACAGATAGAGACAGGGGTTTACAGTGTTTGGGTCCAGAATGACAGGATTGAAGTGGACCTTCTCCTTCATCTTCTCCCAGACTCTGAAGGACAGGTTGCCCAGGTGTTTGGCCACATCTATCAGTGCTCCTGAGACCAGCTGTGGATCTGACAGTGAGCACTGGGCTCTGGCTCTGGTCTGAGTGGGTTTATAACTGCTGAGGAATGACACGTTGTGTTTCTGCAGGTCTTCTCCAACAGCAGAGATACTGTCTGACAGAGAGGAGATCTGCTCCTGAATCCTCTTCATCTTTCTGCTGATAGTCTTCCCCTTCTGCTCCTCTTCCTCCCTCAGAGCTGCCAGTCTGGACTCCTCTTCCTCTGTCAGGAACTGGTGGAGCTTGTTGAACTCTGCTCTGATCTGCTTCTCTGTGGACAACAGCTGCTTCTTGGAGTGTTCAACCATTTCATTGTATGTTTTCTCCACTTGTTTGTATTTGTTCCTCTTGTCCTGCAGAGACTTTAAGTGAGATTTCAGCTGGTCCTTCAGGTCACTGACTGCTTGTTCTACAGAAACCACTTTGTGACCGTGGTGGAGAGAAGACTCACAGGCAGGACACACAGCTCTCTGTTCATCCTCACAGAAAAATTTAGGTTCTTCTTGATGTTTGCTACACACCACCTCCACCTCCTTTTCTCCTTTTTCTGTCTCAGATGATTCAGCTTTCTGTCTCCCAGCAAAGGAGTCGGCCAGTTCCTTCAGTGCATAGTTCACTCCTGGTCCTTCTTTTGAGGATTTTCGTTTACAAATGGGACAGTTTCTGTTTTCAGCTTGTTCCCAGAATTTTTGCAGACAGCTTGAACAGAAGCTGTGGTTGCAGGTCAGAGACACAGGATCTCTGAAAGTCTCTGAACACACATGGCAACTCAGGAAACTTTTGAGAAGAGCATCTTTCTCAGCCATTTTCTCTGTTTTCCTAATTGGTTTCAAAGAAAGACTCACTAATTTTTAATTTCCAGTTCGCTTCTTACAGTCCTCCAAGTGAGCGTTGTTCGGTTAGAGATTCCAACTCTGTAATGGCGTCGTGGCTCTGTCCAAAGTGTCAGGATCTGCCTTCAGCTTCACCCTCCTCTTTAATTGGTTAATCATTAATGGTAATAAAAGCTGCTTTCTGCTTTTATTACCAATAGATAGAACAAGATATGGCCAAACCTTGTGTAACTTGTCCTTCAGACTTAAATGTTTATTCTGGACCCCAGACAGTGAGAGAAATCTAAACACAGACAGGATGGTTAAGAAGTTAAATACACTTCAGGTCACAGTGAAGACAGAGAAACTGTTGCAAAAGCAGTTGATGAAAAAAAACACTGATAATAGACTCTAAAGATGACATTTATTTACTATATGATGTGAGGAAACATTAATGAGGTGTGTTTGTAAGTGTCTCTATCTGTATTTCTGTTTGATTATAATTTTCTCAGTTGACATTTTATTTTTCCATATTCAAACAGATTTCATTTCATTTCAAAAAACATTTGTGCACAAATGTGCCATGTTCATTTTTCAAGATGGACTCAGTTTTATCACCATTTTAGCTGGTTAGACTCATTCACTCATCTTTGGACTCGGTGTGACGGTTTTATTAGCCTGTTCCTGCCCTTTGGACTCCAAGACACATTGGTGCGTTGTAATAAACAAGGTATCATGTACTTCCTTATGGTTTGTGCTTTTCTATGATTTAAAACAGGTTCAAATTACTGCACAGGTTCACAGAATTTCTAGAAATCAAAATGGCTTTCATGTGCCTCATTCATTTTTTTTCATTGTCATTGCAAAAATCCTAAAATACTAAATACTGTGTCTGTCATCACTTTAGGTTTGCTGTGTAAGACCTGTATCAGACTTCTGTCAGACCTTGATAATATATAATCCAATGACAATATATCTCTTCAGAGATGATCAGATATAGATGTTACTTCAAGAAGCAACCAATAGTTTTATTGTCTTTACTGGGTTTCTTTGCAGCAAAGAAAAACAAGAAGTTGCTGATTTACTGATAAATATTGAGCTGTATTGCTAAAATATCTTCCAGATTGTCTGTTCTCAGGAACTTTCACCATATTTTCAATATTCTACAATGTGTCAATACTGGAAATGCTGTTTACTTGTACATACACACTGAATACCCAGTGATGGAAAGTAACTAAGTATAAATACTCAAGTACTGTACTGAGTTACTTTACTTGAGTATTTCTATTTTATGCTACTCTGTACTTCCACTCCACTATGTTTCCAACCTTTTTGGCTTTTGACGTCTTACAAAAAGCAGTGTGTAGTCGAGGTCACATTTCAGATGTCTGTGAGTTGTTAACAGCTCCACCAAATAGTGATTTTTCCCTCTAAACTTCTCACATGGTTTCATTTCAATAAATGTTCAAATGATTCAATATTTCAGTAAAAATCAAAGATTAGAGAAAAAGTCAAAAAAACTGAAAACAACACATAAACAACATTTAGCATCATCAGGGTGGTATGAGGTTGTTTCAGGTTTCTTTCTATACAATCAATTAATTTGTCATGTGACTTTACAAAAGGAAATATTAACTAAATAAGTTCAGACTGCCCATAAATGTTGAAGAGGCAACACAAAAATTATGAGACTGTGTTCTGAAAACTGAAGTTTCAGTAAGAAATGTGTTGTTTTGAAAATAAGAAATTGAGATTTAAACCATTAATGGGTTAAAATAAAAATATTGTATTTTGCAAAAACTGGTTGTATAATTGTTTTGTGAGATTTTACCTTTTGTAAAGTCACATGACTATTTCATAGATGTTTGTAAAGAAAGTGAAACAACCTGTATCTCCTTTTCTGACTGACACACATTTGGAATAAAAACTGGTGATTTAATTACACATCATGACAAGCAGCATCCATCAGATGTACATTTTATAAAATATAGTTGATTCAGAAAAAAACCAAAAAAACCCAAAATTGTTTTGGTTGGTTTTGTTTCTTTTATGCTGATCATCATCTCAACATTGCAGTTTATCAATCCATGTATACACCACCAAAATGACACACACAGTATGCAGAAGCACTGTTAGAATTAAACACTGAATTAAAATAAAACTATATTAAAACACTTGTTTCCAAAGAATAAAACAACAGATTCACAACTGAAATAACTCATCAAAAGACCCAAAAATAGAAAAATCCAAATCTGACGACTGAAACTGTCACCAAACTGAATCAATCAAAGCATTCGGTACAGTGGATATATACTACTATACAATGTTGTTTGACTGAAAACAAGATGCTGATAACCAGGATAATTAACAGCAGCCTCTGCAACTTGTCCTTCAGACTTAAAAGTTTATTCTGGACCCCGGACAGTGAAAGAAATCTAAACACAGACAGGAAGATTAAAAAGTTAAATACACTTCATGAAAAAAACACTGATAATAGACTAAAGGTGACATTTATTTATTATATGATGTGAGGAAACATTAATGAGGTGTGTTTGTAAGTGTTTGTGTTTGACTATAATGTTCTCAGTTGACATTTTATTTTCCCATATTCAAACAGATTTCATTTCATTTCAAAAAACATTTGTGCACGTCATGCATGCACAGATGTGCCATGTTCATTTTTCAGCATGGAGCAGACAGTCAGTGTTATCAACCTTTTTGCTGGTTACACTTACTCATTGATCTTTTGGACTCTGTCTGACATGCTTAAGTAGCCTGATCCTGCCCTTTTGACTCCAAGACACAATGGTTGTCACACCCTGCCTGGACTTTGTGTGTTTTTTGGTCTTTTTGTGTTTTTTTGTTCTTTGGGGTTTCCTGGTTTGCACTTCTGTTTAGTCCCTCTGGTCATGTGGGTTTTCTTGTTGTATTTGGGTGGTGGGTTTGGACTGCCTTTTGTTGTTTGGCCTGGCGTGTTGTGTACTTGGGTTTGGGTTCATGGTGGTTCTTGGACGGGTTGGTGTGGGTTTTATTTGGAGCTTTGTGTTTTCTGGGTTTTGGTTTTGTTACTGTGTTTCCCTTGTGTGTTCATGTACTCCTCCTCACCTGCCCTGCTTCACCCTCGTTAGCCCTGCTCTGCTCTGTGTCTTCCCCACACCCGCCCTGTATCAGTCTCGTCAGCCCTGCCCTGCTTCCTGTGTTTCCCTCAGCCAATCACTCTCAGCCTGCCCTTGTGTCTCGTCACTTGTTCCCCATTCCCTGATTAGTTTAGTCTGTATTTAAGGTCTGGTTTTAAATTGAGTCTTTGTTGGATCATTTGTTTTGTTCAGCTTGTTCTTTGCGGTTCTGTTTTGCCTTGTCCTGTCCTAACCGCCTAAGGTTAAAGGTTTTCGTCTACCCTGCAATCTCTGCATGCTGGTCTCTGCAATTGTGTCCATTCCTGCTACTCAACCTGACAATGGTGCATTGTGATAAGCAAGTTATAATGTACGTGTTATATTTTAACCCCTGTGCCTTGTTTTAAAATACTATCAATCCAGCATATTAGAGACCTAAAAGGTCCAGATCAAAAACTGACATAAAAATATATATTATAATTTTCCACTTTCACTGAGTTATTTTTTTTTAAACCAAAATCAGTTCTGATAATAACTACCAAATATTCATTCATTTTCAGAATTTAAACCCTTTTAAATGTACAAATGATGACAGGTTCATTCATAGAAATCAAATTGGCTTTCATGTGCTTTACTCTTTTTTTTTCTTTTTCATTGCAAAAACCCTAAAATACTAAATACTGTGTCTGTCATCACTTTAGATTGCTGTAGACTTGAACCAGGTTTCTGTCAGACCTCGATAATATATAATCCAATGTGAGTATTTCTCTTCAGAGATGATCAAACATAAATGATACTTCAAGAAGAAAAAATGGCTTTATAGTCTTTACTGATTGACCTCGCAGCACTTCATGTACAGTACACAGTATGTGTGTTAAAAATGTGTTCAACTGAATTCAAAAATACAGTCTTTACAAAATCTGCCATCACAATCAAGAAACAAAGAGACTATACGTGGAAATAAATTGACTCAAGTGTTGACATTGTTAACCCCTTTGTGGAGATAAACAACGGGAAACTGTGCCCACATTCCATTCAATTCAATTTTATTTATGTAGCGCCAAATCACAACAAAGTCATCTCAGGGCACTTTTCACATGGAGCAGGTCCAGACCGTACTCTTTAATTTACAGAGACGCAACAATACCCCCATGAGCAAGCACTTGGCGACAGTGGTAAGGAAAAACTCCCCTTTAACGGGAAGAAACCTCAAGCAGAACCCGGCTCTTGGGGGGTGGCCATCTGCTTTGACCGGTTGGGTACAAAAAACTACGTAAAATTTATTTTGTTGTTTATCTTCAGGACAGTTACAAAGTACATTTCTGTGACACTACATGAAAATCAAATTTTTTGATATTTTTTGGAGAAAAATCTCTGTTTGTCTTCAAACCAGTACAGCTGATTTTTTTTGAAAGTCGATGAGGAAAATTTAGAAATATTTGAGTCTACTTTATCTAAACTTTTATGGAACTTGTGAATTGAATAAAAAGTCTTATTTTGGACTTAAAGTCACCAGTTTAGGAAACACTGAGTTCGGCTAACTCAATAATACCTTTGAGTGTAAATGAAAACTGAGCAGATTATATTGAGTGCATTTAGAGGAATGTTTGTTTATTTGAAAATGTTACTCAATTTGTATTCTATTACCATCAAAAACGGTCAGGACAAACATTCATTTGATACTTATCAGCTCAGTAATGATCAGCAAAATTGCATTTTGTCTTGTATACTTACATTTGGACACATTAAAGTGCATAATTCATTCTCAGTAGTGTTTTTGTGTGTATGTGACTCTCTGGTCTTTCCCTCTGGCCTGTATGGGTATAGGTTAATGTTTTAAGTTAAAAAAAAAAAGTTTTTTTGCATCAAAGAACAATAAAAAGTTGCTGATTTACTGATAAATATTGAGATGTATTGCTAAAATATTTTTTCAGATTGTCTGTTCTCCTGAACTTTCATCAGATTTGTTATATTTTAAAACGTGCCAGTACTGGAAATGCCTTTTACTAAATCAATCAGATGACTACTTTGTTCATACACACTGAATATGCAACCTGGATTTACTCAAGCACTGTACTTAAGTACAATTTGAGTCACTTGTACTTCACTTAATTATTTCCATGTGATGCTACTTTATACTTCCATTCCACCACATTTCAGAGGGAAATATTGTACTTTCTACTCCACTACATTTATTTGACAGCTTAAGTTACTTTTCAGACGAAGATTTGACACAATGGATAATATAACAAGCTTTTAAAATGCAATACATTGTTAAAGATCAAACCAGTGGTTTCCAACCTTTTTGGCTTTTGACGTCTCACAAAAAGCAGTGTGTAGTCGGGGTCACATTTCAAATGTCTATGAGTTGTTAACAGCTCCACCAAATAGTGATTTTTCCCTCTAAACTTCTCACATGGTTTAATTTCAATAAATGTTCAAATGATCCAATATTTCACCAAAACTCACAGATTATAGAAAAAAATCCAAAAACTGAAAACAGATTTGTGTATCAGAACTTTGTTTGTTCCTCTTTCCTCTCCCATTTATCATCTCACAACCCCTCAGATTTATCTGGTGACCCTTTGGAGGGGCCCGACCCCTAGGTTCGGAACCACTGGACTAAACTAGCTAACTGTATATAAAGCAGTCGAAACTAGCTCCACCTCCAGCAGCTACAACAGTAACATGCTGCTCTAACACTGATGCTTCAGTATTAATAATCTAATGATGTCATATATAATAATACATCAGTCAGAGAGACCAAACCACTACTTTTACTGCAATACCTTAACTACATTTTGCTGATAACACTCATGTATGTCTACTTCAGTAGGATTTTTCATGCAGGACTTTTACTTGTAATGGAGTATTTTACATTGCTGTATTGATACTTTTACTCAAGTAAAGGATCTAAATACTTCTCCTACCACTGTGAATATAACATTTTAGTCACCACAATTCATGTACTTCATTAAAAACTGCATATCAGCTTTCACCACTGGAGGTCAACGGAAACAAGTTTTTCATCTGCTGTGAAGTTTCTGTTTACAGTAGTAGAAAAAAACACTAAAATACATCAAAAAACACCTGAAACTTGTTCCAGTGATGTTTCACTGCAACTCATCGCAGTAAAAGAAATGAGATCTACTATATCAGCTTTTACATGAACTGTTTTCCTCTCATTGTTTCACTCTGTGTAGGGACACTGCTATCAGTGCACATGCAGGTGAGTACTCCCAGTACAGAAAAGACTACACTGTATGTTCAGTATGTGTGCTCAAACATCAGAACCAGACAGCCTTTCCTCAGCATTATTGCGACCTTGTTCTGTATTTGACCCCAAATGGAGCTTCCATTTCATGTAACACAACTGAAATACTCCCCCAGGATCTCTGAATACATCAGCCAGAGAGAGCCAGAGCTGTAAGAAACACAAAGAGAGGAGGGGTGATAAATGAATATTTGATTGGTTTCTATCGGCCCTGTGTGCTGTATTATTGATGTGGTCCAGAGGCCTTGAGGCCAGCTCTCTGTAGCTCTCAGGTACATTAGCACATCGCTAGCATAGCTGCTGACCCCCCTGCTCGCTCCAGTGAAGGAAACCTGTGTGGTTTGAGTATGATAATGATATGAACTTCTGTGTACAGTAGAAGCACCTGGAGACTTTCACTTTTACTTTACTTCTTGACTGCTTCACTGTATTTATTGTGCACATGACAATAAAAAGAACTTGAACTTGAGGACACCCAAAGACCAGAGTGTTTGTGGCTCATGGAGGCACCAACAGACATCTAGAGGCCATCTACCACAGAGTTCCCATTGTTGGCCTTCCTCTGATGTTTGACCAGGATGATAACCTGCTCAGGATGAGAGTGAGGGATGTTGCCAAAGTGTTGCACATCAGCACATTAAACAAAGACAACTTTCTGGAGGTGGCGGTGCTTTATGAGCCGTCCTACAGGGAGAACATGCAGGATCTCTCCAGGCTGCACAGAGACCAGCCCATGAAGCCTCTGGACTGAGCCATGTTCTGGATCATGTTTGTCATGAGACACAAGGGAGCAGCTCACTTAAAGACCGACTCCTACAAGATGTCCTGGATTCAGTACCACTCCATCAGTAGTGTTGGTCATGATGATGTCACTGATTTGCATTTGAACAGTGAAATGTTTGTGGTGTAAAGTGGGAGGAAAGAAAACATGAACTGATATAGATATTTATGTTGCTCTGTGTGTACTTCTGTTATAAAGCAGCAGAAAAGGAAAGAGTAAGAGAAGCACAAAAGGAAGATGAGGTAAGAATATTAAAGATATTGTTTAAATTAATTCCAGTCTGTATTTTGGAAAACTGAGTTTTGATGATGATGGTACAGCAGCACAAAATAAATGTGAACCTCTGAAAAGCAGAAAAAATGTTTCAGAAAAAAAAATCCAATCTGAATATTTGCTTTTGAGTATATTTTGACTAAATTGGTGCTCAGTGAAGAACTCCATAATGAGCTTCAGCCACTGATGACTTTCCATCTCATATCTTGTACATACAGTAAAAATGTGACAAGTAGAGTGCCAGTTTCTTTGAAGGAAAGATAACAGTGAATTTAATATTCAGAAAGTAAGTAAAAATGACCAAACTAAACGGAATTTAACAATATATTCGTGTAGAAACTTTCAGAAAATGGAAATCAAATGAAGACTTTTCAAAATACTAACAGGCTGTAACCAAAATGTGTACTTTGTCACCACCATGTGGACTTATAGTGAAAGAAGAAAAATATGTTCATTCATCATTATTGATTGTATTAAAACTGTATGTGAGAATCGTCTCTGAAATGGGGATATAAAGAGGAATTTATATCCCTGCTGCTGCTACTTACTGCTGGACCAGACTGAATGAAAAAATACACAAGTTCAAGTTTTTCAGTTACATCTTTCAAGTTAAGATGATGAACACCGACATACAAATAACCTTTACACAACACTTAAATCACAATCACTTTTTGTTTGTTTTTTTAAAATGAAATTCTATATTTGTGACTGTATTTTATATTTTAAAGATTTAAATCTCCAGCAGGAACCAATGTGTTTGGGACTGAGTGTCAGACAGGCTGGGGACAGGAAGTGTTGAAGGACAGATGTCTGATCTGTTCATGAAATTTGATGACAGTAAGAAAAATAGAAGATCTCCAGCGTCATCCTTTAATTTAAAGTGAATATTGTTCAACAGAACATCAAGTGATGAGGAACCAGCAGGATTATAAAATGTTTTACCTTTGACATCATGTCACAGAACAAAGTCTTCTCATCATGAGTGAACTGCTGCTACTTACTGCTGAACCAGACTGAATGAAAAAATACACAACTTCAAGTTTTTCAGTTACATCTTTCAAGTTAAGATGATGAACACCGACATACAAATAACCTTTACACAACACTTAAATCACAATCATTATCAACACCTTAAATGAAGAAATACAAAGTCTCAAACTGAAAATAGATATATTTCTGGAGGAAACTGTTGTAAATGATTTCTTTGAAATTGAACAGCCTCTTTTAGAGTTTATGTTCATGTCTTTAAGTAGTGGAGGGTAAACACACATACATTCAGTTTTATCATCTGAGGATTTGTTTAATAAAGTTTTCTCTCCTTTTGTGACTATTTCAATATTTGACACACACAGCGAGGTGCAGACCAGTGTGAGAATTAACACGACTCCATTAAAATAAAAAGGTTGCACAACTATTCTCTAATATGTCACGCTTTATTACTCACATGTTTTGTCTATTTAGCATCATGAGGGTGGTATGAGGTTGTTTCAGGTTTCTTTATATACAATCAGTTAATTTGTCATGTGACTTTACAAAAGGAAATATTAACTAAATAAGTTCAGACTGTCCATAAATGTTGAAGAGGCGACACAAAGATTATGAGACTGTGTTCTGAAAACTGAAGTTGAAACAGTTTCAGTAAGAGAGAGATCTCTCACCCTGTAATGGCGTTTCAGCTCTGATTTACAACTGTCACATGATAAATTATTGACAGCAGGAAATGCTGCCATGTAGTTTTGTCACCAGCAGATGGTGATGACAGGACGTCTTTCAGAGGTATATTTCACTCATGATTGATTATTGTACACTTTTCTTTGTGATGGCCCCTGCCTAGCCTAACTTAAGTGTATTGATGCTGGTGTGGTGATGAGTTATTGTTATGTTCTTGTGTCCATAAAGGTGTCTGGGAGAATGTGGGTGTGGCATCCAGCTGAATTCAGAACACTTGGGCCTAATGCTCCCATAGGATAAAAGACCAACTCCCAGCGTTGTTCAGGCTCTCTCTCACCTTGACTCATTCCAGCCAGCAGCTGCAGGCTTTTGTTTTTCATTTGATTCTATTTTTTTTTAACTCCACAACACCTTACACTTAATTGTTCACACATTCAGACCTACATTACTAATGTTACTGACTGACACACTCCATATTTGCAATTTCTTCAGTTGTTTACTTTATTATAATACATATCTTTAATTTACTGCCATCCGTTGTGTCCGTTCCCACATTTGTCATGGCCTAGGAGCTGGGGTATGACATCTTGTAAAAGCATTTGTGGCCAAAAAAAATAAAGCGCTTGTGTCTTGATATGTTAATCTTTCATTTCTTTAGTTTCTTTCCTACTAAATAATGCATACATTTTTACATGCAGCTCATAAAAATACCACATACATGAAAAAAGGGTGTGTTAATCCTTTAATCCTCCAGTAAGGAATGAAGATTTCAACAAACTGACTGATCAGTTTTACAAGTTTTATTTTCAGCAACTGTAACAGGAAACATGTTTTTCCAACACGTCAGTATGATTGTGTTTATTTCATCAAGTTTGATTCAATGTTTGGCATTCACCTATAATGTAGGTACAGGGTTATTTTAAATCCAACCCTCATTTGAACACTCTAATTGCTTAAATTCAGGTTTGCAGAAGTTTAATTTTTAAATGATCTTTCCTCCACTTGTTCTCATTTATTTATTCATTCTTCATTCTATCTCTTTTTCCTGTTTGATGTGAAAGGAGGAGTTGTATCTATCCCATCATATTTTTTTTTAAAAATGAGAACAAATAAAAACAACACATAAAAATATTTTGAATGTAAAAATAGCATAACTTCGCATTTTAGATCTTCATTTGCTTCTTTTGTTGTGGCAGTTATTTTTCAAACTGTCCAGACTAAACATTAAAATAACACAAGAACCTCATAAAGACAAAAAGAGTAAGAAAAATGTAATTTAGGCCGACAGAGAAATTGTTTGACTGTAAAATATCTTTTGAATCAGACAGTACGGGATTATGATATATCTATAGCTATAGCAGAGAAACAAGAGGTGTGTACTTATATCATATATCATATGATAAATATTCCACTCTTCATTCATTACACATTTGTTGTATAGGCATCTGTGGGCAACAATTTAATATGCTCACACTTGATATTTTAATTTCTTTCATTAGTTTCTTTCCTACTAAGTAAAGCATATGATTTAGACATGCAGCTCATAAAATATCACAAACATGTAACAGTGTGTTTGTTTTTAGTCCTCCAGTGAGGAGTAAACGTTTCAACAAGCTGACTGACACTAAACCAGTTTTACAATTTTTTTTATATTAGTATGAGTGTGTTTATCTCATCCACCTGGACTAAATTCCAGTGTAGGTACAGGGTCAGAGTTTTTATTTCTCCTTGAGTTGACTTCTTGTTTTGTATAAGTTACTGCTAGTTTTCTTAATTTACTCATTCATTGTTTTTATTTGTTTTCCTATTCAGGGTCAAATAAGGACTTGATACAATCCCATGAAGCATTAGTCTGAAAGATTATCATAAGGTTAACAACTGATAAACAAATCACAATTCACAAGTCAAGCTTTTTATTTTAAAACAACACATAAATGATCTGTCAGTGTCAACATTCAAACATATTTTGAATGTATAAGTAACATAACATGAGGTTTCTAAGTAAAAATCTGGCAGATATTCCACCCAGAGTCCAGACTGGCAAAACAAAACAAGAAGAAAAATGTAGTTCAGGCCAGCAGCGAAACTTTTTTATAATTATTTTTGTAAACTTTCTAATCACATAGTACAGGATTATATCTATAACAGAGAAAAGCTGCTCAGACTGTTAATCTGCTGTACAACACCTTTCCACTGTAAGTAAAACATGAATTATTGTCATTGAATCAAGACTCAGGTTGCATCACATATTCACAACAAGGTGCAAACTGAGCTTGTTGATAAGTGTTAAACCTTCAGCCCTTCAGACTGCAGGTATCCCAACATGTACAGAAGCACAAACTGATGTTAGACTTATTTATCTCTCTGAAGAAGAAATAGAAGAGTTGTGAGAAATGTGTGCATGTAAGAGTGGATTCATTTCATATCAGAGTACCAGGGGTGGACAGTAACGAATTACATTTACTTGAGTACATTTTTTGAGTATCTGTTCTTTACTTGAGTATACATTTTTTTTTGGAAACTTACGACTTTTGACTCCACTATATTTCTATGAAGGTTCCCATTACTTGTCACTGTTTTAGCTTCATCAGGGTGGTATGAGGTTGTTTCAGGTTTCTTTATATACAATCAGTAAATTTGTCATGTGACTTTACAAAAGGAAATATTAACTAAATAAGTTCAGACTGTCCATAAATGCTGAAGAGGCGACACAAAGATTATGAGACTGTGTTCTGAAAACTGAAGTTGAAACAGTTTCAGTGAGAAATGTGTTGTTTTGAAAAGAATAAATTGAGATTTAAACCATTAATAAAATAAAAATATTGTATTTTGCAAAAACTGGTTGTATAATTGTTTTGTAAGATTTTACCTTTTCTAAAGTCACATGACTATTTGATAGATGTTTGTAAAGAAAATGAAACAACTGCATGTTGTATCTCCTTTTCTGACTGACACACATTTAGAATAAAAACTGCTGGTGATTTAATTACACATCATGACAAGCAGCATCCATCAGATGCACATTTTATAAAATAACAGAACGGTTTCGGTTTTCATGTTTTTGCATGAACACAAGATAAAACAATATCTGTGACCCTCAACAACAAATCAGTTCTGTTGAAGAACAAAAGAACAAATAATAATCAATCAGAGCCAGAATGATTTTTGATACACTGAACCACTGAGACTCTGAGTTTAAAGTGTAAAAAATGAAATTAAAACATGATCAAATCTGAAATAAATCATCAGAAGATCCAAAAATCTTACAAACTAAAATTGATGACAATTAAAAAATAGAATCACTTAACTTGAACAAAATCTGCTCAACAACTTCTAACCAAACTTATGAGATCTAACAAACAGCCTTAATTATCTGTATAAATGTTTATCACTTGATGACGTGAAATATATGTATGATATGTACCCCTTACACACACACACACACGCGCACACACACATACACACACACATACACACACACACACACACACACACACACACACACACCTCCTGAACATCACAGAGAAATCTCAGTTTAACAGATTTTGATATCAGTGGTTGTAGCATCACCATTCTCTCCAATACTGAAATAAGGGAAGAGTTTCTCACTGAAAGTGTCTCTGTAAGTGTAGATGTGAGTCATGTCTTCAGGGTCGTAGAAGGACACCTTCCCTTTGTCATAGTCCAGTTTGACTCTGATCCTCTGGAGACTCTTCTTCACTGTGACAGTCTTACCAAGACCATCAGTGTAGTTTCCTCTGCGATACTCTAAACACCAGATTCCACATTCTGGTGAGGCAGGACATCTTCCCTTCCTGTCAGCTGACTCTTCAGCCAAACCCACATACCAGCTAGGATAGTCTCCCACCTCCACCTCCCAGCTATGTTTCCCTGAGCTGAGGCCCTCAGAGCCCAGAACAGTGGCATAATTAGTGCTTCTCTCTGGATTATCAGGGAGCTGCTGCTTTGTGTCTCCACGTCTCACACTGGTCAGAACATCAGACAGATAGAGACAGGGGTTTACAGTGTTTGGGTCCAGAATGACAGGATTGAAGTGGACCTTCTCCTTCATCTCCTCCCAGACTCTGAAGGACAGGTTGCCCAGGTGTTTGGCCACATCTATCAGTGCTCCTGAGACCAGCTGTGGATCTGACAGTGAGCACTGGGCTCTGGCTCTGGTCTGAGTGGGTTTATAACTGCTGAGGAATGACACCTTGTGTTTCTGCAGGTCTTCTCCAACAGCAGAGATACTGTCTGACAGAGAGGAGATCTGCTCCTGAATCATCTTCATCTCTGTGCTGATAGTCTTCCCCTTCTGCTCCTCTTCCTCCCTCAGAGCTGCCAGTCTGGACTCCTCTTCCTCTTTCAGGAACTGGTGGAGCTTGTTGAACTCTGCTCTGATCTGCTTCTCTGTGGACAACAGCTGATTCTTGGAGTGTTCAATCATTTCATTGTATGTTTTCTCCACTTGTTTGTATTTGTTCCTCTTGTCCTGCAGAGACTTTAAGTCAGATTTCAGCTGGTCCTTCAGGTCACTGACTGCTTGTTCTACAGAAACCACCTTGTGACCGTGGTGGAGAGAAGACTCACAGACAGGACACACAGCTCTCTGTTCATCCTCACAGAAAAATTTAGGCTCTTCTTGATGTTTGCTACACACCACCTCCACCTCCTTTTCTCCTTTTTCTGTCTCAGATGATTCAGGTTTCTGTCTGCCTGCAAAGGAGTCAGCTAGTTCCTTCAGTGCAAAGTTCACTCCTGGTCCTTCTTTTGAAGATTTTCTTTTACAAATGGGACAGTTTCTGTTTTCATCTTGATTCCAGATTTTTTGCAGACAGCTTGAACAGAAGCTGTGGTTGCAGGTCAGAGACACAGGATCTCTGAAAGTCTCTGAACATAGTTGGCAACTCAGGAAACTTTTGAGAAGAGCATCTTTCTCAGCCATTTTCTCTGTTTTCCTAATTGTTTTCAAAGAGAGACTCACCAATTTTTAATTTCCAGTTTGCTTCTTATAGTCCTCCAAGTGAGCGTTGTTTGGTTAGAGATTCCAACCCTGTAATGGTGTCATGGCTCTGTTCAAAGTGTCAGGATCTGCCTTCAGCTCCACCCTCCTCTTTCATTGGTTAATCATTAATGGTAATAAAAGCTGCTCTCTCTTTTATTGCCAACAGATAGAACAAGATGTGACCTAAAACCTGTGCAACTTGTCCTTCAGACTTAAAAGTTTATTCTGGACCCCGGACAGTGAGAGAAATCTAAACACAGACAGGAAGGTTAAGAAGTTAAATACACTTCAGGTCACAGTGAAGACAGAGAAACTGTTGCAAAAGCAGTTGATGAAAAAAACACTGATAATAGACTCTAAAGATGACATTTATTTACTATATGATGTGAGGAAACATTAGTGAGGTGTGTTTATAAGTGTCTCTATCTGTATTCGTGTTTGATTTTAATTTTCTCAGTTGATATTTTATTTTTCCGTTTTCGTACAGATTTCATTTCATTTCAAAAAACATTTGTGCACAAATGTGCCATGTTAATTTTTTAAGATGGACTCAGTTTTGTCACCATTTTAGCTGGTGAGACTCATTCACTCATCGTGGACTCTGTGTGACATATTTTATTAGCCTGTTCCTGTCCTTTGGACTCCAAGACACAATGGTGCATTGTGATAAGCAAGTTATAATGTACGTGTTATCTTTTAACCCTTGTGCCTTGTTTTAAAATACGATCAATCCAGCATATTAGGTACCTTAAAGGTCCCAATCAAAAACTGACATAAAAATATTATATATTAATATAATAAAGTTTTTTACAAAATCAGCCATCACAAACAAGAAACAAAGAGACGGTACGTGGAAATAAATTGACTGTGTTGACTTTGTTAACCCCTTTGTGGAGGTAAACAAAGGGAAACTGTGCCCACATACAAAAAACTAAATGAAATTTATTTTGTTGTTTATCTTCAGGACGGATACAAAGTATATTTCTGTGACACCACACAAAAATCAAATTTTTTGATATTTTTTGGAGAAAAATCTCGGTTTGTCTTCAAACCAATACAGCTGATTTTTTAGAAAGTCCAGGCAGGAAATTTAGACAAATCAGAGTCTACTTCATCTAAACTTTCATGGAACTTGTGAATTGAATAAAAAGATTATATTCAGTCTTATCTTGGACTTAAAGTCACAAACACTGAGTTTGGCTAACTCAATAATACATTTGATCCCCCAGGATCTCTGAATATATCAGCCAGAGAGAGCCAGAGCTGTAAGAAATACAAAGAGAGGAGGGGTGATAAATGGATATTTGATTGGTATCTATCAGCCCTGTGCGCTGTATTATTGATGTGGTCCAGAGTCCTTGAGGCCAGCTCACTGTAGCTCTCAGGTACATTAGCACATCTTTAGCATAGCTGCTGACCTCCCTGCTGGCTCCAGTGGAGGAAACCTGTGTGGCATGAATATGGTAATGATATGAACTGCTGCGTACAGTAGAAGCACCTGGAGACTTTTAGTTTTTTCTTGACTGCTTCACTGTAATTATTGTGCACATGACAATAAAAGGAACTTGGACTTGAACTTGAGGACACCCAAAGACCAGAGTGTTTGTAGCTCATGGACGCACCAACGGACTTCAAGAGGCCATCTACCACGAAGTTCCCATCGTCGGCATTCCTCTGATGTTTGACCAGGATGATAACCTGTTCAGAATGAGAGCGAGGGGTATTGCCAAAGTGCTGGACATCAGCACATTAAACAAAGACAAGTTCCTGGAGGTGGCGCTGCTTTATGAGCCGTCCTACAGGAAGAACATGCAGGAGTTCTCCAGGCTGCACAGAGACCAGCCCATGAAGCCTCTGGACCGAGCCATGTTCTGGATCATGTTTGTCATGAGACACAAGAGAGCAGCTCACTTAAAGACTGACTCCTACAAGATGTCCTGGATTCAGCACCACTCCATCAGTATTGTCGGTCATGATGATGTCACTGATTTGCATTTGAACAGTGAAATGTTTGTGGTGTAAAGTGGGAGGAAAGAAAACATGAAATGATTTAGATATTTATGTTGCTCTGTGTGTACTTCTGTTATAAAGCAGCAGAAAAGAAAAGAGTAAGAGAAGCACAAAAGGAAGATGAGGTAAGAATATTAAAGATATTGTTTAAATTAATTCCAGTCTGTATTTTGGAAAACTAAGTTTTGATGATGATGGTACAGCAGCACAAAATAAATGTGAACCTCTGAAAAGCAGAAAAAAACTTCCAATCTGAATTTTTCTGAGTATATTTTGACAAAATTGGTGCTCAGTGAAGAACTCCATAATGAGCTTCAGCCACTGATGACTTTTCATCTAATATCTTGTCCATACAGTAAAAATTTGACAAGAAGAGTGTCAGTTTCTTTGAAGGAAAGATAACTGAATTTTATATTCAGAAAGTAAGTAAAAATGACCAAACTAAACAGAATTTAACAATATATACGTGTAGAAACTTTCAGAAAATGGAAATCAAATGAACTTTTCAAAATACTAACAGGCTGTAAACAAAATGTGTACTTTGTCTCTACCATGTGAAAGAAGAAAAATATGTCCATACATCAACATTATTGACTGTATTAAAACTGTATGTGAGAATTGTGTGATTGCTGGAAGCACATTGTTCTTCTCACATTTTATTCTTATTCCATCCTCCGTACGTTTTTTTGCCGTGTTTCAACTGCTGCATACTTTGTGCTATAATAACCATTCAACTGTCAATCTGTGCAACTCATTCAGCAGATATGTGCTTGTATTTTTCTGAAATGTAACATGTTCCAGCGATTTTATATAATTTTTTAAAACATTAAAATTTATAATGGCAGTCTATGGGATGAACCGTCCAACTAATTTGGAACTTTGTCACTTTGACACTCAACTGCTTGGACGTCCCTTATTGTACAGACGCCATTCAAACTTTAAAATGTTCACAAAACTTTGAACTTTCAAAGTTACCAGATTGTTTAGTGATATCTTTTGTAGTTTTTCAGCAATTTAAGCCCAAAGTCAGGGGTTTTGCAGACTTTTTCAGGTCTCACCAGTGTGTCATGTGATCAGGCACAGTGGAGAGTACAGATATTTTTAGACCAGAAATGTTTTTCTAAACTGCTGTCACTCCCACAATTTGAACTCCTCAGGCACATATCTTGCCTCAGTATGTTGCCACAAGCCTCCTCTCTCTCAAAATGTAAATACATTTCACATAGGACTTATAGTTTTTGAGATCTGAACCTTAATTGATAGAAAGTCGCTGTCATGTTCTCATTGACTGCAATACAATCTGCAGGATGTGTGTCTCCTCTCACTCCGGTTTCTTAAACTTACAGATTCTCTCTTCCTTCAAACACTTTTTACACATATCATTCATTCTCATGTTAAACTACTCTTGCTTTCACTAATGATGTACAAATCTCTGGGCTTCAAGCTCTAGTTTGAGACAAATACATTTTCCTCATCAAAATGGAGATTTTTTTCCTTTCATTACTGGTAATGTGTGTTGGCTCAGTGGTTTAGAACACTGTTCTCATGATCAGCTACCCCTTAGATGACAAGGTTGTGCGTTTGATACCTGCTCACTGCAGTGCTCCTCATAATATTGCTCTCATGTACAAAGTTGCTTCACATCTTTATCCTGTACCATAATTCAATTCCACTCTAGCTTACTTTAACATTATTACCTAAAATGTGGATTGATATGCTTGTTAAAGACATCTTTTCCAAATCCATGGATCCTATCTGACTAGTCCAGTGGTTTAAGCTCATGTCATTTCTGAATTTCACTTAGGGCAGAACTCAGTAGAGTTGAAGGATGAAGGAGTCCAGGTGATGTCAATCTGCTTATTGAGCTGAGCTGAACTGCTTTTTTGTCAATTTCATGCAATTGACAGACTAAACACCAAAATCTGACCTGGCATTGCTGTGTGACATGTTAGCTCCATGCATAGTGTGTCTGTCTTACTAAAGTGAGAGTATAGGTTCAATTCCATCAATTGCTGATTTTAATCTTGCTAGATTTTTCAATAGTGTTCAGCTTCCAGTTATGCAATCTAAATTCGCTTTCAGCAATCACACGCAATTTCTACCAAAATTGCATTTTCTAGTTATCTTTGAAATCAGGATATAAAGAGGAATTTATATCCCTGCTGCTGCTACTTACTGCTGAACCAGACTGAATGAAAAAATACATAACTTCAAGTTTTTCACTTTAATGTTTCAAGTTAAATTGATGAATGGCAACATAAAAATAATCTTTATACAAAACTTAAATCACAATCCTTATCAACACCTTAAATGAAGAAATACAAAGTCTCAAACTGAAAATAGATATATTTCTGGAGGAAACTGTTGTAAATGATTTCTTCTAAATTAAACAGCCTCTTTTAGAGTTTATGTTCATGTCTTGGAGTAGTGGAGGGTAAACACACATACATTCAGTTTTATCATCTGAGGATTTGTTTAATAAAGTTTTCCCTCCTTTTGTGACTATTTCAATATTTGACACACACAGCGAGGTGCAGACCAGTGTGAGAATTAACACGACTCCATTAAAATAAACAGGTTGCACAACTATTCTCTAATATGTCACGCTTTATTACTCACATGTTTTGTCTATTTAGCATCATGAGGGTGGTATGAGGTTGTTTCAGGTTTCTTTAAATATAATCAGTTAATTTGTCATGTGACTTTACAAAAGGAAATATTAACTAAATAAGTTCAGACTGTCCATAAATGTTGAAGAGGTGACACAAAGATTATGAGACTGTGTTCTGAAAACTGAAGTTGAAACAGTTTCAGTGAGAAATTTGTTGTTTTGAAAAGAAGAAACTGAGATTGAAACCATTAATGGGTTAAAATAAAAATATTGTATTTTGCAAAAACTGGTTGTATTATTGTTTTGTAAGATTTTAACTCTTGTAAAGTCACATGACTATTTGATAGATGTTTGTAAAGAAAATGAAACAACCTGTATCTCCTTTTCTGACCGACACACATTTGGAATAAAAACTGCTGGTGATTTAATTACACATCATGACAAGCAGCATCCATCAGATGTACATTTTATAAAATATAGTTGATTCAGAAAAAAAAAATTAAGCAAAATTGTTTTGGTTGGTTTTGTTTATTTTATGCTGATCATCATCTCAACATTAAACCTTAAATACTGAATTAAAATAAAACTGTATTAAAACACTTGTTTCCAAAGAATAAAACAACAGATTCAAAACTGAAATAACTCATCAAAAGACCCAAAAATATAAAAATCTAAATCTGATGACTGAAACTGTCACAAAACTGAATCAAAGCATTCGGTACAGTGGATATATACTACTATACTACTATGAAAACAAGATGCTGATAACCAGGATAATTAACAGCTTTGATTTGTAAAGTTTGTCTCTTGATGATGTGAAACAGTTTCAGCATTTTGTATCCATATTTTCTTGTGAATTTATCTTTATTTTAAGAGGTGACACAACTAACTTAAACACTGAATCTATTTTTGAAAGCCAAGAAAGCAGAATCAGAGTATTTAACAACATAAGTAAATATTCTGTTGAAATCTACTAAAATGTAAGCATGACATCAAAAGCGGGAATTAAATCATCAAGAAATTTCATCCAAACAGAAAATAACTAAACCCTGAACGGCTTAAGGCTCAACGTCTTTCAAAAATTCAGATGAGAACAATGGTTTAGGTTTTCATGTTTTTGCATGAAAACAAGACAAAACAATATCTGTGACCCTCCAAATCAGTTCTGTTGAAGAAAAAATAATAATAATCAATCAGAGCCAGAATGATTTTTGATACACTGAACCACTGAGACTCTGAGTTTAAAGAATAAAAAATGAAATTAAAACATGATTAAAACTGAAATAACTCATCAGAAGATCCAAAAATCTTACAAACTAAAATTGATGACAATTAAAAAATAGAATCACATGACTTGAACAAAAACTGCTCAACATCTTCTAACCAGACTAATGAGATCTAACAAACAGTCTTAATTATCTGTATAAATGTTTATCACTTGATGTAAAATGTGATGATGTGTACCCTTTACACACACACACACACACACACACACAGACACACACACACACACACACACATACACACACACACACACACACACACACACACACACACACACACACACACACACACACACACACACCTCCTGAACATCACAGAGAAATCTCAGTTTAACAGATTTTGATATCAGTGGTTTTAGCACCACCAGCTGGTCCAACACTGAAATAAGGGAAGAGTTTCTCAGTGAAAGTGTCTCTGTGAGTGCAGATGTGAGTCATGTCTTCAGGGTCGTAGAAGGACACCTCCCCCCTGTCATAGTCCAGCTGAACTCTGATCCTCTGGAGACTCTTCTTCACTCTGACAGTCCTACCATCTCCATTAATGCATTTTCCACTGTGATGCTTTAAACACCAGATTCCATTTTCTGGTGAAGGGAGACACTTTCCCTTCCTGTCAACTGACTCTTTAACCAAACCCACATTCCAGCCAGGATGGTCTCCCACCTCCACCTCCCAGCTGTGTTTCCCTGAGCTGAAGCCCTCAGAGCCTAGAACAGTGGCATAATTAGTGTTTCTCTCTGGATTATCAGGGAGCTGCTGCTTTGTGTTTCCACGTCTCACACTGGTCAGATCATCAGACAGATAGTGCCAGGGGCTGGCAGTGTTTGGGTCCAGAATGACAGGACTGAAGTGGACCTTCTCCTTCATCTTCTCCCAGACTCTGAAGGACAGGTTGCCCAGGTGTTTGACCACATCTATCAGTGCTCCTGAGACCAGCTGTGGATCTGACAGTGAGCACTGGTCTCTGGCTCTGGTCTGAGTGGGTTTATAACTGCTGAGGAATGACACGTTGTGTTTCTGCAGGTCTTCTTCGACAGCAGAGATACTGTCTGACAGAGAGGAGATCTGCTCCTGAATCCTCTTCATCTCTCTGCTGATAGTCTTCCCTTTCTGCTCCTCTTCCTCCCTCAGAGCTGCCAGTCTGGACTCCTCTTCCTCTTTCAGGAACTGGTGGAGCTTGTTGAACTCTGCTCTGATCTGCTTCTCTGTGGACAACAGCTGCTTCTTGGAGTGTTCAACCATTTCATTGTATGTTTTCTCCACTTGTTTGTATTTGTTCCTCTTGTCCTGTAGAGACTCTAAGTCAGATTTCAGCTGGTCCTTCAGGTCACTGACTGCTTGTTCTACAGGAACCACCTTGTGACTCTGGTGGAGAGAAACGTCACAGACAGGACACACAGCTCTCTGTTCATCCTCACAGAACAATTTAGGCTCTTCTTGATGTTTACTACACACCACCTCCTTTTCTCCTTTTTCTGTCTCAGATGATCCAGCTTTCTTTCTCCCAGCAAAAGAGTCAGCTAGTTCATTCAGTGTAAGGTTCACCAAAGGATAATCTTTTGAAGATTTTCTTTTACAAATGGGACAGTTTTTGTTTTTAGCTTGTTCCCAGAATTTTTGCAGACAGCTTGAGCAGAAGTTGTGGTTGCAGGTCAGAGACACAGGATCTTTGAAAGTCTCTGAACACACATGGCAAGTCAAGAAACCTTCAAGAACAGCTCTCTCAGCCATTTGTTTTGGTATCTAAATGATCTTTCAATAGTCAGACTCACCAAGTTACTGTTCCTTCACTTGATCACTCAAAGTCCTTCAAATGAGTGTTTTTCAGCAGAGATCTCTCACCCTGTAATGGCGTCTGAACTCTGATCTACAATGTCAAAATCTGCATTCAGTTCCTATTAATAGAGGGGAACGCTGCTATGTAGTTTTATCACCAGCAGATGGTGGTGCCAGCATGTCCCTCAGAGTAAAATATTTTACTCTGAACTCAGTAAAGTACGGATCCTTGTCTCATATATAAGCTTTTTAGTGTCATCATATATGAGAAATAAAAGGTGAAATGGCTACATTCTGTCATCTTTTTCTTCCTTAAGTATAAAATGTAGGAATTTGTGCACTCAAATATCTTAATGATTTTATGGGGGGAATTATGAATTATTATTGTGCACAACTCCAACATGAAATTATTTGTCCAGTGACATAACTCATATTAGAGTAGGTATAATAAAAGGGAAACAGTCCCCCCTGTTGGACACACAAGAGAGGTCAATTAGAATTATGATTGTTATGAATCTTAATTATGATTTTGAAAGGGTATAGGTCTTTTAAGGTTAAGTGACTGAGATGCAAGCACAAAAAACACAAACAAGTCCACTTTAGTTACATACACATTTATTACTAATACTACAGCTACAAGTACTAAACACTACAACATTTTACAAACATGACACAAGAGGGAAAGGGAAACTGGTACACAAGGCTTTGGCTAGTGAATGAGTTGAATGCATGATGTAGAGTTATCTATTGTGTAGCTGGTATGAGAAACCTGATAAACAGGTGAAATGACTGTTACCTGAGAAGCAGCAAGTCAAATCAACAGCACCACAGCTTAGTTCAGAATTGCCAATTGAAATTACAAATCATGAAAGCACCAAGGTTCAAGCAAGTGGATGAAGGTTTCGCACAAATACTTGCTTGCTCCCTGGGGTGGCTTCTTGCGGAGAATGGAGTCTGATGTGCTGGGGTGAGGAGCTGGAGTCTGGATCTGGTAATAATGAGTGAGTAGGCCGGTCCGGACTTGAAAAGGTTCCATTGGAAGAGAGCTCCTGATTTATGCTCTCATGCTCTCCTAGGCTTGATCCTCAACTCGTGACTCCAGATTCAGAAGATGTTCTGTGTCACATCTTCAGGCTAGCAAACTGCAAGCTTGCCACCGGCTTGGCAGAAAGCAAGAAGAACCAGCAAGCAGCATCAAGCAGCCCTAAAGAGCCGCCTAAAAACAGCTTAAAACAGCAAAACAGCAAACAGCCCCAAAACAGCAAAAAGGGCCAAGAGGCTCAGATAAGACACTGTTTTAAAGTTTCAGTCTGCCCGCCCAGAAGGTGCATCCTAGCCAACGGCAGAGGTCCATGCCATTTGAGGGTGTGTGTGTGTGTGTGTGTGTGTGTGTGTGTGTGTGTGTGTGCGTGTAAAGTGTGTATGTGAATGGGGCATGGCATATAGTGCAACATGTCTTGTGCCTTATGCTGGTTTGCCCAGTGATCAATCACTCAAGTCCTAAAAATCAAAATCCACAGTGGGATTAAAGTTGGTGCCAGCTCGTATCTGTGTGTGACTGGCTCTTAGAGGTGAGTTATGATAACAAATGGTGGGGGTCATTTATCCAAATGGTACCAACAATTCACACTGGGGTGTGAATTGGTCTTCCAATTCCAATTGAAGGATCAAAGATGGTTTGGGTCAGTGATCTGGTTTGGTGACAATGCAGGAGATGGGGGTTCCTTATTTTATGGGCCAGCGTTCCTTGGGTGTTGAAGAAAGAGCTGGTCTGTTGTTTGAGGCTTGTGCTGTCTGCATTCGAAACATGCAAGGACTTTATCCTACAAAAATAAAAACGTTAAAGCTCTTAAAAATTCTACAAACCTGAAACTTTAGTCCTCCAGTGAGGAGTGAACACTTCAGCTTTCGCATAACATGTAGGTACTGGGTGAAACTGTTTTATTTAGCCTTCATTTGACATTTTCTGTCTTGTACAGCTTGTTGCTGCCGTCTATTGCACAACTCAAATGTTACCCTGCAATAAAGGAATAGAAGTGGAATAACGAGTGACAGTTTATATGTTTATATATGTGTCCAACTGGCAAAAAGTACTTAACATTTATTTTATGAGTAGTTTTTAAACAAAATGAAACAAAATTCTGTACTATTTGGTTCATTTTTCATCATTTTATCAACAGTATATGTTCAAACAACACAAGTGATACAGAGAACAGAATTTAGAAAACATAATGTGGAGGCTGCTTTTGTCAATCATGATGATGTCACTGATTTGCATTTTTACAGTGAAATATTTGTGGCATAAAGTGTTTGACAGGGGGCAAATATATTTGTGAGTCATTTTTAAAGATTCAAATCTCCAGTAGGAACCAATGTGTTTGGGACTGAGTGTCAGAAAGGCTGGGGACAGGAAGTGTTGAAGGACAGACGTCTGATCTGTTCATGACATTTGATGACAACCAGCCTCATCCTTTAATTTAAAGTGAATATTGTTCAACAGAACATCAAGTGATGAGGAACCAGCAGGATTATAAAGTGTTTTACCTTTGACATCATGTCACAGAACAAAGTCTTCTCATCATGAGTCAACTGCTGCTACTTACTGCTGAACCAGACTGAATGAAAAAATACACAACTTCAAGTTCTTCACTTTAATTTATTTAACGCCAACATAAAAATAATCTTTATACAACACTTAAATCACAATCCTTATCAACACTTCAAATGAAGAAATACAAAGTCTCAAACTGAAAATAGATATATTTCTGGAGGAAACTGTTGTAAATGATTTCTTTGAAATTGAACAGCCTCTTTTAGAGTTTATGTTCATGTCTTGAAGTAGTGGAGGGTAAACACACACACATTCAGTTTTATCATCTGAGGATTTGTTTAATAAAGTTTTCCCTCCTTTTCTGACTGTTTCAATATTTGACACACACAGCGAGGTGCAGACCAGTGTGAGAATTAACACGACTCCATTAAAATAAACATGTTGCACAACTATTCTCTAATATGTCACGCTTTATTACTCACATGTTTTGTCTATTTAGCATCATCAGGGTGGTATGAGGTTGTTTCAGGTTTCTTTATATACAATCAGTTAATTTGTCATGTGACTTTTCAAAAGGAAATATTAACTAAATAAATTCAGACTGTCCATAAATGTTGAAGAAGCGACACAAAGATTATGAGACTGTGTTCTAAAAACTGAAGTTGAAACAGTTTCAGTAAGAAATTTGTTGTTTTGGAAAGAAGAAATTTAGATTTAAACCATTAATGGGTAAAAATAAAAATACTGTATTTTCAAGAATTGGTTGTATAATTGTTTTGTGAGATTTTACCTTTTGTAAAGTCACATGACTATTTGATAGATGTTTGTAAAGAAAGTGAAACAACCTGTGATTTAATTACACATCATGACAAGCAGCATCCATCAGATGTACATTTTATAAAATATAGTTGATTCAGAAAGATGTTAACTAAATTATATTGGTTAGTTTTTTTTCTTATCTGCTGATCACCATCTCAAAATTGCAGTTTATCAATCCATGTATACACCACCAAAATGACACACTCACTATGCAGAAGCACTGTCACAATTAAACACTGAATTAAAATAAAACTATATTAAAACACTTGTTTCCAAAGAATAAAACAACAGATTCACAACTGAAATAACTCATCAAAAGACCCAAAAATATAAAAATCTAAATCTGACGACTGAAACTGTCACAAAACAGAATCAATCAAAGCATTCGGTACAGTGGATATATACTACTATACAATGTTGTTTGACTGAAAACAAGATGCTGATAACCAGGATAATTAACAGCTTTGATTTGTAAAGTTTGTCTCTTGATGATGTGAAACAGTTTCAGCATTTTGTATCCATATTTTCTTGTGAATTCAACTTTATTTTAAGAGGTGACAAAACTAACTTACACACTAAATCTATTTTTGAAAGCCAAGGAAGCAGAATCAGAGTATTTAACAACATAAGTAAATATTCTGTTGAAATTCATTACAAGGTAAGCTTAATATCGACAGCAGGAGTTACCATCTTTAATGCATTTGTTCTTAAGAGAAAATGACTAAACCCTGAATGGCTCAACATCTTTTAAAATTTGAGATGAGAACAACAGTTTATTTGTTCATGTTTTTGCATGAAAACAAGAAAAAACGATATCTGTGATCCTCAACAATAAATTAGTTCTGCTGAAGAACAAAAGAACAAATAATAATTAATCAGAGCCAGTATTAATTTTGATACACTGAACCACTGAGACTCCGAGTTTAAAGTGTAAAAAATGAAATTAAAACATGATCAAAACTGAAATAACTCATCAGAAGATTGATGTCTAATTATGATGAACGTGTAAAAAAACCCAACTGTAGTATTTTGTACAGTCATTACAGTGTATATTATATTTATATTATATTGTGGTCTGACTAAAAACAAGATGCTACTAACTAGGATAAAAAGATATAATAAAAAAACAGCTTTGATTTGTATTTATTTAAAAGTTCACCTCAGATGATGATATAATACAATCTCAGTATTTTGTTGATTTTTTTTCTGGATCAAACTTTATTTACCTTGATAATGTGATTTAAATAGATATTGAAGTCAGAATATATATACGTAAAAGTTTCAATAGTCTTTTAAAATTGAATTTTCCATTGAAAACAATTATTGAGGTGTGCATGTGTCTGTTTTGTACCTGAAAACCACTTTGATCATTTGTTTCATTGAGCAAAAAAATTCAGTGACCCTCAACACCAAATCAAATCTGTTATCAAATCAAAGACAAAAGAAAAAATAATAGAAAAGTAAAACCAAAATGCTGAAAACACAAACCTTCCTGAACATCACAGAGAAATCTCAGTTTGACAGATTTTGATATCAGTGGTTTTAGCATCACCAGCCTCTCCAACGCTGAAATATGGGAAGAGTTTCTCAGTGAAAGTGTCTCTGTGAGTGTAGATGTGAGTCTTGTCCTCAGGGTCGTAGAAGGACACCTCCCCCCTGTCATAGTCCAGCTGGACTCTGATCCTCTGGAGACTCTTCTTCACACTGACAGTCTCACCACGACCATCAATGTATTTTCCATCACCATGCCACAAACACCACAATCCATATTCTGGTGAAGATTGTCTTTTTCCCTTCCTGTCAACTGACTCTTTAACCAAACCCACATTCCAGCCTGGATGGTCTCCCACCTCCACCTCCCAGCTGTGTTTCCCCGAGCTGAAGCCCTCAGAGCCCAGAACAGTGGTATACTCAGTGTTTCTCTCTGGATTATCAGGGAGCTGCTGCTTTGTGTCTCCACGTCTCACACTGGTCAGATCATCAGACAGATAGAGACGGGGGTTTGCAGTGTTTGGGTCCAGAATGACAGGACTGAAGTGGACCTTCTCCTTCATCTTCTCCCAGACTCTGAAGGACAGGTTGCCCAGGTGTTTGGCCACATCTATCAGCACTTCTGAGACCAGCTGTGGATCTGACAGTGAGCACTGGTCTCTGGCTCTGGTCTGAGTGGGTTTATAACTGCTGAGGAATGACACGTTGTGTTTTGGCAGATCTTCTTCAACAGCAGAGATGCTGTCTGACAGAGAGGAGATCTGCTCCTGAATCCTCTTCATCTCTCTGCTGACAGTCTTCCCCTTCTGCTCCTCTTCCTCCCTCAGAACTGCCAATCTGGACTCCTCCTCCTCTTTCAGGAACTGGTAGAGCTTGTCGAACTCTGCTCTGATCTGCTTCTCTGTGGACAACAGCTGCTTCTTGGAGTGTTGAATCACTTCATTGTATGTTTTCTCCACTTGTTTGTATTTGTCCCTCTTGTCCTGTAGAGACTTTAAGTCAGATTTCAGCTGGTCCTTCAGGTCACTGACTGCTTGTTCTACAGGAACCACCTTGTGACCTTTTTGGTGAGGAAAATCACAGACAGGACACACAGCTCTCTGTTCATCTTTACAGAACAATTCAGGCTCTTCTTGATGTTCGTCACACACCAGCTCCTCCTTCTTTTCTCCTTTTTCTGTCTCAGGTGATCCAGCTTTCAGTATCCCAGCAAAGGAGTCAGCTAGTTCCTTCAGTGCAAAGTTCACTTCTGGATCTTTTGAAAATTTTCTTTTACAAATGGGACAGTTTTTGTTTTCAGCTTGTTCCCAGAATTTTTGCAGACAGCTTGAACAGAAGCTGTGGTTGCAGCTCAGAGACACAGGATCTTTGAAAGTCTCTGAACACACATGGCAACTAAGGTAACTTTTGAAAAGAGCATCTTTGTCGGCCATTTTCTTTATTTTCCTAATTATTTTCAAAGAAAGACTCAATAATTTTTAATTTCCAGTTCGCTTCTTACAGTCCTCCAAGCGAGCGTTGTTCGGTTAGAGATTCCAACTCTGTAATGGCGTCGTGGCTCTGTCCAAAGTGTCAGGATCTGCCTTCAGCTTCACCCTCCTCTTTAATTGGTTAATCATTAATGGTAATAAAAGCTGCTTTCTGCTTTTATTACTAAGATATTGAACAAGATGTGACCTACAACCTGTGCAACTTCTCCTTCAGGGTTAAAATTTCATTCTGGACCCCGGACAGTGAGAGAAATCTAAACACAGACAGGAAGGTTAAGAAGTTAAATACACTTCAGGTCACAGCGAAGACAAAGAAACTGTTGCAAAAACAGTTGATGAAAAAAAACCCACTGATAATAGACTCTAAAGATGACATTTATTTACTATATGATGTGAGGAAACATTAATGAGGTGTGTTTGTAAGTGTCTCTATCTGTATTTGTTGTTTGATTATAATTTTCTCAGTTAACATTTTATTTTTCCATATTCAAACAGATATTTCATTTTAAAAAACTATGTTGATTTTTTAGGATGGACTCAGTTTTATCACCATTTTAGCAGGTGAGACTCATTTACTCATCTTTGGACTCTGTGTGACATGTTTTATTAGCCTGTTCCTGTCCTTTGGACCCCAAGACTCATTGGTTCGTTGTAATAAACAAGGCATCTTGTACTTCCTCATGGTTTGTGCTTTTCTATGATTTTAAACAAGTACAAATTACTGCATAAGTTCACAGAATTTCTAGAAATCAAAATGGCTTTCATGTGCCTCATTCATTTTTTTTTTCATTTTCATTGCAAAAAATCCTAAAATACTAAATACTGTGTATGTCATCACTTTAGGTTTGCTGTGTAAGACTTGTACTAGACTTCTGTCAGACCTTGATAATATATAAACCAATGTGAGGGTATCTCTTCAGAGATGATCAGACATAGATGTTACTTCAAGAGCCAATAACCAAACAACCAATAGTTTTATAGTCTTTACTGGGTTTCTTTGCACCAAAGAAAAACAAGAGGTTGCTGATTTACTGATAAATATTGAGCTGTATTGCTAAAATATTTTCCAGATTGTCTGTTCTCAAGAACTTTCACCATATTTGCAATATTCTACAATGTGCCAATACTGGAAATGCTTTTTACTTGTACATACACACTGAATATCCAGTGGTGGAAAGTAACTAAGTATAAATACTCAAGTACTGTACTGAGTTACTTTACTTGAGTATTTCTATTTTATGCTACTCTGTACTTCCACTCCACTATGTTTCCAACCTTTTTGTGCTTTTGACGTCTTACAAAAATCAGTGTGTAGTTGAGGTCACATTTCAGATGTCTATTAGTTGTTAACAGCTCCCCCAAATAGTGATTTTCCCCTCTAAACTTCTCACATGGTTTAATTTCAATATATGTTTAAATGATACAATATTTCAGTACTCAAAACAGATTTGTGTATCAGAACTTTGTTTTTTCTTCTTTCCTCTCCCATATATCATCTCATGACCCCTCAGATTTATCTGGTGACCCTTTGGAGTGGCCTGACACCTACGTTGGGAACCACTGGACTAAACTAGCTAACTGTATATAAAGTAGTTGAAACTAGCTCCACCTCCAGCAGCTTCAACAGTAACATGCTGCTCTAACACTGATGCTTCACTATTAATAATCTAATGATGTCATATATAATAATATATCAGTCAGAGGGACCAAACCACTACTTTTACTGCAATACTTAAACTACATTTTGCTGATAATACTTATGTACTTTTACTTAAGTGGGATTTTTCATGCAGGACTTTTACTTGTAATGGAGTATTTTACATTGCTGTATTGGTACTTTTACTTAAGTAAAGGATCTAAATACTTCTCCTACCACTGTAAATATCACATTTTAGTCACCACAATCCATGTACTTCATTAAAAATTGCATATCAACTTTCACCACTGGAGGTCAACAGAAACATGTTTTTCATCTGCCATGAAGTTTCTGTTTACAGTCGTAGAAAAAAACCCACTAAAATAAAACAAAAAACACCTGAAACTTGTTCCAGTGATGTTTCACTGCAACTCATCGCAGTTAAAGAAATGAGATCTACCATATCAGCTTTTCTATGAACTGTTTTCCTCTCATTGTTTCACTCTGTGTAGGGACACTGCTATCAGTGCACATGCAGGTGAGTACTCCTAGTGCAGAAAAGACTACGCTGTATGTACTGTGTACTCAAACATCAGAACCAAACAGCTTTTCCTCAGAATTATGGCGACCTTGTTCTGTATTTGACCCCAAATGGAGCTCTCATTCCATATAACACATAACTCAAACACTCCCCCAGGATCTCTGAATACATCAGCCAGAGAGAGCCAGAGCTGTAAGAAATACAAAGAGAGGAGGGGTGATAAATGAATATTTGATTGGCATCTATCGGCCCTGTGTGCTGTATTATTGATGTGGTCCAGAGGCCTTGAGACCAGCTCTCTGTAGCTCTCAGGTACATTAGCACACTGCTAGCATAGCTGCTGACCTCCCTGCTGGCTCCAGTGGAGGAAACCTGTGTGGCATGAATATGATAATGATATGAACTGCTGCGTACAGTAGAAGCACCTGGAGACTTTTAGTTTTTTCTTGACTGCATCACTGTAATTATTGTGCACATGAAAATAAAAAGAACTTGTACTTGAACTTGAGGAAACCCAAAAACCAGAGTGTTTGTGGCTCACGGAGGCACCAACGAACTTCAAGAGGCCATCTACCACAGAGTTCCCATCGTCGGCCTTCCTCTGATGTTTGACCAGGTTGATAACCTGTTCAGGATGAGAGCGAGGGACGTTGCCAAAGAGCTGCACATCGGCACATTAAACAAAGACAACTTCCTGGAGGTGGCGGTGCTTTATGAGCCGTCCTACAGGAAGAACATGCAGGAGCTCTGCAGGCTGCACAGAGACCAGCTCATGAAGCCTCTGGACCGAGCCATGTTCTGGATCCTGTTTTTCATGAGACACAAGGGAGTAGCTCACTTAAATACTGACTCCTACAAGATGTCCTGGATTCAGCACCACTCCATCAGTAGTGTCGGTCATGATGATGTCACTGATTTGCATTTGAACAGTGAAATGTTTGTGGTGTAAAGTGGGAGGAAAGAAAACATGAACTTTTATGTTGCTCTGTGTGTACTTCTGTTATAAAGCAGCAGAAAAGGAAAGAGTAAGAGAAGCACAAAAGGAAGATGAGGTAAGAATATTAAAGATATTGTTTAAATTAATTCCAGTCTGTCTTTTGGAAAACTGAGTTTTGATGATGATGGTACAGCAGCACAAAATAAACGTGAACCTCTGAAAAGCAGAAAATAAATAAATAAATAAAAAAAAAATCCAACCTGAATATTTGTTTTTGAGTATATTTTGACAAAATTGGTGCTCAGTGAAGAACTCCATAATGAGCTTCAGCCACTGATGACTTCATCTAATATCTTGTCCATACAGTAAAAATTTGACAAGAAGAGTGTCAGTTTCTTTGAAGGAAAGATAACAGTGAATTTTATATTCATAAAGTAAGTAAAATGACCAAACTAAACAGAATTTAACAATATATACGTGTAGAAACTTTCAGAAAATGGAAATCAAATGAACTTTTCAAAATACTAACAGGCTGTAACCAAAATGTGTACTTTGTCTCCACCATGTGGACTTATAGTGAAAGAAGAAAAATATGTCCATACATCAACATTATTGACTGTATTAAAACTGTATGTGAGAATTGTGTGATTGCTGGAAGCACATTGTTCTTCTCACATTTTATTCTTATTCCGTCTTCCGTACGTTTTTTTGCCGTGTTTCAACTGCTGCATACTTTGTGCTATAATAACCATTCAACTGTCAATCTGTGCAACACATTCAGCAGATATGTGCTTGTATTTTTCTGAAATGTAACATGTTCCAGCGATTTTATATAATTTTAAAAAAAATTTAAATTTATAATGGCAGTCTATGGGACGAACCGTCCAACTAATTTGGAACTATTGTCCCTTTGACACTCAACTGCTAGGATGTCCGTTATTGTACAGACGCCATTCAAACTTTAAAATGTTCACAAAATTTTGAACTTTCAAAGTTATCAGATTGTTTAGTGATATCTTTTGTAGTTTTTCAGCAATTTAAGCCCAAAGTCAGGGGTTTTGCAGACTTTTTCAGGTCTCACCAGTGTGTCATGTGATCAGGCACAGTGGAGAGTACAGATATTTTTAGACCAGAAATGTTTTTCTAAACTGCTGTCACTCCCACAATTTGAACTCCTCAGGCACATATCTTGCCTCAGTATGTTGCCACAAGCCTCCTCTCTCTCAAAATGTAAATACATTTCACATAGGACTTATAGTTTTTGAGATCTGAACCTTAATTGATAGAGAGTCCTTGTCATATTCTCATTGGCTGCAATACAGTCTGCAGGATGTGTGTCTTCTCTCACTGCAGTTTCTTAAACTTACAGATTCTCTCTTCCTTCAAACACTTTTTATACACTTTTTACATATATATTGTCACAACCCGGCTCAAGGCTGGACAAAGGAGGGAAGACCACACATGAGTTATAACTAAAAATAAATTTATTGTACATAACTTAAAGATAAATGAAACTACACACAACCAAAATCAACATAGTGGAAGCCAGAGGGGAGAGGCAAATGACTGACTGCCTCCAGCTTATATGGAAGCTGGGCAGTCCAGGTGAGCTGAATCCTCCTGACGACCCAACTCCGCCCACCAGGCTCCTGCAGGTCGAGGACTCAGAGTCAGAGGGTTGTCACAATATTTATCTTGCTCTGTGTGTACTTCTGTTATAAAGCAGCAGAAAAGGAAAGAGTAAGAGAAGCGCAAAAGGAAGATGAGGTAAGAATATTAAAGATATTGTTTAAATTAATTCCAGTCTGTATTTTGGAAAACTGAGTTTTGATGTTGATGGTACAGCAGCACAAAATAAATGTGAACCTCTGAAAAGCAGAAAAAAACTTCCAATCTGAATTCTTCTGAGTATATTTTGACTAAATTGGTGCTCAGTGAAGAACTCCATAATGAGCTTCAGCCACTGATGATTTTTCATCTAATATCTTTTACATACAGTAAAAATGTGACAAGCAGAGTGTCAGTTTCTTTGAAGGAAAGATAACAGTGAATTCTATATTCAGAAAGTAAGTCAAAATGACCAAACTAAACAGAATTTAGCAATATATACATGTAGAAACTCCCAGAAAATGGAAATCAAACTAGAAAATGCAATTTCTGTAGAAATTGCATGTGATTGCTGAAAGCGAATTTAGATTGCATAACTGGAAGTTGAACACTATTGAAAAATCTAGCAAGATTAAAATCAGCAATGGATGGAATTGAACCTACACCCTCATGTTTGTAAGACAGACAAGCTATACACTGAACTAACATGTCACACAGCAATACCAGGCCAGATTGTGGTATTTAACTTGTCACTTGCATGAAATTGACAAAAAAGCAGTTCAGCTCAGCTCAGCAAGTAGATTGACATCACCTGGACTCCTTCATCCTTCAACTCTACTCAGTTCTGCTCTAAGCAGTGCTCGAACTCACAATCTTTAGATCTAAAAGGAGTTTAGAAGTGACATGAGCTTAAGCCACTGGACTGCTCAGACATATGATGTATTATGGGAAAAGTTGTATTTAACAAGCATATCAATCCACATTTTAGGTAATAATGTTAAAGTAAGCTAGAGAGGAATTGACTTATGGTACATGATAGCAACTTTGTACATGAGAGCAATATTATGAGGAACACTGCAGTGAGCAGGTAACAAACACACCACCTTGTCATCTAAGGTGAAGCTGATTATGAGAGCAGTGTTCTAAACCACTGAGCCAACAGACATTCACAAAAATGAGAGGAAAAAATCTCCATTTTGATGATGAAAATGTATTTGTCTTAAACTAGAGCTTGAAGTGCAGAGATTTGTACATCATTAGTGAAAGCAAGAGTAGTTTAACATGAGAATGAATGATATGTGTAAAAAGTGTTTGAAGGAAGAGAGAATCTGTAAGTTTAAGAAACTGCAGTGAGAGACGACACACATCCTGCAGACTGTATTGCAGTCAATGAGAATATGACAGGGACTCTCTATCAATTAAGGTTCAGATCTCAAAAACTATAAGTCCTATGTGAAATGTATTTTACATTTTGAGAAAGAGGAGGCTTGTGGCAACATACTGAGGCTTGAGGGGTTAAAATTGTGGAAGTGATAGCTGTTCAGAAAAAAATTCTGTTCTAAAAATATCTGTGCTCTCCACTCTGTCTGATCACATGACACATTGGTGAGACCTGACAAAGTCTGAAACACCCCTGACTTTGCGCTTAATTTGCTGAAAAACTACAAAAGATATCACTAAACAATCTGATAACTTTGAAAGTTCAAAGTTTTGTGAACTTTTTACAGTTTGAATGGCGTCTGTACGATAAGGGACTTCCGAGCAGTTGAGTGTCAAAGTGACCAAGGTTCCAACTCAGTTGGACGGTTCGTCCCATAGACTGCCATTATAAATTTTAATACGAAAAAAAAAACAAAAAAAAAACGTACGGAAGATGGAATAAGAATAAAGACTGAGAAGAACAATGTGTGATTGCTTCCGGCAATCACACAATGAAGACTTTTCAAAATACTAACAAGCTGTAACCAAAATGTGTCTTTGTCTCCACCATGGGGACATATGGTGAAAGAAGAAAAATATGTCCATACATCAACATTATTGACTGTATTAAAACTGTATGTGAGAATTGTGTGATTGCTGGAAACAATCACATATTGTTCTTTTCACTCTTTATTCTTATTCCGTCTTCCGTACTTAACATGTTACATTTCAGAAAAATACAAGCACACATCTGCTGAATGAGTTGCACAGATTGACAGTTGAATGGTTATTATAGCACAAAGTATGCAGCAGTTGAAACGCGGCAAAAAACATATGGAAGACGGAATAAGAATAAAGACTGAGAAGAACAATGTGTGATTGCTAGAAAATGCAATTTCGGTAGAAATAGCGTGTGATTGCTGAAAGCGAATTTAGATTGCATAACTGGAAGCTAAACACTATTGAAAAATCTAGCAAGATTAAAATCAGCAATGGGTGGAATTGAACCTACACCCTCATGTTTATAAGACAGACATGCCATGCATTGAACTAACATGTCTCACAGTAATGCAAGGCCAGATTTTGGTGTTTAGTCTGTAATGCATGAAATTGACAAAAAAGCAGCTCAGCTCAGCTCAGCTCAGCTCATTTAGCAGATTGACATTAGCTGTGCACTCCTGCATCCTTCAACGCTACTGAGTTCTGCCCTAGGCGGGACTCGAACTCACAACCTTTGGATCTAAAAGGAGTTGAAGGGTGATGTGAACTTAAACAACTGGACCACTCAGACTGGATCTATTGACTCAGAAAAGATGTATTTAACAAGAATAGCAATCCACACTTTAGGTAATAATGTTAAAGTAAGCTAGAGAGGAATTGACTTATGGTACATGATAGAGATGGAAAGCAACTTTGTATATGACAGCAATATTATGAGAAGCTGAAAGCAATCACAAATTGTTCTTCTCACTCTTTATTCTTATTCCGTCTTCCGTACGTTTTTCTGCTGCGTTTCAACTGCTGCATACTTTGTGCTATAAAAACCATTCAACTGTCAATCTGTGCAACTCATTCAGCAGATAACAAAAATGTGTACTTTGTCTCCACCATGTGGACTTATAGTGAAAGAAGAAAAATATATCCATACATCAACATTACTGACTGTATTCAAACTGTATATGAGAACTGTCTCTGAAAAATATAGTAAATCAGGATATAAAGAGGAATTTTGAAAAAGGAAATCCCCCTCCCACATGCAATACTTCTCCCATATTTGCAGTAAGATATTTATTTATATCACTATGTATATATTTTTGTATAATACTTCATCATATTTCACTATCTTATTTTATTTTTTTTAATTCGGTTTTATCCAAACTGCTGCACTGAGGATGCTGCCAAACTGTATTTCATTGTGTATTAATACAATGACAATAAAGAATCTATCTATTATAAGAAACTACTTTGTTTTGTTTTTTTTAAAAAAAATGAAACTCTATGTTTGTGACTGTATTTTGTATTTTAAAGATTCACATCTCCTGTAGGAACCAATGTGTTTGGGACTGAGTGTCAGACAGGCTGGGGACAGGAAGTGTTGAAGGACAGACGTTTGATCTGTTCATGACATTTGATGACAGTAAGAAAAATAGAAGATCTCCAGCCTCATCCTTTAATTTAAAGTGAATATTGTTCAACAGAACATCAAGTGATGAGGAACCAGCAGGATTATAAAGTGTTTTACCTTTGACATCATGTCACAGAACAAAGTCTTCTCATCATGAGTGAACTGCTGCTACTTACTGCTGAACCAGACTGAATGAAAAAATACACAACTTCAAGTTTTTCCCCTTTAATCTTTCAAGTTAAAATGATGAATGCCGACATACAAATACCCTTTACACAACACTTAAATCACAATCCTTATCAACACCTTAAATGAAGAAATACGAAGTCTCAAACTGAAAATAGATATATTTCTGGAGGAAACTGTTGTAAATGATTTCTTTTAAATTGAACAGCCTCTTTTAGAGTTTATGTTCATGTCTTGAAGTAGTGGAGGGTAAACACACATACATTCAGTTTTATCATCTGAGGATTTGTTTAATAAAGTTTTCCCTCCTTTTCTGACTATTTCAGTATTTGACACACACAGCGAGGTGCAGACCAGTGTGAGAATTAACACGACTCCATTAAAATAAACAGGCTGCACAACTATTCTCTAATATGTCACGCATTATTACTCACATGTTTCGTCTATTTAGCATCATCAGGGTGGTATGAGGTTGTTTCAGGTTTCTGTATATACAATCAGTTAATTTGTCATGTGACTTTACAAAAGGAAATATTAACTAAATAAGTTCAGACTGTCCATAAATGTTGAAGAGGCGACACAAAGATTATGAGACTGTGTTCTGAAAACTGAAGTTGAAACAGTTTCAGTAAGAAATTTGTTGTTTTGAAAATAAGAAATTGAGATTTAAACCATGAATAAAATAAAAATATTGTATTTTGCAAAAGCTGGTTGTATAATTGTTTTGTGAGATTTTACCTTTTGTAAAGTCACATGACTATTTGATAGATGTTTGTAAAGAACGTGAAACAACCTGTATCTCCTTTTCTGACTGACACACATTTGGAATAAAAACTGCTGATGATTTAATTACACATCATGACAAGCAGCATCCATCAGATGTACATTTTATAAAATATAGTTGATTTAAAAAAACTAATTAAATTAATTTTTTTTGGTGTTTGTTTATTTTATGCTGATCATCATCTCAAAATTGCAGTTTATCAATCCATGTATACACCATCAAAATGACACACACAGTATGCAGAAGCACTGTCACAATTAAACACTGAATTAAAATAAAACTGTATTAAAACACTTGTTTCCAAAGACTAAAACAACAGATTCACAACTGAAATAACTCATCAAAAGACCCAAAATATAAAAATCTAAATCTGATGACTGAAACTGTCACAAAACTGAAACAATCAAAGCATTCGGTACAGTGGATATATACTACTATACAATGTTGTTTGACTAAAGACAAGATGCTGATAACCAGGATAATTAACAGCTTTGATTTGTAAAGTTTGTCTCTTGATGATGTGAAACAGTTTCAGCATTTTGTATCCATATTTTCTTGTGAATTCATCTTTATTTTAAGAGGCGACACAACTAACTTACACACTAAATCTATTTTTGAAAGCCAAGAAAGCAGAATCAGAGTATTTAACAACATAAGTAAATATTCTATTCAAATCCATCACAAAGTAAGCTTAATATCAACAGCAGGAGTTACAATCTTTAATACACTTATTCTAAAAAGAAAATGACAAAATCCTGGATAGATCAACATTTTTTTTTAAATTCAGATGAGAACAACGGTTTAGGTTTTCATGTTTTTGCATGAAAACAAGGAAAAACAATATCTGTGACCCTCAACAACAAATCATTTCTGTTGAAGAACAAAAGAACAAATAATAATCAATCAGAGCCAGAATGATTTTTGATACAAAACTGAAATAACTCATCAGAAGACTGATGTCTAATTATTGTGAAAGTGTAAAATAACCCAACTGTGGTATTTTGTACAGTCATTACAGTGTATATTATATTTCTATTATATTTTGGTCTGATTAAAAACAAGATGCTACTAACTAGGATAAAAAGATATAATAAAAAAACAGCTTTGATTTGTATTTGCTTAAAAGTTCAACTCAGATGATGATGTAATACAGTCTCAGTATTTTGTTGATTTTGTTAATAATAGAAAAGTAAAACCAAAATGCTGAAAACACAAACCTTCCTGAACATCACAGAGAAATCTCAGTTTGACAGATTTTGATATCAGTGGTTTTAGCACCACCAGCCTCTCCAACGCTGAAATAAGGGAAGAGTTTCTCAGTGAAAGTGTCTCTGTGAGTGTAGATGTGAGTCATGTCTTCAGGGTCGTAGAAAGACACCTCCCCCCTGTCATAGTCCAGCTGGACTCTGATGCTCTGGAGACTCTTCTTCACACTGACAGTCTCACCAAGACCATCAATGTATTTTCCATCACCATGCCACAAACACCACAATCCATATTCTGGTGAAGATTGTCTTTTTCCCTTCCTGTCAACTGACTCTTTAGCCAAACCCACATTCCAGCCTGGATGGTCTCCCACCTCCACCTCCCAGCTGTGTTTCCCTGAGCTGAAGCCCTCAGAGCCCAGAACAGTGGTATACTCCATGTTTCTTTCTGGATTATCAAGGAGCTGCTGCTTTGTGTTTCCACGTCTCACACTGGTCAGATCATCAGACAGATAGAGACGGGGGTTTGCAGTGTTTGGGTCCAGAATGACAGGACTGAAGTGGACCTTCTCCTTCATCTTCTCACAGACTCTGAAGGACAGGTTGCCCAGGTGTTTGGCCACATCTATCAGCGCTCCTGAGACCAGCTGTGGATCTGACAGTGAGCACTGGTCTCTGGCTCTGGTCTGAGTGGGTTTATAACTGCTGAGGAATGACACCTTGTGTTTCTGCAGGTCTTCTTCAACAGCAGAGATACTGTCTGACAGAGAGGAGATCTGATCCTGAATTCTCTTCATCTCTCTGTTGATAGTCTTCCCTTTCTGCTCCTCTTCCTCCCTCAGAGCTGCCAGTCTGGACTCCTCTTCCTCTTTCAGGAACTGGTGGAGCTTGTCAAACTCTGCTCTGATCTGCTTCTCTGTGGACAACAGCTGCTTCTTGGAGTGTTGAATCACTTCATTGTATGTTTTCTCCACTTGTTTGTATTTGTTTTTCTTGTCCTGTAGAGACTTTAAGTCAGATTTCAGCTGGTCCTTCAGGTCACTGACTGCTTGTTCTACAGGAACCACCTTGTGACCTTTTTGGTGAGGAAAATCACAGACAGGACACACAGCTCTCTGTTCATCTTTACAGAACAATTCAGGCTCTTCTTGATGTTTGTCACACACCACCTCCACCTTCTTTTCTCCTTTTTCTGTCTCAGGTGATCCAGCTTTCAGTATCCCAGCAAAGGAGTCAGCTAGTTCCTTCAGTGCAAAGTTCACCTCTGGATCTTTTGAAAATTTTCTTTTACAAATGGGACAGTTTTTGTTTTCCGCTTGTTCCCAGAATTTTTGCAGACAGCTTGAACAGAAGCTGTGGTTGCAGGTCAGAGAAACAGGATCACTGAAAGTCTCTGAACACACATGGCAACTCAGCAAACTTTTGAGATGAGCATCTTTCTCAGCCATTTTCTTTGTTTTCCTAATTGGTTTCAAAGAAAAACTCACTAATTTTTAATTTCCAGTTCGCTTCTTACAGTCCTCTAAGTGAGCGTTGTTCGGTTAGAGATTCCAACTCTGTAATGGCGTCGTGGCTCTGTTCAAAATGTCAAGATCTGCCTTCAGCTTCACCCTCCTCTTTAATTGGTTAATCATTAATGGTAATAAAAGCTGCTTTCTGCTTTTATTACTAAGATATTGAACAAGATGTGACCTACAACCTGTGCAACTTGTCCTTCAGGGTTAAAATTTCATTCTGGACCCCGGACAGTGAGAGAAATCTAAACACAGACAGGAAGGTTAAGAAGTTAAATACACTTCAGGTCACAGTGAAGACAGAGAAACTGTTGCAAAAACAGTTGATGAAAAAAACATTGATAATAGACTCTAAAGATGACATTTATTTACTATATGATGTGAGGAAACATTAATGAGGTGTGTTTGTAAGTGTCTCTATCTGTATTTGTGTTTGATTATAATTTTCTCAGTTAACATTTTATTTTTCCATATCTAAACAGATATTTCATTTTAAAAAACTATGTTGATTTTTTAGGATGGACTCAGTTTTTATCACCATTTTAGCTGGTTAGACTCATTCACTCATCTTTGGACACTGTGTGACGGTTTTATCAGCCTGATCCTGTCCTTTGGACTCCAAGATGTATTGGTTCGTTGTAATAAACAAGGTATCATGTACTTCCTTATGGTTTGTGCTTTTCTATGATTTTAAACAAGTACAAATTACTGCATAGGTTCATAAAATTTCTAGGAATCAAAATGTCTTTCATGTGCCTCATTTTTTTTTTTTTTCATTTTCATTGCAAACATCCTAAAATACTAAATACTGTGTCCGTCATCACTTTAGGTTTGCTGTGTAAGACTTGTACCAGACTTCTGTCAGACCTTGATAATTTATAATCCAATGTGAGTATTTCTCTTCAGAGATGATCAGATATAGATGTTACTTCAAGAAGCAACCAATAGTTTTATAGTCTTTACTGAGTTTTTTTGCAGCAAAGAAAATCAAAAAGTTGCTGATTCACTGATAAATATTGAGCTGTATTGCTAAAATATTTTCCAGATTGTCTGTTCTCAGGAACTTTCACCATATTTGCAATATTCTACAATGTGTCAATACTGGAAATGCTTTTTACTTGTACATACACACTGAATATCCAGTGGTGGAAAGTAACTAAGTATAAATACTCAAGTACTGTACTGAGTTACTTTACTTGAGTATTTGTATTTTATGCTACTCTGTGCTTCCACTCCACTATGTTTCCAACCTTTTTGGCTTTTGACGGCTTTTGAAAATTAAACTACATTTTTTTGGTGTTTCTTTATTTTATGCTGATCATCATCTCAACATTGCAGTTTATCAATCCATGTATACACCACCAAAATGACACACACAGTATGCAGAAGCACTGTCACAATTAAACACTGAATTAAAATAAAACTATATTAAAACACTTGTTTCCAAAGAATAAAACAACAGATTCACAACTGAAATAACTCATCAAAAGACCCAAAATATAAAAATCTAAATCTGATGACTGAAACTGTCACAAAACAGAATCAATCAAAGCATTCGGTACAGTGGATATATACTACTATACAATGTTGTTTGACTAAAAACAAGATGCTGATAACCAGGATAATTAACAGCTTTGATTTGTAAAGTTTGTCTCTTGATGATGTGAAACAGTTTCAGCATTTTGTATCCATATTTTCTTGTGAATCCATCTTTACTTTAAGAGGCGACACAACTGACTTACACACTAAATCTATTTTTGAAAGCCAAGACAGCAGAATCAGAGTATTTAACAACATAAGTAAATATTCTGTTGAAATCCATCACAAAGTAAACTTAATATCAACAGCAGGAGTTACCATCTTTAATACATTTATTCTAAAAAGAAAATGACTAAATCCTGAATAGATCAACATTTTTTTAAATTCAGATGAGAACAACGGTTTAGGTTTTCATGTTTTTGCATGAAAACAAGGAAAAACGATATCTGTGACCCTCAACAACAAATCAGTTCTGTTGAAGAACAAAAGAACAAATAATAATCAATCAGAGCCAGAATGATTTTTGATACACTGAACCACTGAGACTCTGAGTTTAAAGTATAAAAAACTGAAATTAAAACATGATCAAAACTGAAATAACTCATCAGAAGATCCAGAAATCAAACTAAAAATGATGGTAGATGACAAAAAGTGTCAGGATCTGCCTTCAGCTTCACCCTCCTCTTTCATTGGTTAATCATTAATGGTAATAAAAGCTGCTTTCTGCTTTTATTACTAAGATACAGAACAAGATGTGACCTAAAACCTTGTGCAACTTCTCCTTCAGATTTAAAAGTTTATTCTGGACCCCGGACAGTGAGAGAAATCTAAACACAGACAGGAAGGTTAAGAAGTTAAATACACTTCAGGTCACAGTGAAGACAAAGAAACTGTTGCAAAAACAGTTGATGAAAAAAACACTGATAATAGACTCTAAAGATGACATTTATTTACTATATGATGTGAGGAAACAATAATGAGATGTGTTTGTAAGTGTCTCTATCTGTATTTGTGTTTGATTATAATTTTCTCAGTTAACATTTTATTTTTCCATATTCAAACAGATATTTCATTTTAAAAAACTATGTTGATTTTTTAGGATGGACTCAGTTTTATCACCATTTTAGCTGATGAGACTCATTCACTCATCTTTGGACTCTGTGTGACATGTTTTATTAGCCTGATCCTGTCCTTTGGACTCCAAGACACATTGGTTCGTTGTGATAAACAAGGTATCATGTACTTCCTTATGGTTTGTGCTTTTCTATGATTTTAAACAAGTACAAATTACTGCATAAGTTCACAGAATTTCTAGGAATCAAAATGTCTTTCATGTGCCTCATTCTTTTTTTTTTTCATTTTCATCGTAAACATCCTAAAATACTAAATACTGTGTCCGTCATCACTTTAGGTTTGCTGTGTAAGACTTGTACCAGACTTCTGTCAGACCTTGATAATATATAATCCAATGTGAGTATTTCTCTTCAGAGATGATCAGATATAGATGTTACTTCAAGAAGCAACCAATAGTTTTATTGTCTTTACTGGGTTTCTTTGCAGCAGAGAAAATCAAAAAGTTGCTGATTCACTGATAAATATTGAGTTGTATTGCTAAAATATTTTCCAGATTGTCTGTTCTCAGGAACTTTCACCATATTTGCAATATTCTACAATGTGTCAATACTGGAAATGCTTTTTACTTTTGCATACACACTGAATATCCAGTGGTGGAAAGTAACTAAGTATAAATACTCAAGTACTGTACTGAGTTACTTTACTTGAGTATTTGTATTTTATGCTACTCTGTACTTCCACTCCACTATGTTTCCAACCTTTTTGTGCTTTTGACGTCTAACAAAAAGCAATGTGTAGTCAGGGTCACATTTCAGATGTCTATGAGTTGTTAACAGCTCCACCAAGTAGTGATGTTTCCCTCTAAACTTCTCACATGGTTTAATTTCAATAAATGTTCAAATGATCCAATATTTCAGCAAAAATCAAAGATTAGAGAAAAAGTCCAAAACCTGAAAACAGATTTGTGTATCAGAACTTTGTTTATTCTTCTTTCCTCTCCCATTAATCATCTCATGACCCCTCAGATTGATCTAGTGACCCTTTGGAGGGGTCCGACCTCTAGGTTGGGAACCACTGGACTAAACTAGCTAACTGTATATAAAGTAGTTGAAACTAGCTCCACCTCCAGCAGCTACAACAGTAACATGCTGCTCTAACACTGATGCTTCAGTATTAATGATCTAATGATGTCATATATAACAATATATCAGTCAGAGGGACCAAACCACTACTTTTACTGCAATACTTTAACTATATTTAGCTGCTAATACTTTTACTTGCTAGTACTTTTACTTAAGTGGGATTTTTCATGCAGGACTTTTACTTGTAATGGAGTATTTTACATTGCTGTATTGGTACTTTTACTTAAAGGATCTAAATACTTCTCCTACCACTGTGAATATCACATTTTAGTCACCACAATTCATGTACTTCATTAAAAATTGCATATCAACTTTCACCACTGGAGGTCAACAGAAACAAGATTTTCATCTGCCGTGAAGTTTCTGTTTACAGTTGTAGAAAAAAATACTAAAATACATCAAAAAACACCTGAAACCTGTTCCAGTGATGTTTCACTGCAACACATCGCAGTTAAAGAAATGAGATCTACTATATCAGCTTTTACATGAACTGTCTTCCTCTCATTGTTTCACTCTGTGCAGGGACACTGCTATCAGTGCACATGCAGGTGAGTACTCACACTACAGAAAAGATTACGTTGTATGTACAGTATGTGTGCTCAAACAGCAGAACCAGACAGCCTTTCCTCAGCAATATGGCGACCTTGTTCTGTATTTGACCCCAAATGGAGCTCTCATTCCATGTAACACATAACTCAAACACTCCCCCAGGAACTCTGAATACAGGAGCACTGAGGGTTAAGGGGATAGATGTGAACAGAGACTTTATAAAATATGTGTGTGTGTGTGTGTGTGTGTGTGTTTTCAGTGAGTTAAAGGCCAGCCAGAGAGAGCCAGAGCTGTAAGAAACACAAAGAGAGGAGGGGTGATAAATGAATATTTGATTGGCTTCTATCGGCCCTGTGCGCTGTATTATTGATGTGGTCCAGAGGCCTTGAGGCCAGCTCTCTGTAGCTCTCGGGTACATTAACACACCGCTAGCATAGCTGCTGACCTCCCTGCTGGCTCCAGTGAAGGAAACCTGTGTGGCATGAATATGATAATGATATGAATCAGTATGTACAGTACAAGCACCTGATTACTTGTACTTGAGATTTTCTTACAGTGTCATGAAAAGATTATTTTTCCAGTGTTGTCACCTGAAGCACCTGCCATGGCAACTGGAAACACATGTCTCTGGTTGGCTGGCAGGTGTCCGTTAGTTAAAATCGTATGTCAGGACGCATCTAACATGGTATATAAGAGCACGAGGTGCATTAAACTGCAGGTAACCATAGCAACAGCATTACCAGTAAAGTCTCACAGGTGAAAAATACTTTAAACAATCAACTTTAAAAAAATTATGATGAATATATTATATATTAGTATATGAATTAAATTTCAAAATAAATAAGAACATCCTCTTGACATGTTGATCATTATTGCATACTTCATACTATGCAGTATATGTACATATTCCCAAATACAAGAAACACACAACAACATGACAGCTAACACATTTTTTTGCTTACTGTCCACACATTGCCCATGATAATCTGACAATACTGAAGTGTTTTGTCTTCCAACAAAATGTAATCACAATCACTTTTGGTACGATTGAAAAACCCCCTTTCTCAAATCATGAAAAAAAAAACATTACCTGTAGTGGAACATTTTTTTATTACTTGTGAATCTGGATCTTGGATAATTTATGGGAAAACTTCATGAATTCTTATTGTTTTGTCTAAAAATTGTTGAAAATAATGACAAATGCCTTATATAATACTATAAAAAAACATTATATATAATAGTAGATAACAAAACTATGTTTATATTTCACATTTCAAACAAAAAAATTCAATACATGTCTTTTGTCTTGTCAACAGTAACACAGTGGTATTAAATTTACAGTTATATGAAACTGAGAAAACCAAGACGACTCTCACTTTTTAAATATTTACTTGATAAATTACTTTAATAATAAATCAGCTGCTCATTTCAGCACTATTTCCTATATTGAAATCCCTACATTTGCATTTTTCCAGCACTGTGCATCCTGCATTTGGGGCCTTGTATAAAAAATGCATTTAATAAAATCTGATCATGATTTCAGGGGCAGCCTCGGCAACTTCTCCCGTCATGTAAAACCTTTAGCTTCACTTCACTATCACTGACATGGACTAGGGGATTTTTTTTATTTTGCAATAACCTTTGTTTCCATTTCCTTAAGTAGCATGCTTGTGTGCCAGTTAATTCAAATGTATTTATTTATTTAGATTAATCTTCAAATCAATAAAAAATAACTATAACTATGACTATAAGTATATACATATACATAAACATATACATAATCTAATCAAGAAACTCTAGATGTTCTTATACCCTGTTTTATACAAAATCACATCAAGCCACAGAGGAAAATTGAAAATTTCAGAGCCTGCAGATCCCTTCTAGATTTTATGGGGAAAAAAAACACACGTTCATGCTTCTGATCTGCTTGTGACTGCTCGTACAGTAGGACAGAAGGTGAAGGTGAGGAATCTTATCATTCAAGTCTGGTGTTCATGATTTATTACCACGGGGACCCGTCTGTAACTCATTTCATCTGGAGCTAACTGAAAACCTTGAGCACTGACTCTTCTGTCCACCTCAGTAGCTGTGCTCAAAATTTATTTCCATCACACCTTTGCTCAGTAAAATCCATATCCAAAACTCCAAAATTTGTTTCAAAATTCTGTTTAAAATCTGGCTCCGATAAGTTCTTGCTGCTGTTTCTGGTGCTCCCTTTCAAACATGAAAAGTAAAAATGTGAACTTTTTTCTTTCTTGTTGTTTACTTGCTGACTATCTGCAGGTGGCGCCCTTTTATCTCTGCTGTTGCACGGTGCTGTGCTGCCTTGTGTCATGCTCTGCATTATGTTTCATTTCACTCCATTATGTTAAGCCTCGTTATCATCTTATATCATGTTGCTATCAGCATTAAAGTTTGATGTAAAGTCTCTCCCTCTGCACCTCCACACAGCTCATCAGCAGGGGTCAGAAGTTCACAGATGAGTTAATGCTCTTGACTGTCGATGCATCTGGAGCTGTTGATGGGCTCAGCGTGTGTTGAGGTCACATTTCTGCGCCTACGACATGCACTGAGCTGCAGAAGAGCCTCCTCTGTCATCAACGGAGTGAGCAGAGAAGAAGAGGGGAGTGGGCTCAACAGGAGGCACGCCGTAAATCAGTATGACCTCTAACTTCACTTCACATCTAGTCACTTCCATCCGTTCTTTACTTTTACCTTCCTTTCTTTTCTTCATCTCAGATGTGGAATTTACAGACTAAATGGTAAGGGGAACTGATGATTGTGTAAGTCTAAAGTGCATTTTCTCATCAGAGCAAGTGTCATTTGATTTGTCAAATGCAGAAGACAATTGCAGTTTTGTAACTTGACACACATCCGACAAACTTTGGCATGAACAACACCTGACTCAGTGTGATGTTCAAACAGCTCCGGAAACACCCCCCCCCCCCCCCCCCCCCCCCACACACACACACCTTTCCCACGGTGTCCATTCTGTAAACTTCTGAAACTGGTAATCCCACATTCACACCCACTTCATGCAATGATTGATCAGGCATGCAGAGGTGAGAACGGAAGAAGGGATTGAACTTCTCTCTCCTCAGCTCTTTTTCGATCTTTAGACAACAACTACTTCTGTCAGTATCTGTGTTACAACTGAGTGCAACACAATTAATGCCTCCCAGCAGCCAGACAGTCTGAAAATGTGCAGTTATCCCCGTATTTAATCAGTTATCGCAGGGTTGTCCATGTATTTTTGGCCATATAATGTATGTGCAATACCAATAATACAGCTTTCTGATATTCCTTTTTCAAATAAATCTAAATACATTGATGATTGATGTTTAACTAAAACTAGTGGCTACATACAAGATATATGATCCAGTATGCCTCAGAAAAAAGTAAGCAGTCATGTAGAAAATGGCACAAATTTGCAAAACAACTGGTAAGTTCTGATGAGAGTAAAGTATTTTGATGAATTACAAAAATGAAACACAGAAAGAGCCCTCCATCATTTACAGTGGAGCGGGCTGAAGTAAAGAGGAGAATGGAGAAAGAAAGCGAGAAAGTGGGAGCCTCTTTGGGGATTAAACAGGTCATATTCATGCAGGATCATAGTTTATTCTTTTTAAACATGGCTGAATTATTCAACAGCTTTCGCTTCAGATTATTATCTTTTTTTTTTTTTTTTCAGATGAGTGCTGCGACATGTAAACCAAGGCCAACGGCGATACACTATCTTAGGTTTAGCTTAGTGCTGTAACTCTGAAGAACAAAACAAACTCTCACACACACTCACATATATAAAACAAACTCAAGCAATGAATAAGATCACGGCATCTTAGACTGCTGCAAAACAGACCGCCCAGAGGAATATCTACTAAACAACTAAATACATTTTTTTCATATGAACAAATGAGCTGAGATTGTCCCTCCAATTAAAGATAATTTGTGTTTGTGTACATTATGTGTGTGTGTGTGTGCGTGTGTGTGTGATTATTCTGACGCAGCAGGTGTGCAGCTTGGCAGGCAGATGTGTAAAAACAAACAACAGAGTATTTAAGACAGCAGGGATGAAACAGGCAGCGCTACCTGACAACATGATCTGCAAAAGACACCTGGAGTTATACACACGCACACGCACACACACACACACACACACACACACACACACACACAGATGCTCCTCAATGATCCCTCAAGGAAGGAACCTCATTTGTTTCACCATGGAGACAGAGGAGGTGGAAAAAGACACTTAGCCCTTGGAGGACTCTCGTGTGTACGAAACAAGGCAATCTGTTCGTTCACACACACACACACACACACACACACACACACACACACACACAGGTTTACATAAGTCACTTTTGGGGTATTTACATAGACTTACATTAATTTCCTGGAGACCTTACCTAACCCTAACCTTAACCACTGACCCAAAAATCAGTGTTTTACCAATTGCGGACATGACTTTCGTCCCCAGTTGCACAAGCCGTTCCCAGTTAACTGGTCTTAAGTTTGGTGTGTGTCCCTGAAAGTGACTTACCCACACTTTTATGTAATCTCTACCCACTCCTTTAATGTCAATGTCTGTTTCATGTCACCGTCACTGACTGCAGGTGAGACGTCTTGGTTCCTCTCAGTTGTTTGCTGTAGAATTTGGCAAAACCAGACATTATTAAACTTTTACAGATGAGACATTTAGCTAATATGCAATGTGCATTGGGAGCAGTTTTACATAACGTGCATTCACCCACCAAGTGTGCAAACAAACTCACACTAACTCGCGCACACACACTCCTCAGGGCTTACTGTTAATCTTCATATCCTCCCCTCATCATCATTAAGCCCACTGGAGACCACAAAGATCTGTTGTCCCTACTGATGCCAGTCATGAAAATCATCTTGTACTTCCCCTCAGTACACACACACACACACACACACACACACAAAATCATAAACACACACTCTGCTCCACAGCTCCCCCAGGAAGGACACATTGTGGCTGAACAGCTGGAGGGACGGCTGGACTGACAGATCCTCTGGATGGCTGAGTTTGTGTCATCAGATGTCTTGGATGCATTAGTGGCCCCAGACAGGACCTTCCCCTGGCTGAAATGGCAGCCTTGTCTTAGTCCCCTGGCAAGCTACGCATCATTAGCCGCCATCTTGGCCCTGACACTTGCTGTCTCCCATGAAACCAGAGGGAAGCTGTGGACAGGCGGTAGGAAAGTGTTGTTGTGATTACTGTCGATATGAGAGTTCTGGCAGTGAGGATGGTTGTCCTTATTCTTGTTCTTCCTGTGGAGCTCAGAGTGAAATTACATAAAGCTGACTAACTTTGTGAATATAATTTTTTTTCAATTTGCAAAAGCAATACTGTTTGTTTGGAATAAAGAGGGAAAAAAATACTTACAAAAATACTTACATACTTTTCAGCTGATAAGAGGAAGTATCTCTCTTTTCTGTCACGACATGTTTACTTTAACCGACAGAAACTTAATACCAGACAAAGGAATGACAAAGTAGAAGTGACTGGAACTGATTAGCATATGAAAAATAGGGATGCTGAGGTCCCTGAAATTCACAATATCTCAAAAGCAATGCAACCTTTCATGATGGTTCACTGTAATTAATGTATATTGTTCTGTAGTGTTTTGTCTGTGTTGATCTGTTGTGACAGGAAGGATTGCACCGAAGGACATCCTCTCCAGTGTGAGCAAAATGCTCAAGTTGAAACACGTCATGAGTGATCACTCTGTGCTAAGCTGATGTCAAGCTGCTATGTTTCATCATAAGTTTGTCTTATATTCTAGTCCTATTTTTGCCCTAGTGATTTTTAATAATACATTTAATTTGCACTGCACTTTTCATTCATAGTGAAACTCAAAGTGCTACAGTATTAATAAAATAGAACACACAACATAAAGAAAATAGTAATAAGAGTTAAGATGAAAAGAGGGAAAGTGTTCCTAATATTTTGTTCACCTTTTAACATACATGAGGGGGGCTAAATATTAGGAATACCTTTCAATATATTGCACTTCAGTGCACCACACCCGCCTACTATGACCAGGTAGAATTGTTGCTGTTGTATTGGATTGCATTAGATTGCACAGGTGTTCCTCATAAAGTGCTTGGTGAGTGTATCTGTCAAAAAGAGAAACTCACAGAAGCAGAGAGGTGAGTATGGTATGACTGTTGTTGCAATGAGCCGTTTCACCTCTTCTCTATTCCTTTATTATAGTGACAGGCTTTTACTCATTCATGCTGGTCATGTCGCCGCTTGCAGGTTTTTTCTCTTCCACTTCAATTCAATAGAAAAGGTGTGGAATTTAATTTGTGGTCCTCACTGTGTTAAATAAAAAAAAATACGTGTCATAAATGTCTTCCCTAACACTTTTATGTAATCTCTATTAAATTCAGACTCAAATTATTGTCAGTTTCATGTTTTGCCAAGACAAGGACGTTACACATCTCAGATCTTTTCAAAATTGAAGTTAAATCACATTAAAAGACGACAATGAGAGGAACTTTGGTATGAATATGGAAGGCACCTAAATTCGATGCTTGCGATGCTTGAGTCGTTTGCTGGTTCAGAAAGTTGTCTCTTCCAAAGCCTTGGAGACTTTCATCAAGCTCCTGATAATGCTGTTATGACGGCTGAGCTAATGCAGCATCCTGTCATGTTGTTGTGTGGCTGTTTCCCTCTGGAGCTGTTGTGTGTGTGTGTTGAGTATCTCACTGAAGGAGAGCAGAGGAAGGAGGGGGGGGGGGGGTTATTACAGTACATTAAGAGAGGGATTATACTGACCATGCTGACATCAACATGTTAGCTAATTGACAAGGGGGATATACATGCTGTTTATCAAATCCTCTTTGGGCTCAGACTGAATAAAACACTTACAGGGTGAATGAATGTCTACAAGCGCATACTCATAGACACTTATACACTTACACGTGCTGAAATCATTCAAGTCCAGTTCAAAAGTTTGCTGTAGTGGTGGTGGTTTAATAGTATTTCCAGAATCCGATGAGTTTACACACAGAGAGGGTCTGAGGCAGCAAACTGACCAAGAGCAAAAGGCAGGGAAACATATGTACAGTGGGCCAAAGGGCAGTGATCAGACAGTATGCAAATACAGCTGTGATCAATAGTTAAGGGCATTGTAAGACATTGATCAGATAGGAATTGACATCAAAGGATAAGGGAGGGGGCACTGCATTCAGACAGCTGGTTGTCAATAACTAAATCAAGGGGCAGAAACAGGAGGTGGTAGGAAACTGTTCCCAGACGCCACTTGATTAAGACGAGGTTAACAGCAGCAGCAGGTCATAACACAGAATGGAATGCTTATTGATAAATCTGCATTGGTACGTGTATTCTTCCTCACACGCAAGCAAGGATTAGAGGACTTCATGGCTTTGGAAAGTTGTACAAGACCCGTGACTTACTTTAATCCAAACCTGACACGGGGCTGAACAGATCTTAAAGAAATGGATTCCAATGGAGCCAAGTATGGACCAACGCGTTTCAGCTTGTGGCCTTCATCGGGGTCATCCCTGATCATCTTTTGGGTTGAAAAGAGAGATGTTGACTTTATGCTATTTATTCTACTTACACTATTAACAGGAATAGTAAAAACAGGAATTTCTAGGTTTTGTTCATGCGCTCCCATTCCCAACATTCAGTAAAATACAACTTGAAACTCCAACATGGACTGGCTCACCTCAGTGAAACCTGCCTGGAGTGCAACTGTGGCCGAGGCCTCACCGTGAAGAGGGCGTGACTCAGAGGGTGAAACAGTTTCCTTCCCCTGAATGTGGCTCAATAAATAACTTTGATGGGTAATTTGTTCGGCAAGCAGCAACACGTTGACAGTCGATTTGTGGGTCATGTCCTGAAGGCCAAGGCTCGCAGCAGCTGCATCACCGATACTATATGACTCATGTAAAATTCATAGATGATGTCAAGTCAAACTGGCAACCTCGTCTCCACCCTGTCCTTCATGTTCTCCTCTCCTTTTCTTTTCACATTCCCTTTCTCTCCTTTCATTTCCTCCTGGGAGGAAACAAGATCTTCTGTCTCCTCTCCTCTCTCCTGTCCTCTCGTTTCCTCTCTTTGTTGCCTATCCTCTCAATTCTTCTCACTTCCTCTCTCCTCTCCTCCTCTCTTTTTCTTGTTTCCTCCTTTGTCCTCTTTTCTCTCCCTATTTCATCTCCTCTCCATTACTTCCTCTCTCCTCATTTCCCCTCTACTCTTCTTGCCTCCTTTATTTTCTTATTTCCTATTTTGTCTCGTCTCCTCTCACATCCCCTTGCTCTATTCTCATCTCCTCGTTTCCTCTTTTTTGTCTCCTTTCTTCTCCTTTAGTTGTTCCCTCTCATATCTCCTCTCCTTGTTTCCTCTATGGTCTCATCTCCTTGTTTCCTTTCCTTTTTACCCCTCATCTCCTCTCCCTTCCTCCTCTCTTTGTGTCCTACCCTCTCGTTTCATCCTTTGTCCTCTTTCCTCGTTTCCTCTCTCCTCTTCTTGCCTCCTCTCCTGTCTCATTTCCTTTTTTTTGTCTCTCCTCTCCTCTCATGTCTTTGTTTCTTCTTGTGTCTCCTCTTCTTGTTTCCTCTCCTCGCCACAAAGGCCCAGAGGAGCGTCATAGTGGAGCATCTCCAAGCTCAGGGCTCCAGACACAACACACCCAATGCACTCTGCTGGGCCAGAGGGAAGGAGTCAGACAGAGTGAATTAACAATGAACAACATTAACAACAATAATATGAGTGTTCCTGCTGAAGCGAGCACACTCATTAAGGGATTTACTTCATGAGCTGACTTTGTAAGTGTGATTAAAAGACAACCATAGAAGCAGGTCATAAAGCTGCTTTGTGTAGAACTCATTCATTTACTGACAGCATTTTTGCCTGTTGAAAAATTAGACAATTCTGGCAAAAATTGTACAGATTCTCTGTAGCTTTCAGCCCTTATACACAGATACCCTGTGGATGTTTTCTATGAATGGGTCCCCATTCTGTTTGCATTGTGTAGCACATGTCTGCCACCTTTTCACCAATTTCTGCTGATCTACAGTTGGCACTAAAGCACAAAGAAGAAGGAAATGAAAACAAAACACTTGTTTGTTCTACAAGAAAACTCCACAGGACACTTGTAAGTCTGTGTCTCCGGATAACAGACCCAGAGAATCGGCTCTTACTCTGTGAAGGACAAAACATGGAGGTGAAAACTACCTTTTATCTGAAATCCATACATCTATTTTGACTGTAAAAAACACACGATAATGCACTGATTAAAGGCGCCCTGTGGAGTTTTCTTGTAAAAATCAGTTTAGTCCAGTGTTATCAACCACGTCTACTTGCGAGCAAACTACTTCTTCATTGCTTTTGTTTTTGTGTGGATAGGTGACTTACTACCACTAGCTGTCAGTCAGAGGAATAGTGTGAAACCATGGGATCAACCCACTTGAAAAGTACGTTTGATGCATAAAAACTGTTGTAATTTCTTGTAGACGTTAAATCGTTATATTCCCCTCTCAGATTAACATTATCTTTAGAGTTCCAGCCCGTCCTCACAAGAATAACAACAGCATGGGTCATAAATTCACTCGGCAAAAGCGACCTATAGTTACGTTTGAGTGACAGAAGCCATCTAGCAGCCGTAGTAATTATGACCCGGAGAAGTGACGCAGTTCAAATTTCCATAATCGGAGGCGGTGGGTTGGGTGGATGGCTAGGTAGTTAGATGGTAAAAAGTGGACTTAGCTGCAGGAGACCACTGCTCACCTTCTGTTTCCAACCACAAGCGTCATGTTTCCAACCGTGAGTCGGGGCAGTGTTTTAAACAATTGTTGTTGGTGTTTACTGTTGCTATGACAGCAAAGGTTGCCTAACTTTAAAGGAGAAACCACATTTCAAGTGATCGTTTTAACCCAAACCCCAACCAGTTGACCTTTGAGGTTGTTTAATTATGATGGTGTGTTGAGTGTTCATTTGAAACGATTACATATATGGATACAACAAATATTAGAGCTTGTAAGCATGTCTTTTTGTAAATTAAAAAAACCCTGTTTTTAAAATCTTATGTAGTGAAGGAAAAAAAATGTCAAAATGAGGCTGTAAGAAAGGGAAACACTTGTTTAAAACACATTAAAGCCAGTAGTGTAATTGAGCAGGTTTACAGTATTTGATTAAATGCAGGATAAAGAGGAGACCCTCTGTGAAAAAGAGGCTGCAAACAGCTGTTCAGCCTTTAAACTCAGTCAGTCTCTGGTCGGCTGCCTGTGGATCAGCTCCATGTTTCATCCCCCGAGGACGTCACAGAGCATCCTCTCGTCTGTCTCGTTTCCAGGATTCGGGAGCGAGTGATCCTCGTTCACAGATATTGATTGAACCAAACTGTGGAGACAAATCTGAGGCTCATTATTCAGTCAAATTTAGTTTTTTTTAATCAGAGGAACAGCTACAAGAAAAATAAATAGATGGGAAGAGCTTGGTGGGACTTTGTTCATGAAAAACATTTGTGAATTTATCCTTGATTCTTCTGCAATCTGAGTTCAAAGAAAACATTTCAGAAACACAAACATGATGGTGCACATGGCAACATGACTGCACTGTTTCAGTTTCCACAGGTGTCTTAAAATGATCTGTCATTGTTTCATATTGTGACATTGTGTACTGTAATTGTTTGGGGGTTTGCTGTTGTGGCTTCCACCGTATGTTGGACTTTTTATCCAGCATGCTGCATATTTACTGGCAGAAATTCTGTAATATTCAACCAATATCAATCTTTGATTTACAAGGTAAACAGAAGCCTGCCCTCAGATTTAATGGTGACACTACTGAAATGTCAGCACAGGTTGAGTGCCATGCAGGCAAACTGTAGGTAAAACTTTGTTCTCATGTTTGCTGTTGTTTTTGCCATTATGCAGTTATCCCTAAAAGGTCCATTTACCTTCTGTAGTCTAGACATGAGTATCCTGTGTTGTCAAAATGGGTAAGCAAAGTCTGAGGAGTCAGACTGCAGCCTTCTCTAAAGGTTAAATAGTGTTATATATTTTTTCCAAAAGACAAAAACAAAGCAAAACCAAAATTTAATTGATTCTGATGACGCACATTGTCTGTGAAAATCAAATATATCTTTCCTCTTTTCTCTACTCTACAGATAGAAACTTGTACAAAACAAAAATTATTGTAAAGCTTCATATCTAATCTAAAGGTACTTATCCTCTATGAAATCCTAAAAGAGAATCTAAAATCATGTGAACCAGAATGAAGTCTTGCTGCTAAACATCTTCTTCAGAGAAAGGCTTCAGATTCGCTGTGCTGGACTTTTTTAATTCTTTAAATGAATAATTATTTCAATGACGTTATTTTCACATCATTGAAATGTGATTTCCACACTGAAACATCTGCAGCTGCACTGACTGACAGCAGGAAAAAATTAAGATTGTGCCTTGCATGTGTCTTTGCTCCTTAACAAATGTAATCAGAATAATTTCTGACTTTGTTCCAAAACATGTGAGGTTGAACTCATATGTTCACCAAAAACCAAGCAGTTGTATTTTCATCAGTCTCAAGAAGAACCACTTTTATTTGCTACAAATCTCTTTCAGTGGTTCCCTTTTTATTACCACCCAGATGTTTTCACTTCCTGTTTTTCACCATGAGTTGTGAGCTTGTTGTTTATAACATTTGAAACAGATTATGAGATTAAACTCGTCATCATCATTTAAAATATCTTAAAAAAAGGGAAAATGGGACCATATCAGACCTTTACGTTTTCTCATATGACCGGCGTATTCATGGTGCTTACAAGTTCGTTGTACTTGGAACCAAGGTTGGTTTTAGCATTTTTGGGGTCCAAGGTGAGATTGTGTTTTGGCCTTTTCCCAGCTGTATTATAAACAAGAACATTATGGTCTGTTTCAGCTGCTGCCGTCTGGCAAGTGGCACCGCAGCCTCAAGGCCTGGACCAGCAGGCTCCAGGACAGTTTTTTCCACCAAGCAACCAGGCTTATGAATAATGGACACTAACAGCCTGTTGCCTGTATGTCTGTGACACACACACACAATTTCACACTCACTATACATTATTTATATTATTTATATTTTTATTGTGTTTTTTAGTACTATTTTTTACTGCTATTTCTATTGTTATTTTATTACTGCAATGTTGAGGAGCCAAAACCCAATCTTGAAAAAAAAACTATGATTTATCACCTCCTGTCAATTTTCCATTCCTCATTATTATGCTGGGATGGAGACAGAAATCTCAGAGACAGATATGATATCTAGAAAACCTGGGTAAATTTCTGCATGGCTAAATACCACTTAAGGTGAAAAAGACAATATGCTGTGAGTAATTTGGGTGAACCAACCTTTTAAAATGCACCACAAGGAGAAAGGCTGGCTTGTATTCAAGAGAAAAAAATATGCTGTCAATGGCAGATGATTGATGATAATCTGTTGATGAATTTTTTTCATGAAACATAATGTGAACAAAATTTGCCAGTACGTGCAAATGTTGTAAGAGATTGCACTGAGGCAGTAGAATTGAAAAGGCTTTGTGATAATCCCCTTAACATGACAAAAAAAATCAATTCAGTCGTCACTATACTCTGAATGACTGTTGAACTTGAAATGTGTCTATGAATCTGTCTGATGTGAAGAAAAGATGTCGGAAGATTTAAAAGATTCCCCTGCAATCCCTCATGCATCATTTCTGCAGAGCGTCTTTCTTTGGAGATGCACTTATCGTTTCTGCTGCTGTGTGATGGCAGCAGGGATTAAATCTATTGAAATGTAAGGAGCCTAAATTCAACTATGTGCAACACATTGACAAAAAACACATCAGTACTGAGGTTTCTGAAAAACCTGCATTACATTTTATGAAAGGTGAACAACATTGGATATCAAAGTTTCTACAGACTCTGCTTTAATCACATAAAAAGTTGTACTTTGATGTAAACTTCAGTCTCTAGTACACTGGAAATTGTAGAGCAAAGCAAAAAGAAGAAAAACTCAACTTTCATGAAAGGTGTTTCCAGATTTTGGAGACGTCGTAATCATGATTGACCAGTCTTGGTGCTGAAATGCAGACTGACCATTACATTCATTGTCCTGTAGGCTGAGGTAGACAATATAATCTACATTTTTCATCAAAGAGTTAATTTATTCCTTCTTCTTACTGTAATTGGTGCGATATTCGTTTGGGTGACGTGAGAGTGTGAGACAACGTCTGGAAGCAGATATCTGATGCCAAAAACATGAGAGATGACGACCCTGAAAAGCGTATACCATCAAAATCAATGTTCTTTGTGATGTTAATAAGCCAAGAGGGTTGTGAAAATTGAGGAAACTGGCGCATGAATAACATCTCTCATACACATTCATGATACAGAATTGCAGAGGCAGAAATCGTCCTTACACGGTAAAAAAAAATAAAAAAATAAAACTACAATTGTTAGAGTGTGGCTATATAAATTACATATTTTTTTTCCATTAAATTGTTGCACAAGTTTCAAAGTTCTGAAATTCTGGCAAAATATGGGAATCAGTTTCTATTCACACTCAGTGATCATCAAAATGCATTGTGTGTGTCCTTGAGGTCTAACAAATATGTTGAAGGCATTTCCTTCCTCATAAAACATTTACAAAGCTGATATTTTGAAAAATTTAAAACCTGCATTGTTTACATCTGTGTCTACCTTCAGGCAATCTTCTTTTTTCTTTTTTTCTTTTTTTCCCCCACTGGCACAGTGCAATAAACAACAATAAACAAATGGGGAGCCCACCAATTCAAAACATTGCTGCTGGTGGTCAAAAACTCCACAGTATGCCTTTAATATCTGAAAGTAGGATGGCAGTTAAAAATTAGCCACTTACTGTAACTAACACTGGCACGTCTACCATGATGTTGATCAATTTGCATCCCTGTGAAGACGAAAAAATAATACAAATTAAACTACCTTTATGTAAATTAATTCAAGGGGACATGACAAAATAAATTGCTGATCAAGCACCAATAACTGACACATGGCATTTTTCAGTCTGGAGAAACAAGTGAATGAAGCAAAAAGAATTGTTTATTATACAGATGATGTCAAAAGTCTTTGGCACTAAGACTCTACGAGGAGATTTTGAATCGAGGGACATAAGTCCTGAGCAGCAGCAAGATAAATCCCCCCCATGGAGTCCAGACACTGGTGCTGGTGGTGGCTGATGACTTCTGCTTAGGCTGATAAGACTGATGAGGTTGATGAAGTGATGCACTGATGAATCTGCGAAGAACGGGCGGTGATGGGGAGGTGGTGGGGGGTGCACATAACAGTAGCATGAAGGCACTAAGGCAGAGAAGGAGAAAACATATTTAAAAAGATACCCGCAAGATGATAAAAGGTGCTTCACCGTGCTATTGATTAGATATGACCAGCTGATGTGAACAGCTGATGTCTCAATTGATGCCTGGGCAATGACAGCAAGGAAATTATGAGTAAGCATGTGAGAGGGATGGGAGTGACAGATGGTTTGAGAAATAAAACTACAGACCCGAGCATGCAGAGGAGAGTTTTCCTGACTGGACTTTTGCTAAAGCTCTATTTCATTGCCATTTTTGGTGATTATCCCTGGTCACCTATTTTATTTTGTATTTTTTGGGCTTTTTGGTGAGAGGCAGCATGATATGAATGCTTTCACTATAGTGGCAGAAGTTGGAACTACAACATTAAGTTGTACTCAAAAAATCCATCAGTTTTCTAAGTCACATCTCTTTTTCTATATGCAAACTTTTCCATCTCAACCAAGCGCAAAAAAACTCCCAACTTCTGTCTCAAAGTATTGGTATTTAGATGTGCAAACTGAAAATGTGCATAAAAACAGGTGGGTGTAAACATAGTGCCTAAAGACAATCTGGCAACGGATTCAATGCTGGATAGGGAGCATTTATATACTGGTGCTGATTACTAATGGGAAGCAGGTGTGTTAGTAGGAAACTGGCCAAGGAGATGGTCTGCTGAGATGACAGCAGACATGATTAAAATTTGAAATGAGAAATTGATTCAGATCACATTGAGGCAGATAAATTGAAGGTGGAACAATGACAAGAATGAACAACAGCTCACAGGAGCTTCTCTCTTCGCTGTGAGCTTTGATTTACTCAGAAGTAGAGTTAGCACTGGCATCCTTTTTGTCTTTTACCTCTTGTTTGTCCTTGTCCACCTCTGTCTTTCCTTATTTTGGTCTTGCTAACTCATGCTCACGGGCATCTTGTGATGTGTGTGTGTGTGTGTGTGTCTGAGAGACTACAGTCACACTGGAGGCCTTCGTGCTGAGTTCTGGATCGCTGCATGTATTTGATTCTTTTTGGATGACAGTTCATATCTATTCTAGGATGTAACACATATCCCCTACCAACATGCCCCGTCAGTGATGTCAAGAAGACAAAGTGTGTGCGTGTGTGTGTGCAGAGTCAGTTTCACAAAAGATGTCACGGCTGATTTTGTACCTACAATTCCTCTGCTTGTTTTCATACGTATTTCAGTTGAGGAACAAAATATATCTTCCTGTCTTGACTGAGCTGGCGTGTCTCCACAAAAAGATCCATACAAGCCGCACACACAAACACTGGACAACATGCACACATGCAGGTTTTTTGCATTTCACTCAGAAGGCCTTTAACATTCAATAATTTTGCTTTTGGCTCTGCTGACTGATGTTGGAGTTAGCAAGGTGTAAACAGCTTTTCAGGAGAGTAGTTTTTTGTGTGTTGAAGTGGCCTGTGATGTCAGTGCAGTGGATGCTGTACAAACCTCTAACATGGCACGTAACTGAGACTCAGCACAGACACACTTGTATTAGTCAGCAGCCACTTAAAAAGCACAGGCAACTGCAGATATCTGTCTGACGTCACTTGAAGCCACAGAGACCAAAAAAAAAAATGCTGAATTACTTGTTTTGGACAGAATGTTTTTTTTTCTGATGACCTGGACATATGCATTGTTTACAGAGAAATTTTCAGACTCAGTTCATCAAATCAGTCCATTCTGAGTTGTAGTGGTCAGTGGATTTGCTCTGAAGCCAAAGAATTTCACAAAAGAGTTAAACTTTGGTGACCTCTGACACATGAATTCATGCTGTTGACCAACTGACAGCGCTGACTGAACAGAAACACGTAATCAAAAACGAAGGAAGCAATCTCATTTCCTGTGTTGCATCATCAATAAAACTTTACTCTTTGTATTTTCATAAACAGTAAATGAAAGAATACATGTGCTCATTAGTTTGGGGATGTTATGCATTTGCAGGGACATGGTACATAAAATAACTCAACATTTAGATGAGCATGAGTTGAGTTGTAATGAATTGTAGTTAATGCAGCGTTCATGTCATATTGAGGTTATCAGAATTATGAGACTCCAACTTGACAACTTCCAAGTTGTAATTACAACTGGGAACCTTGGAATACAGAAGTGCCTGAAAATCTACACTGTGATAAATTGCTGTAAAAATACAGCCAAATTCTAACAGTAAGGTACTGTTCTTTCTAAATATGAAATATGGTTCATCCTCCTTTGTGCAATCAAACCAAAAAGTCAGTAACATCATACTGAGAAAATAGAACTACATCTGGTTACTCAATTAGTGACAATATTTAATTTTTCCGAACATTAGATTGGTATAATTCCAGCAAGCAACTGGCAGGCACAAGAGAGCATTTTCAGGTAGTTCAGTAAGTTTGAAACACTGGTATTTAAACATTATTCTCACTGCTGCTTGCAAGTCTAGTTTAAAGATTATTTTTGGATGGCTGTTTTCTCTTGAGCTACACATCAGTGAATATTAATGCTAGTCCGGCCTGGTTTATACCTACAGCTTGTTTATCCCACTTGCATTTCATAATTAACAATAGCCTTCTATATAAAGCACATAACAATTGAAGTTTATTCAAATATGGAGCCAAGTTGATTAAGATATGTTTGCTGCTGAGCCCCAAAAGACAGAGGGGTTATATTGGTTGTCTTGGCTCAACCCATGTGTTTTTCTACACTGCAGCTAGGATACTGCAAATATACTGTAGTTTGTTGCCAAGCTGTACTAAAACCTGGGACATAATTGGCGATGTTAAATGTTGTTTTCAGGTACTTCATTGTGATTAACCCTGAGAGAGAAACAGAGGCCAGCCAGGGAAAATAATTCCGAAGAAGACAAACAAGCTCACAGTGAATCTTCATCACCACTCTTCTGGAGAACTTGAAGTCACCTCATGTTTAAAATGTTTATCTCTGCCATTCAGTTGTTTCATTTCTCTTTCTCCCACTCTTTTCATTCTTGTTTCTTTCTCACTCAGTGAGCTGTGAGCCTTGAAGCCTGGATGCCAACCATCTGCCAATTAAAAACAGAGGACACTTGAAGGCATTACAATTTGTGTTATCCTGCAATGTGTTTATTTGTGCTTTTATAATTTTTTAAACAGTAGTTTGCAAAGCAGTTGCTGTTCAGGAAATTATAATTAACAGGTTCACATTGACCCCCTTTGAAAGGGCATGAACCTTGAGAATTATTTTTTCAAACATGCATACTTGAATATACTTGGCATATTTGAAAACCTTTGAATAAATGCACAGCTGTCACATGTCTCATCCTCTTTTGTGATAGATAATTAAGGTTTATGTGTTTTTAAATGTAAAAATGAACTGATCTCATTACTGGACCATTAAGATTGAAGACACATTGATATTTACAGTATATATCTGCAATTTTTAGTTGTTTTTATAAATATTAATAAGAAGAAAACTTTTCAGTTGTTTACATTTACAGTAAGAAACTGTTCACGTAGATAACAATAGCAACACTGTAAAATACAGTATATGACTGCAGGTTGAGCCACGGTATCAAACTGTAAACGTCACATTCTACAGTTGAATACTGTAATAATTTTTACAGCAATTAACTGTTAAAATAAATTATGGTAGTGACACTGTAAAAAATGGTAAAATGCTGGCAACTACAGCTGCCAGTAATTTACTGTAATTTTACAAGGAAATTTGTTACAGTGTAGCGAATAGGGATGCCTCACATCAGCCAAAGTCCATCATTCACGGTGATTAAGCCCAAATTCAATGGATGTAGTGTTATGTTGTCATTACACAGTATTTTTAACCCTCACTTGACCAACTCTATAAACATACAAGCGTCTTGAATTGATGACATGAATGTGTGCACGTCTTAAACATGGGAATCTTTCCCATCTTTTCTTTCCAACCCATATGACATGAACATGACCTTAAAGCCCTGCACACCCACACAGGTGTTTCCACTTATTCTGGATGATTAGACCTCTGGCCAAGTTGAACATGGGGAGGGTTACACTGAAAGATTGGGATGTAACTGGACCCCATGTGCTAAAAAGGATGATAAAGGAGTTGTTTGTCCCTTTCTAACAGGTACAACAAAACAGGAGAGTGAGGGAGACGTCATCCAAAGAGCTCTCCACACAATCCCCCAGAAGTGCCAGGCTTTGCAGCAATTTTGCACAGCTGGAATTGCAGGTTGTGATGAAGACTGTCCTTGCAAGAAAAACAATGTCAGTCTATTCAGCAATTTTTTATGTTCAAGTGACAAAGAACATTAGAGATTGTAAGAATTATGATTCTTGTCCATCAGGAACTAAAGAGGGAGTAATGTGTCTACAGAGAGAGGAGGAAGTGATTGTGGTGGTTGGTCAACAAAATGTCATTGACAGTGGCATGGGTGATCATTTGCTGTACACACCATAATCTTTTCCTAACCCCAACCAAGTTGTTTTGCTTAAATCTTATCTTAGCACTTATATTTTTGCAATGGTGATGTGTAACGGTTTTGAAAGGCTCTGATAAATACCTTCTAAAGGGGGCAAAAGGGACGTCAGATCAGAAAATGCTAACATGTGTTGTTCTGAAGGGCAATTACAAATTATATAGTTTGCCATTTAATTTAAATGACATGTTCAATGTCTCAGACAGACCCAAACACAAATGAAAGAAACAACTGTAATACTTTTTTTTAGAAGAGTATCTAATATTCAGAAATGACTGTTTGCAATTTCAGGCATGAAATTCACTATGAATTAAAAAGATCAGTTTGTGAAAGGTACAAACTTGATCCTATTAAACAGAAAATCCAAAAAAAAAGAGTTGATGCTGGACAGGTGGCACTAGAGCAATAAGCACTTGGCTCCAAAGATATGATAAATAGCCTCTTTAAAACATATAGGAAAGCACTCTTCACCATCTTCAAAAGTCAGAAATCATTCCACATGTAAATAAAACAGCCGCCTTCGGTTCTCCTTCTGTTCACATTACTGGAAACTTCTCAAAGCAGACCTCAGCCAGTGAAAGCTGAGGCCTGAATATGCCTCTCCTGGGATCTTTTCTCTATACTTAGCTTTCTTACTTTCTCAACACAGACGCTAAGCCCGCGCACATCAAGAGCGCAAAGGTTTGATGTCCCAGCTGGCAACTGTTGGCTAATTAGCCTCTGTTCTAGTTTGGCTTGTTGCAGCTACACGACTCATCAGCGGCTAATGAACAGTGTTTGTCCGTCTGCAGCCTCTGAAGGGTGCTGAGAGCCGTGGTGGACAACACAAGGAGAGTGTAGTGGCTCCAGCAGTGACCAAATGTTCACAAAGTGGGTTTTCGATCCGGAGAGTGAACAGCTGTTTATCTCAGTTCTACAAAAAGGATGTGTCTGAAATGCAGATTATGTTGGTACAAATGAAATGATAATGTGACTTCATTAAAAGCTGTAATCACATTACTTTTCCTGAAATGTGACAACAAACTATTTTCATTATACTTTTAAACTTATTTTAAATGATTAAATATTTTTTTTTTGATATTAACATGTGTGTATTTTATGCTTGAACTCTTGCTTAGTACAGAGCCGTGGAGATAAAAAAAAAAACTAATTAGTGCTCTCGATTTAATAATTGGTGCGCACGAATTACTTAATTAGTGCTCTCGAATTATCTATTTTGCATGTTGAGGGCACCAAACCCATTCAGTCAGCTGGAAGTTTGAAGAAGGCGACATCAGCTACTTCTTGATGTGGTGAATAAAGAGCTGGTGAAACTTGTTTGATTTGATCTGAGACATGTTGATTTGTAATAACCATACCATATTAATAAGGACTAAAAACCTTTTTAAATCCAAGCATAGTGAGGTACAGCAGGACGAGAGAATGGCATGAAAGTGAAATTGTAAACACAAATAATTGAATGGAGGCTACAATTAGTTATTTTTTCCATGGCCCATCCTGTGCAGCACTTTTCCTCAACTGTGGCTTAAGAGAAAAGTTCCTAGTACGACAGATGCCACTACAGAGCTTCACTAGCTTGTTGCGCTACTTAACACAACCTCTTGACTTTGTACTACATCATAAATTTCTCAAAGAGCTTCAGTGCAAATTCAAGAGGTTTTGATATGTAGTACAACAAGCTAGCAAAGGTAACCACTTCCTTCAGGGATGAAGGAAATAGTACCCAGTGCAAGGTGTGGCTCATTGACGTGTTTTAAAAGTTCTTGGACAACAAAAAGGTCTACAGCAACAATATATCAGGCTTAAGATACATACACAGTACTTGTAAGTAAGATGAATTCATTGTTGGTTTGGCTCTGTACATGAGATTTAATAACAATAAGAAAAATACAGAAAATCACCAGCCTTATCCTTGAAGGGATGTCAGCTCATCACAAGGGGTCAGTGTGGTAGAAGACACATGAATGCTGGGAGAACAGACCGTAAAGTAAGAACTGGAAGTTAGAATAGGCTTTTGAGTTGTAACTTATCTTTTAACGTGTTTTTTTTTTTTACTCACAAAAAGTTAAGGAGATGAAACACTGCAGTCAACCTGATGAACAGTCTGGAAGTGATACTCTTCTAATACCTATATTTTATCAAAATGATTATCACAGTTGAACCCCTGTAGAAAATTTAACTGTATGAGTGCTGACATAGGCTACTGGCTTTTAACTGCATTGAGCATGTGCACCATCTCAGATACTAACATAATTAATCCACATTTAAACACATGAACAGTGGGGGGAGTGTATTAGGATGTGAAATTAGTTAAGCAGCAGACAAACAATAACAGTAATACTGTAAAGTTATGAAGAAAAACTAATAGAGCATTTTTGCTAGTGCTGCTGCCTTTTACCTTAACCCTGTTGGGTGTTTAGTTATAGTTTGGTTTAGTTAAATTATATTAATATTGTACAAAACCATAAGTTTTGAAATAAGACATTCTGGGATGATTTGGCCCTCTTCTGCCCCATAGTGGAGATACTTTTCTGTCTCTAGATACACACAAAGTCTGCTGGAAAATTTTATTAACAACTAATTTCCTCATCAAAGGGTCAGTTACACACTATTCTAATTGTGACAAGTTTTTATGTTGCTAAAAGTCCATATAAACCTCTCAAAACACTGCAATTATCTTCTTTGTTATCCATCAGTATGCTCAGTATTTTCCAAACACCAAAATATTGATAAAATATACTGCTTCAGTATATCTCACTAAAAGTTTCAGGTGGTGTATTTTACCTGAAATGTTAGGTGGGTGTAGAAAGACTGATAGTGGAAACTTACCACTTCTTGTTTACAGTTGCTTCTGTTTTGCTTACGTAAGTCAACCTTCAGTTCCTTTTGTGACTCAATTCATCCATGGGAACAAAGCAATAATAATCATAATAAAAATGTAATTTTCTTATCAATGGTAGAAAATGCTGTGAAGCAAAACAAGCATGACAGTCGTATTAACAAACACAATAAAGGAATACTTTGTGCTGCTGGTTAAATAAAGACTCACGCATGAGAAGAAAGACATATGAATGATATCATCAGTATAATGCAAATTTACATACAAATAATATTACTATAAGAAACATGAGTCCACTCAACAGTCCAGGAAACACAAAGTAAACCATCAAACTGAAACCACAAGGACAGCTGATGAAGATGCGGAGCCTCTTCTGAAGGTACACAAAGGTAAACGACTTTAAGAAGTGAAAAAGGATACAAGTTTAAGGGAGTGTACTATGTTATATAATCATGTTTAATGCACAAAAAGAATCCTTTAACCAGTCCTTCCATTCCCTCCATGTAGAATTTGTGGTCTTGAGATTGCAATGATTAATGGAAATTCAATCAATCTTCATAATATTTCCACAAAAATAGTAAAACTGGAATATCTCCACGTAAAACTAAACACATAAAATTCAGAGCTACTTTTGTCAGCCAAAGTCAAAGAAAAATCCAGCTTCAGACTCCAAAAACAACCTCCTTTTCCCAGAAATTGTCTTGTCAAACAGCAGCAGCCTCCAGGCTGTGTATTGTGCTGGCCAAGCTTCTCCAAGTTCCCAAAATTCAACCAAAATACCTAAAACCGACCCTTTGGTTTATGGGGCTTGTTAGAAATCTATACAGAATGGCTGGATGAACTACAGTTAACTTATAAACTACATTTAAACCTGCATTAATTGATTTTTTGAGGCCACTTGGGTGTAGAGGAAAAAGACGTGAACACAACATCGACATGCTATCCCCTTTCAAGTGAACATGGTGAATTTGTTAACAAACAGTTGCCTATTTACTCATCCAGCAGACACAGAGTGACATTAGCATCGATTTTGAGTCATGTTTCTAACCACCTGGTGAATGTAATCAAATATTTCCTCCTTCAAGTGATCAACAGTCTGTTGGATTCTTTCGCGCCCACATTTTCCCCAAAATAACACAACAGTCTCACAGGTTTTAGTGCAATTTCCTTCTTTTGTTATATGTAGAAAATTCAGTGGTTTTTGGCCCCAAACATTTTGTGAGATCCAGGAGGATTTTATTACCCAAAGTGTTTACTTACAGTGACTATAATCAATATTTTTCATGATAATAGTGTATTAAATGATAAAACATAATGTAAGAAGTGTTGCTCCTTGATGAACTTACAGGGAACTCTGCAGCTCCTGATGGCTTTACAGAGCTGTATATCCAGTTTCAGCTCAACTTTACTGTTTTGGTTCACTCTCAGCGTTCTTACAGCGTCATCTGTTCGGACGCAGCAGGCAGCTGTTTTCAGAGAAAAGGCTCTAAACCCCACTGTGCACTACCTGCTCAGCACCAAACGGCAAACCGACACAGTTAGCGACTAGATGGTGAACATAGTGGAGCATTTAGCAGCTAAAGAGCCAGATATTTCCCTCAGGAGTTTGTAGAGAGCAAAAATAGAGCTAAAAGAGAGTAAATATTGGACTTACATTCACCAGGTGGACAGAAACACAACTCTAAATGAATGATAATGTTGCTCTGTAACTCCTGGATGTGTAAATAAACAACTGTTTGCTAACAAGTATCATGTCAATCTTTACAAGTTGTTTCTGCTGCTCCCAAGTGACCAAAAAAATCAGTTAACGCAGAATTAAGCGAAACCATCCCAGCACACACTTTTCCGGGTCTTCTCCCAGTCTGTGTTGGGTTATGTAGCTCACAGCAGTGTGATGGTGAGCAGAGACACAGAGTCGGAGTGCACAGCTTTGTAGTCGGAGGGGCGGCTTCCTGTCCTGCATTATTAATACCTGATGTTCACAGTTGACCTGGCGCTCAGACACGTCCCTCACCAGGCCATGAATGAAAGAGAGAGAGAGAGAGAGAGTGTGTGTGTTTGTAGCAGAGAGCAAGAGAATTAAACTCGTGCTACAACATCCAGGATGGACACCAGTTCATTGCACGAAATGTCTCCTTTAAGTGAAAGATGGCGCTTGAATTGCTGAAACCTTATCAGAGTCTCATAAGCCGGGTGTGTGAGGTGCTATGCTGCTAATAGTTGTTAGCTCTGTAAGACAAGCGTTGCAATTTGTTCTCGATAATCTGCCTTAGTTCAGCAAGAAATGGCTGTTCATTACTTCCTTCAATGAGAGCAGTTTTATCCAAATACTCGCCAAAGGAAAAAAATGAAATGTAATATAGATAATTTGGCCTGAAAAGAAATAGAGAGCGGAGTGGGGCTGAGCAATCCGTCACAAAGCCCTGTGAGAAAACTTCACTGACAACCATATAATGAGGATCTCCCACCATTTTATTGTGTCTTTATCTCCTCTCTATAAACTAGGAGGGTGAAAAGAAGGAAAAAAAAAAAAATAAGGAGCTGCAGGTTTGGAGCAAATTACCCATGCTTATTTATTCAGAGACGTCGCCTCATAGAGCAACCAACCCCCTGGGTCTTCTCACAGGCCCGAGCGAGCGCCAAATCGCTTTGCTGCTTGGAAAGAGAGAAAAACGACAGAGAATAAAAAGGAGAGAGAAGAGAGAGGGAAATGTAATGTTTTCCAAGAAGTGGTTAACAGAATGAGGACTGAGGTGACAGATAAGAGGAGGGTCGGGATCAGAGATGAGGTCGAGATACAGCAAGAGAGGAAAGGAAAAGAAGAGAGAGGAAAAAGATGGAGAAATGAACATAAAGGGAAGATGACCAAAAAAAGAAAAGAGAGGAAAAGAGTTTTTTTGGGGGGGGGGGAAGTGATCAGAGCATCAGATCAGAACGATAGTTAGCTCGAGCCTCGGAGGGAGGGAAACGAGAGGAGGAGAGAGATTGGAGGAGGTGTGGTGGTGCTGATGGAAACTAACAAGGGAGGCGGCGAGGAGGGGTGGAGGGGCTGGCTGAGCGTCTCCCAGGGGTCTCAGAGGGAGAAGAAGATGGCTCGGCGAGTGCACCCCCCGCAGAGAAACTCAACAGGGGGTCAGCTTTTTGTTTTGGAAAGAAAAAAAAAAAACAGAAAAGCTCCCCACCACTCCCGACAGTAAGAGGCGAAAAACAGAGGCACATACACACCATGTTTCAGCTGGTGGAGGAGCTTTGTTCGGGGAGTTGGGGGGGCTCTTTCTAATTCAGGCTCTCATTTCCCACCCCCACAGTCACACACTTTCACACATGCAAATATAGATATACAGTACAATCGGAAAGTAGGACAATGATCTATTTCTCATTGTTTTGGCTCTCTACTCCCAACAATGTCAACCTTGTCTCCTACAAAATGTGTTTAGGCTACTTATTGTTTTGTTAAATATGTTCTGGAGGAAATGATGCTGGATTACATTTACTAACACTGTTTTCCAATCCAGGAAGTTTTTATTATAGATTAATAGTTTTTTGAGCTATGAAATGTCAGAAAATGTTCGAAATTGTCAATCAGTGTTTCCAAAAGCTCAAGGTGACATCCTCAGATGTCTTCTTTTGTCCCGACCAACAGTCCACAACCCAAAGATACTCAGTTTCCTTTATAGAAGTCTAATGAAACCAAGAAATATTTACATTTGTGAGATTGAAACCAGAGAATTTGGACTTTTTTTTCTTCAAAAAAGACTTGGTCTGAAGTTAGAGGAAGGTCATGCTTTTAGTTAAAGATAAAAGTCAACATTTCTGCATCTCATACTTCAACTTATGTTTTCAATATGTAGCAAAGACCGTGACCTTTCTCAAACCTTAAGTCTGGGGATATTCAACATTTTTCTTATTGACAAAAAATCCCATGAAAAGTCTAAAGCCAACATCGAACTGGACACCAACAAGTACTGTGTGTATCCAAAGGCTGATACGATTTATTCCTCTGTGCCGTAGAGCTCCACCGTTGTCCAAATGTCTTAAAAACATGTTCCGTTATTACGATGAGCACAGACACTTAAATACTCACCAGAGTATAGTGAGTATAAAGAATAAATGTCTGTTAATCTGCAGCTGAAATTAGTCCCCCAAAATGCACTATTTACTTATTTTGATGTTTGCTAAAAAACTACAGTGCCAAATTGATGTATCCTTTTACAAAAATAAAAAGTATATCTGTGACCCTTTTTTTGTTTGTTTGTTTGTTTTTAAGATTTACATCTTCAGTAGGAACAAAACGAGCTTGGAGCTGAGAGCAATAGACAGAGTAGGAAAGCTGGAAATTATTGAAAGATACATGTGGTTTACACATCGTCGGTTTTGGTATTTTCATGGCATTTGTTGACAATAAGAAAAATCCATAACCACATATGCTTTATTCGAGGGCAGCATATATTGTAATTGAAATAAATATAATACACTGACAATGACCTTTTTGCAGATAAAGTATGAACATTTTATGTTGGCAGTGAATAGTTTGCAGATATGTTTGCTATAAGTCTTCATCTTAATCTGAGTGGTATTTGCTAATGCTGTATATGAAATTAAATGTTATGGGACATGTTTTGACTGTGAAGTTAAAGGACTAATTGTCAGCTTTAAGGGTGTTTGAGGTTGTTTACATCCATATTTGGCGAATAATACTCGATACCCTTGGAGGTGTTATGCACAAAAAGGGTTATAATATTTTTACAAGTTCATAAAATGTGAAGCTGAAATGTTAAATGTTTTAACGTCATAGATATTGTTTCTTTTTAAACTCAGTGTGCTCGAGTACAGTGCCGAAACAAAAGTGTCCATATGTACAGTACATGCACACCCACAAAAATCCCCTCCCCTCCCCTGTTCAGCCTCCTGAGGAGCACTTTAATGTGGATCTGGAGCAGATTAGCAGGCTAAAGCTAAATTCTGTAATCACTGTGATGGGCTTAAACAAAACTGAGAAGGGGTCTCCTCAAGGTTAAACTGATTGCTGTCTTTTTCAATTAATTCGTCAGTGTTCATTCAGGCAGTCAGCTTTTTTTTTTTCTCTCTGTCGCCCTGTTTTATTGCAAGATGCTCAGGTATTGATTCGGATGGCAAATGCGGCAAACTGTGTGTAAAAGTCTCCCTTTTTATTCAGTCATTTTTGTCTGTAACTGAGTCTAATGTACATATAAATCTGCCTGGGAAGTAAAAAATACTTGTCACCAATTCAAAACAACTTTTCTTAAGTATTTTCTTTAAAAAATATATATTATGATGCAACAATTTGTCTTATTCAGTCTTGTTTTAAGATAAAAGTGCTTATTTTGACAGAAATTCTCAAGACCAAATGCGTTTTACTGCAATGGTAGCTTTTTTTCTCACCTGTTTTCAAGAAAATAAGGTTTTTATGAGCCAATTATAAACAACTCTACTCTCTCAACTCCTACACAATGTCAACACTTATGGTGAATTTATGAAATACTTATGTTTTGATCAAGCGATTTCACGAGGAGTCATTTATATTAAATGATGAAATGACCTGATATGATGGAGATGCGTTGATAGAAAGCAATGCAAAGGGTGTGACTGTCACCTTTAAATTAAAATATATATATATATAATTTAGTTAATTCACACTATTAAGGCTGTGATTCTGCATCATGAAAATGACACTCAACATTGTGAGATTCACCAAAAACTTTAGCAAAGTGCTGTTAAGTCACACCCGACACCCATCAATAAGTAGTTTGTCCCTGACATGATTTGAAAAGTGAAAATATTTCTTTTTCTCTCCACCTACTTCCTTGTTATTTAATCAAATGTCTTTGTAGATTCAAAGGCAGGAAAAACATGAAGAGTACAAAAAGATTAAATATCTTTACTGATAGAAAGACAAACAAAAAGCGACGGCTTGGAGAGAAGCCTATCACTGTTTTTTTGTGCTGTTTTTGTGCCAGCTCTCTTTAACTTATTTATGATTCAGGGGACTCACAACAGCAAACTGAAGGGGGAATTTAAGGAAGAAAGACAACAAAAGAGAGGTTAAAAACCAAGAATCAACTCGGAGGATCGGTTGGAGTCAAATGGAAGTAGAGTGGGGAGGAGGAGAGGAAATGTTTTGCTCCATAAGTCCTTCAAGGTGATCAGATGAAAGAAAAAAAAAAAAAAAGACCTGATTGTGAGAGTGATAAAAAAGAAAAAGGAAAAAGGGGAGGAAGGAGAAGAGAGAGTGGGGTGTTTCCCTGAGGCGTAGATGTGTTTGTGTGTGAACTAATCTCTCTCTCTCTCTCTCTCTCTCTCTCTCTCAAACACACACACACACTCCCTCCCTCTCTCTCTCAGTCACTCAGTCAGTTGCAACAACACGCTCACCGAGGTCGGCAGCACAAAAGCAGAGTCGCTCTCTTAACCGCTTGCACGCACACACACGCACACATCCTCTCACACACATACCACACACACTCAGACGCTCAGACACTCGACACACACCTCCTCAGCGGCTCCCGGGGAGCTGAAACAAAACTGGCGAGAGGAAGGAAGCAAAGGAAGGAGGAAAGAAGAGAAAGAAGAGAAAGAGACAGCAGAAGAAGAAGAGAAGGAGAATTGAAGAAGAAGAAATAAAAGAAGAAGAGAAAAAGACTGCTGCTGATCCTAAGAGAAAATAAAGACACATTTTTGGGAAGCATCATTCAGGTAAGACCTCTTTTTTATCTTTCCCATTCACTCCTTATCTTCTTCATCATGAAGGCACACATAAAGTACACACAGTACATCACAGACAATATTTACATAAACTTCAATGTGTCCTTACCTTGAACATTATGTTGAAAAAAAAAAACAGTGGAAAGTCTCAGTTGATGCTGTGCAAAGTGACTGAACCTTTACTTCAGAGTTAACCTCATCTACCTTCACTCTCCGGAAGCGTATGACCTCCTTTCTCTCTCTGTATAAGTTCATAAATTCACACGTTTTGGGGAACTTGTATTTTCTACTTGTCAGAGAGTACAGTAGAGATGCAGCAATACGCTTTGTGGCGGTTTGAAGTCACAAACGCTTTTCGTTCGTGCAACACAGGAAGAGAAAGATGTGCGGTAAATGTAAGCTTGATTGCATTCACCTGTATAGAAGCAAATGATGAGGTCTTTTTTTTGTGTGAGTTTGCATGTGCATTCAAGCATTACATAACATCAGAAACAAGATTGAGTTATAAGGGAAGTGAAAGCAGAAGGATATTTATTTTTTAAGAGGATGTATCTCTGTTTGGTGAGGTTAACCACCAACATCGGCACTTGTTCGTTTTGGTCCTGTGCCAAGAATCAAAAGAAGACGTTACCTTTGGACTTTAAAACAAGACTAAGAGTCAACAGCCACGTTAGCAGCTCTGTGTGGCTGTAATCCTTTACCCTTGTAAAGAAAACCAAACTCTGTTAGATAGATAAAACATTCAGTCAAGGCAATTCATCAAATAGTTGTTGAGATATTTCAGTCAAGACTAAAGTGATAACCATTAAAAAGAAGGTCAAATCCTGGCTTGAGATATTTGGAGCTTAAAAAAAGAGCTTTTTCTTTGACTCTTATTTACTCTTATATTTGTCTTATTGGTTGATATGATCTATTATGTCACCTTTGCTGTTTTACCTTAGGTAGATATTTGTAATTTAATGTCTCCCTATGCTAAACTACTAAACTAATCTATAAAAAATATTCTATCTACATACCTACAGCATGATTAAGCTGCACTGCAAACACATGATTGCTAAAACAAGGTGATAATTCATTGCCAGCACCGCTAATCATGACACTCCCACATGACTAATTGGTTAAATAATCCCGTTCCATTGAAAACAATACCTACTCAGGAGCGTCAGAGGAATTTAAACAGACTGTGAAATGACGAAACAACAGGAGCCGATCCAGGTCAGACAGGCTGCGAGGAGACAGACGTAGTGCGTGTTTACTGTTTTTGACCTTCACTGTGTTCATAAAGACTTGATGTAAGCAGAGGAGGAGAAAGAGGGAGAGAAGAGATGAAGAGAGAGAGAAAGGATGAATGGAGTCATTGTCTGGTCTGTATGCATGCGTGTGTGTGTGTGTATATATGTGTGTGTGTGTGTGCTGAATGAGGGGGGCGTGTTTTGTGCCTCAAAACAAACTATGAGCAATCTGTGTCATGTGAGAGGTTAATGCTACACCAAGATGTGGCTCATCTTGTAAACAAAGAGATCACATTAAATTACTGTATAACCCAGTAATCATCAGTGAACCATTCATGAAAATAAATACTGTTTTTGTATCTCTATACTGTAACAAATAAAGAAAACACATCGGGTTTACAGGCAGTCATGTGTTTTATGTTAGTGAGTTTCTTTTAAAGGGGACATATCACGATTTTTGTGATTTTCTGTCATTTTTATATTGTTATAATGTTAGATGTTAAACTTGCAGTGAACATATGTAAAAATGTTCTTTGCAAGTCAAAACCCCAAAACCCAGGACTTCAGTCTCCTCTGAATGCTCTATTTGCAATATTACCTCTACTTCCTCCTCGTGATGATGTCATATCGTCCACACATGCCCACAAACAGCCGTCTGTTCTGTAGTCTTTGTTGCAAAGGTTGTTCCACGAGTTCACGCATATTTCAGATCGGATTTAGGCTCGAAACATGTACAGATGTATTTGAGAAGTTTACATTTTGAAGTAAAGAATGAGAAAAAGAAGTGAAATCCTGTTACTGTTGTTTATTTACGTAAACCTCTGCATTCGCTGAAGTCAGCTGAGGAGCAGCTTCCTAAAGCTGGCCAATCAGAGCAGAGTATTCAGTTTGCAATCTGCAACCTAGATGCCACTAAATCCTACACACTGCTCCTTTAAGAAGTAAAGAAGAACTGGCATGAGCTGGTCAACTTTAGCTGACTTTAAAGGTCAGGATTTTTCTCTACTTCTTCTTTATTGACGTAAAGAAATAATTACAAATTCTTCCATCTCAAAATGATCATACATAAAAAAAAAAAAACAACATCTTATGGTTAAAAGAAGAAAAATCAAAAGCTCAGAGCTCGCTGCAGAAAATCCAAAGAAAAATGACATCACAGGTCTTCACTCGTAAAACAAACTACGAACAAAAATGTTGAGCGCATTTAATCAAAAATGTCAGCATAAATAATGTGCAATGGTCATCATGGATCATTTCAAATCTTTTGGATTAGATTGGATTATTGGATTTTTTCAGTTTTATTGATTTTTTTTAATAAGGTACTATTATGTTGCCAAAACCAACAAGTCCTGCAAAGGAAATGACAAAATATGTCGTTAGTCGATGCTCTCCGAAACAACACAGAAAAGTTTACCCAACTGACGCATGATTGATCATTGTATGATGTGAAAACACTGTGGTTAAAGTCTGGTTAGGTCTAGACAAAAAAAAAACACTATAGGGAAGAGTGTGGTATGACATCTTTGTTAGCTGTTGCAACAGACTTGAAACTTTAGTATTACAGTATTTTCCGGTTTTGAATGATTCAAATGAAAGACATCAAATTCAAGATTGTTTCAACAACAAAGGAGCCATTTAACTCTCCTGAGAGAGCATGTAGCAGTGACTCATACATGCATTATTTCTCAGAACACATAAAAATGTAAAACCTGAGTTATATTACACTTCAAAAAAGTTAAAGTGCTCCACAAATACCAAAGCAAAAGAGGAGCACAAACCACAAAAGCAATTAAACCCAAAGACTGTAAACAGGCGAATCAAGTACAAAGTGATTGGAACATAAAACACTGTCGATAAAATACAGACGAGCAAAACAGCAGCAATAAACGTTCCACCTCAAACAGATTTTATGTTTTTTCAGGGCTTTTTTTTTTTGCTCCTTACTGTTTCCTGTTTACCTCTGAACAGAATCAGTTTAAATTCCAGAAAAACTGATTAAGATTATGTATTTAGGAAGCTTTGCCATCTGAGCTTCGCAGCTACAAATCCTTGTCGAGACAAATTCTAATTCTGCAGAGAACGGTTACCCCAGAGCCCTGCAGAGGAAGAAACAGTACTGTAGGTTTTTTTTTTTTTTTTTTTTTTTTTTAAAAATTGCACTCAGATACATTTTCTGTTAAAAACAAAGAGAAAGACAGAAGGAGATACTGAGTAGGAGTGGAAGATGGAGACAGTGACGATCGAGCATTTGGGACAAATCAGCAAAGTTCGATGGAAATATGGTGAGACAGCATGAGCAGGAGCAATTTGGATCAAAAGTAAAAATGGATTTTTGAGAAAATTAGGGACATGGGACAATTCGAGAGCGAGATAAGAGCCTGAGAGCGACACCGACAAAGACATTGTGTCAAATCTAGTGGCGATGGTTTGACGTGTGTGTGTGTGTGTGTGTGTGTGTGAGGGGGTCTCTGCCACCTTGGTAGCAGAGTACATTATGGCTGTTTGGGCACATTAAGGGGCATTAGCTGGAGGAGCAGTCCTGAATAATGCATGGTCTTTATTTATGAGCAGAGTGCATACGTCCTCTGAAGCGCACTGAACCGGGGCACGTACGCACGCATGCACACACACACACAAACACACACACACAAAAGCGATTCCCTTTTCATGCACTTTCTTACATGCTGTCAAAATCATGAAATTGTGCAAATTGGCATTGTGCGTATGCATATGTTTGCGTGAGAAAAGGCATGACCTCACGCAAGTGTGTGTAATTTGTCTGTGTTGTGTGACTAACAATATCTCTGAGACACCTCCGAATTCTTATCAACAACAACATAAAAAGATGACAGAAGATGGTTGGTATGCTCTGGTTTATGGTCCTTAAAGACGATATAACATGCTTTCTGTGATTTTCTGTTATTTTGACACTGTTATAATGTTAGATGTCTATGTTAAACATGGTCAAAGTTCCTAAACTTAAGGTGAACGTATGTAAAAACGCTCCCTGAAAGTCAAAAGACAGAGCTTCAGCCTGCTTTGAACACTTCGTTTACAATGTTGCCTCTACTTCCTCCTCGTAGTGACATCATATTGTTTGTGCATGCTCACAAATGACCGTCCCTTCTGTAATCTTTGTTGCTAAGGTGGTTCCATTGGTTGTTTGCATTGACTACTACTGTTTGTTGACGTAGCCTCCTGAGCCGCCAGAAGTCTGCCGAGGTGCAGTTTCCTGAAGATAACCAATCGGAAGAGAGTGAGCTCATCAGAGAGGTGGCCTTAAAGAGATGAGAGGGGATAAAACTGCCTGTTTCAGACAGAGGCTGAACTGAGGGGCTACGTAAAGAGCCATTATAAGACAAATAACACATTTTTAAACCTGTAAATCATATAAAGATATTCCAGTAGAGCCCATGAATATAAATATAGACCTGGAAAAGTGCACGATATGTCCTCTTTAAGTCTAACAGGGCAGCCAATGAGCCCATTAACGTCTCACACACACACTCTTACACACACACAAACTCACGCAATGCACTTACAAGAGAGTCGTTTTCAGATGACTTCAGACAATCAAAACTTTTAAGCGTCATTTCTACGATTGCCTCCTCTCAAAGTTTTATCACGGTGTGCTGAATTTGCCTGTCTCATCCCTTGCTTAACAGTTTTGTTCCCGAGTGAAACACCGTTTGACATCTACTCGCACAGAAATTACTGCTGGCATGAAAGAGAGAGTCACATCAGTAGATCATCAGCACGACCCTATTTTTTAACAAAGTAAAGATGATTTAAGGCTGGTTTGACAATGCTCTACTTTTCCATTAATGTGAGGTAACTTTATATCTATCTTTTGTTAATCTAAATGTACAAAAATCTACTTTTTGCTTACATTTCAGAAATATCCCAGCCAGCTTACCTTTGCTGCTCTAGAGGTTCTCTATGGGTTTAATGACCATGTGTTGTTTTACATGTTTTAGTTAACTATAAACAGATTATATTTCATATTACTGCTGACTACTTTTTACCTTCTAGAGGCAATGATTTCAATTTACATCAGTGTAATTTTATTTAGTTCACTCAGGTGCTACTGCTTGAGAGCTGGCATGAAAATGATCGAATTTACCGGCATGTTGTTGAAAAATTAAACCTAATAATACACATTTAGTGATCACTTGAGTTATGAGGTTGCAGTTCTGCAGACTCTCAAGCCTTGAATTTGTTTTCCCACCAGAAGTGAAATACACCAAATACAAGTAGGAGAAAATTTCATTACATTCAATTCACAAGCTGCATTATCACAAGACAATAATGTAATTTTGGCAATGAATCAATAACAAAAGCTGACTAAATCTCCAGCTGTATTTTTTGGGATCTAAAGTGAGTTTCATGCCTAAACTCAACTGAGAATAAAAGCTGCCTGCAAGTTGTATTTAATGAGATAAAAAAGAAGTTAAAACTGTGGTATGTTCCTTTAAAGTCTTTAATAATGGTCTTATTTAGGATGTAGTGTTGTCTAATGGATTGTGGCCATGTGCTCAGGAGGTCAGTGTTAACTGTGTTTGTAAAACCTTGGAGTATAGTTCATCAGCCTGGCAGCAGCCTACACACACACACACACACACACACACACACACACACACACACACACACACACACACAAACACAAACACGTAGACTGTCGAGGTTGTCACACCTCAGCCGCTCTGAGTCAAGGTGACAAGAATTCCTGGTGGCAGGCAGATGGAAGGAGCCAGCAAGACCCCACCTTTGTCCACACACACACACACACACACACACACACACACACACACACACCATCATTATACCATTGTGTTATTATGGTCCCTTCTGTTTTCTGGCCAAAACCTGCTGGCGTGAACCTGCCAGCATCCTCTGACAGCCTGCCCAGCTGAACTGTGATTTCATTCACAGGTAAACTCCAGTGAGAACGACAGAATCTTAAACTCTGCCTTAAGGCTCCTTTACACTGAGCGCTTTTGGGATGTCTCAGATGAAAGTTGATAATCTTGAGAGAAATGTGGTTAAATCTTTGGTCTACAATCCAGAACAGTGGTCCTAGATCCTAAACAGCCTGAGGCAAAATTATTGCAGCGTCAGAAATTTAAGACCAAATTCTCAGAATGTGAAATGAAACGAAAAAAAAAGAAGTTTGTGTGAGTTTGCTGTGTTTTCCCAAACATATGAAGAATGAAGCAAGCCGAGGACACTGCTTCACTTTTTTTTAGCGCTGTAATTCATCATGCATTTTTTGCATAATCTGACAGCCTCAAATTGATGTCATAAAGTCTGACACAGATGGTGATCAAGATTTATTACATGCGTCTCGCACATTACGACATGCAATAAACTTACATGATTGTCACAGTCTGGAGAAGCCTTTAGAGGAATACTCTACGCTAAAAATTGATCCTTTGAGTATCAAACACCACCACTTGTAGGCTTGAAACGTGGCTCAGAAAAGTTTGCAGGACGCCAACACAGACCCAGAGTCAAAACTAAGAGTTTAAACTAAGGTTTTGATTGCTGGTTCCTGTTATGTGTCAGATACATTTCATCATACATTTGATATCTTAAGCTGTTTGCTGTTTGTTAGCCACCAAAAACTGTGGTGTTTTTGCAAACCACAAAGATTACGGATCTAAACTGAATCTTTGGGTTTCTGTTATTTTTAACTTTCAATAAAATAACATATCAAAGCTTCCATGAACACTTCTCTCATTGGTCCTTATGGTTAAATGCCAATAAATTGCCAAATATTCTCTTCCTGTTGCAACTTTAGAGCTATGAGGAGGTGACAACAGGTGCAACAGATATGAAGTATATTAGGCAGAGAGATTTATTGTTCTGCAGCAGTGGTTTGACATTTTGAATCCATTGTAACTGTTGTGAATCTATGAAGTTGTCCTTCATGAAGAAGGACGCTGCAAACTTTTCACTGCTTTTCAAAACTACAGGTGTTTGACACTGAAGAGAGAGATCGTCTGTGGAGTATTACTTTAAATCTGAACTAGCACTTTTTGAAATGTGGTTACGGGCCAAAACAAACACTTTGAAGGTCGAACACTCAGAAACATAGCAACTATGACAGGAACTCTTTCGCCATATTTCAGCTATATTAATGATATGATACTGCATTTATTCCTGGAGGGAAAGTTATTTTTGCTTACCCTCCTGCACGCAGAGTTCAGAGGTCAGCTACTGAACAGCCACCCAGAGGCTGGCAAGGTTTGAGTTCTTTAGCTAAAGGGCACATCAGCAGCGTTATATTTCTGTGAGCACACTGTACTGGATTCTAGCCAAGGTTTCAGGCTGAAGGATGATCTTCCCACTCACTATGAATATCATCACTCCACCTGAGTGGAATGCTGATACAGAGCGACTTAGAAAAAGTGGATATAGTGCACTAGAAAATCTTACAGTATTTACAAATGCGTACTCTTTTGTAAAGACAAGAAGTAGAAATGTTTGTTAATTTATCAGATTTTCTTTGTGTGATTATTTTATTTATCTTTGCATGAATATATCCACAGGTGGATGCATAACAGATCACTTAAGTATACCAACCACATGGTGTATTACACCATACCTGCAGAGTATCTCTCCCGCCCTTTCATGAACCCAATCCACAAAACACTGCATTACAAATTATTCCCAACACATCTACTCAAGTATGAGTATGCATGTATGTACTGTACACCTCACATCCTTAGAAGAAGGGAAAACAATGCTAGCGAAAAAGGTAAAAAAGCAAAAAAACAACATATGTCTGCATATCTACATATGCATGCATGTGCACATGCACATCAGAAGCCCATATAAAACATATGTCTGCAGTATCTGTATATAAAATACAAAACAATGTATTACACGTTATTCCCAACACATTTACTCAAGTATAGATGTGTGTATGTTCAAACAGGAAGAACAGGACTCAGAAATAGAAAAGAAAAATTCAATAAATACATAAACAAAACAAAACATACAGACATTAAAAGACAGAGAGAAAAAGCAGAACAGAAAGATCTGATAACAAGCGAGACTAAAAGAAAAAAAAAACTTTTATTTGTTTCATACTTCAGCTTCCACTGCACTTAAACTGCTCAGATATACAACAAATACTTATTGAAAAAAATCATCAGTCCAGAACACACATATCCACAACATCATATCATCAGATCATCAAATATTATTAAAAACCCAGTAGGTGTTGTCAATCTATGATGTGGTGTTAAATTCCATTTTATATTCCACAACTGTTTTGATGGTTTTCATTATGTGTTTTAATACCAAACTGCCAAAAATCTACATTAAGGGTAAAACACTAAATATTTCACATTTGGGGGGATTTTTGTCATCTTGGCCGTGACAGAGGTCGAATTTAAGTAACAACTAGCATCCTTCACACATGCCCATACAAGTCAAACCCTTGTCCCGTCCTATTAACAGACTCCTGGTGTCCCGCCAATTAAAATCAATCAACCCAATCTCCCACATATCGACCTGCTCCATACAGTAACAAAGTCATTAAAGCAAAGTCCTGGCCTGCTCCCAAAATTTAAGATAAAAGTATCAAAGCAAGGTCATGGAAGGTAAACCGATAGACTCCAGAGGGAAGAGCAACGCTTTAGAGATTTGCGGGGTGACCTTGATGGATTCCAGACAGTCAGAGGGAGCTCAAATCGCAAGCCGGGTGGCGATATGTGTTTGTGTGCGTGCGTGTGTGAGGTTAGTGATGTCTCTCATTAATTTCCAGTCGCAGGGAGGGCCTGAGGATTGTGTGTGAGTTGTGGTGTGACGGGGAGGACGGAGGTGGTGTGTGGGGGTTAAGTAGGAAGGCAATAAAGCCATTTAAGAGTCATAAAGTGCTTGGTCAATCAAAACCACCCCCTGCTAGGGACCTCATGTCCTCGACTGTGTGTTCATGTGTGTGTAAATGTGATGTTGCGGGTACATGTGCGTGCATATGTGTGTGTTCGTGTGAATGTGAGAAAAAGAGCACATGTAGTATGTGTTTTTGTGTATGTGGGAGAGTGAGGTTGTGCTTTCATGTGTGCCTGTGTGTGTGTGTGTGTGTGTGTGTGTCTAATGTGTGTGTATGTGTCGACTGAGGGGGTGAGCGAGCCAGTCTGGAGAGTCAGTGGGATACTGGGCACAAAGCGAGAAAGAAAGGGAGAATGAAAGAAAGGATGCACCACCAGTGGAGCTCTGTGAAAACGGCAACACAGCAGATGCAGTGATTAGGTATAATTTGTCCGGCTACATATGTGCATGTGTGCGTGTGTGTGTGTGTTACATGTGCATGTATTTGCCCCTACGTCTACGCCTCTGAGTCATTTGTAGCCACTGCAGGATTCTGTCCATTATGCACTTCCTATTTGGCTTGCAGACACATTTTTTGCAACTGTTTAAACTGTCAAATTAAAGAATCTAAAGTGGCCTGCGAGCTAAAATGTGCAAACAGTACGTTATCACACAGTTATGTCTAAAAGCTCAAACGTCCTAATGATCCAAAGAAATTGCCTCCCTTATCTGGTGACTTTCTGCCTTTTAATGGATTCGTTGGCAAATGCATGTCTGTTCGCCAAGCATAAATATGCAGAAGTAATACCTATACAGACAAAAAGGAATGAGAAACAGCCACTAAGCATAAAAAGTGAGAATGAAAATATGATAATCATTAAATAAAATACATTGTTAGCATTATGTGCTCTACAGTATGTTGATGCACATACTCCATGGAGTGTTAGTAAAAGTACACTCGTGTTATTAGCTTTAGTGTTTTACATAGAACACTAACAAAGTATTTAAAGCTGTAATAATTCATTTTTGGCCACAAGGGGTGAGAAAAGCACAGTTCAGCACCATATCCGTGACTTATAAAGCTGTTATAAGTAACATGTTAGCAAACAGTAGTCTACTTACTCATCCAGCTGACACAGAGAAACATTAGCATTCATTTTCAGTCCTGTTTCTGGCCACCTTGTAAACATATGTCCAACATTCATGATCCTTTTAGCTCTTGTTTGGTCTCCACCAACTCCTGAACTTCTTGCTAAATGCTCAACTCTGTTTACCAGTCACTCAGTAATAAAGTTGGCTTGTGAGAGCTTGATTTAGAAGAAAGAGCTGCCTGTGAGTGTTGAGACTGAACTAGAGGACTGCATTGAGATTGGGATCCTGCAGGTCCCAGAGGACCCAACGCAGATCTCGCGGTTTTAACTTTGCTGTGGGTGAGAGCGGGCAGTCAAAAAATAAACTGCAGGTTCCAAGATTTAGCTGGTGCTAATCAGATGGATGGCGTTAACAGATGAAATTGGAAAGAATATTGAAGCAGGTCATTACAATAGTCTCACATTTGGACAAATTTCTCAGTTGTTACTGAAAAAGTATTGATTTACAACGGGCACAAATCTGGCTCCTCTGGGTTGAGGTGACATGTCTGTTCAATTCTAGTCAAAGTAAGCTCCTCCTCAAAGATAAAGCACTTCTTCCTGCACATATTAAACAAGAAACTATTGAGAAATGTGTCGCACTTTGCTGTAGAGACATTCGGCCATATGACTTTGTCACCGGGAAAGGACATGTTGACATAATTCAACACGTCCCATGCATGGCTCTAGACTGAACCATATAATAGTAAATATGCCTTAAAACCAAAAGATTAGCTAAAGAAGGCTAAAAGGCTCAATAGAGCTACAGAGTATAATTTGCTGTAATTTTAACAGTATAAGTAACCCTTTCACATCACAGAGTTATTTGATTCAGTGTTTTAGTATTTGCATATAAAAACAAAAGTATGAAAACACATAAAAATTCTAAAAAATCACAAAATATAAAGTTTTTGTGCTTGGCTGTGGAGGAAAGGTTGGCTCATTGATAAAAGCAAAATGCAACAAAGTTCCATGGAAACAGATGTAGTGATTAAATCATGATTTACATAAAGCATGTAATTTAAACATCTTCTCACATTTCTGCTCCACTGAAGAGATGAAAAACTGCAGCAGACAAAAACATCCGTGTGGAGTGACGAGGAGACTGTAACACTCTTCAAATTAATACATCAAACAAACAGAAATGTCATATTTCCATAATATTTTCTACACTATTTTCACAGTTTGACTTTGACTGGCGCTCTTTTAATTGCCATCTTGTTGCACCTGCTTCTTTTAAAATGGTTTAATAGTCCCCAAGAAGAAAAATAGCGCCACCAGCTGTTTATCTTGATGAACCAACTCTAAATATTTGCAAAATGTCAGTGGATGGAAATCTGAAAATCTTTCAAATTTGCACTAATTTGAATGGAAACCTAACTTATGGCTATGTTTTTGTAAGTTTGTAAATAAAAAAAAAAATCACATATCAAAAGTATTGACTGATGCAGGTCCAATGCCTACCAGGAAACTCTGTTAATAAACTGTAAACTGTATGTAACATTCCCGTCTAGCACAGCACAGACTACCCCAAACACAAATTTGTATGCTCCAAAACAAAAGCCAGAAGAGAGGCGAAGATCAAATGTTAATTCCAGCTCTCCCTGATGACTCAGCACTCACTTGTTGATGTTTGTGTTTTAATCTTGAAACGTCAGTAGGAAAATGTGACAAAAACAACACTAATATGCGGCTGACTGACGGCGGGGAGTGAAGCCCTCCTGCTGCTAAGTTCACTTCACCTGCATAAACATCAGATTTTACGATGAGAGGCGAAAAGCTGAGCGATGACAACATCAATGCATCGTCTCTGACATGTTAATTTGGGGACAACTTCTGCTGAACTCAAGCAAAATGTCAGATTTTGAAACCTACTTTATTACATTTCAGTTCACCTCCTGTGTTTACTGAAGTTAACATATCACATGCACTTGGAAAACAGCCTGGATTCATCGAGGACATGAGGGACACTTGATTTAAAGTGCGATTTAAACCAGTAAGACTGGTGTATTTTTGTAGCATTGCAAAGCAGGGTGTCTGTTTCTCTGCGTGTCTGTGTTGTCTTTGGGGCTGAACATTTGAGACACCAATCAGACTAATCGTTCATTTTGGACAACAAAGCCACCAGCAGCCGGTTTTGTTTATTACTGTCACCGTAGGGCACTGTTTGGCTTTAACACCACACCAACTGTGGCATCATCTGTAACCGCCGCCACCCTCCTCTATCCCCTAGCTCTCTCTACAGCTTCTCTCACTCTTTCTCGGTTTGTCCATCCTTCCCCGGCCTCCCCCCTTTCAATAATCCTCTGTCCCTGGGGTCTGCTGCCCAGGTGAGAGGGATCTAAACAGTCGTTGCCATAGTAAGCTGCCAGCGGGAGTCCAAACACACCTGATAATGCAGGTACATCATTTCTTTCTGTTCGTCTGTCCCTCTCTCCTCTTCATCTGTCACTCACTTTCCACTCTTCTTCCTCCAACCCCCAATCCTCTTTCATTACATAAACACCATCTGCCTTTCTGTCTCCTGTTTTTGTTTTTGTTTTCCATCAACTGTCCTGCCTGTACAGTATGTAAAGTAGGAAAAATACAGTTCAGGACCCAGATAATGTTTGGGCTCGCTGGCCCGTGATAATATTGACCAGACACAACTTGCCCGCTCCCATCTGTCAGCTCGCTCTCGTTCCAGACGCCTTTATGCACACAAGCGTGACACTCACACACGAGCAGACGACATTGAATTCACCCGAAAAAACAAGTCGATGGTGTCTGTTGCCCCGGAGCTGCTGACCTCGCCAATGTGCCAAGAGGGACGCACACAAATCCTACTATCCCACATCCCCCCTAAATACCACACACACACACACACACACATACACACATACACACAACTGTCCGGCACCCCTCGAGTGTCCCGCTTTCACTCGGTGACAGTCGGGTTAAATCCACTCTGACGGGTCAGACTCCTCTCACTGTCAGGCCAAGCTGTCGGGGCTACTGTCACTGTGAGAGAGCCCACATATGTTATTTCTGTGTCTGTGTGTGAGTGTGTGTGAGCGAGTGAAAGTGAGCGAGTGTGTAAACAAGGATGGCAGCAGGTTGGGTACGGATGTGAATAAGGCACAGTGTGTGTGTGTGTGGTCTGTGATGCTGCAGTAATTAGAATGATGCATTACTCCTCATCAAAGCATTAAGATTTCCCTTCATCAGAACTAAAGGGTTTAGCCAAAAAGTATGTGGACTGGGGTGTGTACCAAATGTAGAAGATTTTGTGGGCTAAGCAGAGGAATGTGTTCTCTGATTACTCTGAAGAAAAGGTTGTCTTCTTTGGATTACCGTAATGCCGTGTGATGCTCCTGTTTAACTGGGAAATTATGTCATTATGACTTACTGCATTTGAAACGTTGCTAAACTTGTTTTGCAAATTAAAAGTAGAATTAGTAGTTAGAAGTTTTGGGTAGTGATCAAAAGAATGACATCGCAGATACAAGTGGCTCAAGCCTTAGAGAGCTTGGACATCTGGAGGGAACTCAGAGTTTAGCTGCTGATCCTTAAGATCGAAAGGAACCAGCTGGGGTGATTTGGAAATGGGCATCTGGTTCGGATGCCTCCTGGCTGGTGTGCGTTCAACTGGTAGGAGACCCCGGGGCAGATCCAGAACGCTAAGAGGGGTTTTATATCTCTTCTGGCTTGAGGAGGTCTCGTGTCTCCCAGTAGGAGCTGGAGGATGTTGTTTGGGAAAAGGACATCTAGGTTACCTTATTCAGTCGGCTGCCATTGTGACCCAGTCCCGGATAAGCGGCGGAAAATAGACGGATGAATTGACGGTAGAAGTTTACTGCATGAAAGTTTATTGAAATAAATTAACAGATAAATGAAAAGCATATACCAAGCACTACGAAGGTGCTGCTGTAGCAGGGAGAGAGAGACAGCTGAACAAAGGGCTTGGCAGTACAGGTTGAGCCCATGAGCCAGTGTTGGTGCCAGCCGATCAGATGGTCAAACTGGCGCAGTGGACAGGAAACACAAAAATAAAACAGGAGGAAGACACCATAGAGATAGATTAAGGGAGAAGGAAAGTGAAAGAGAGAAATCGTATACCTGGCTCAGGGAATGAGCGAGCATCATCATGCAGACAACCCCTCTCTCCCACCTCTCTGAATCCAAATGACATGAACTGGGCCCTGTGCCAGGTGTGCCATGTAAACAAACAGACACATACATACACAGACTAGACATGCTGACATAAGTGTGGAGTGTGTGCCGGCGGCAATGCCTTGACACTTAGGCCAAAAGCCTTTTTAATTTTAATTTTAATATGCACACTCCTAGTATATGTGCTTTGGTTTTCTGTCTCTCTCTCTCTCTGTGTCTCTCTCTCTCACTCACTCACTCACACACACACACACACATTTCTGCAGAGACATCTTGCTTTTTTATGCATGCATGCATGCATACACACGCACACACACACACACACACACACACACACACAAACACACACACATGCACATACACACAAAGATTCCTTTGATAAACTGGATTTCCTAATCAGACTCCCCCCTGCGCACTTTCCGATAAAACAACAGTAGAACCCCCACTTCTTCTACACACTCACACACACACACACAAACACACAAACATACACCAGAGAGGAGAGGGAGCAAGCGCGTTTTGGTGTTTGATACGGTTGACCCAGATCTTGGAGCGTGCACGGCTGAAGATGCAAGGAGGAGGAGGAGGAGGGAAGGGAGCGGTTTTAGGAGAGGGGGTGGGGATTGGGGTGGGGGGGTTGAGGTATCTGGGTGTTATGCATGTGTGAGTGAATAAGATGATGAGTGGGTGAAAGGGCGGTGGTGGGTGTGGGCCGCTGTGCTGCTCAGACAGATTTTTTTTTTCAATGAGTCTATTTGAAAACCAGCGGGGGGTTGATGGGTAAAAGATGGACAGACCTCAGCGAAGGTCAGCGTGAGTGAGAGAGAAGAACAGAGGGTGTAAGAAAGAGAGAGAGAGACCAAAAAATAAAGAAATTATACAGTTACATAAAGTGTGGAGAGGCTTTCAGGAGGATTAGTTGCCCTCTTTTTATCTGTCGGCCATGTTGGAGGTCCTCGATGGGGCTCACTACATAGATGCCTCTATGGAATTGAAAGGACATGCTTTTAGCTGGATACTAATTAAATAATGAACCAACAAGCTAGCTAACCATTTGTATGTTATAGTAAAATCATACTATATAAAGTTCACACTAATAATGCACTAAGTGCAGCTAACAAAGAAGAAATGAATGCACATACTTTTTTTATATGTGTCAGCATTTAATTCATTTCTGTGCCAAAAACAATTAAATCTATGGGGTATTTTAGAATATTTTATATCTACATTTACTTTGAAAAATAAATATAATCTAAAAATATAATCTCGGTTGTAGACATGAGCATAAACCATATTCACAGAGCCTTCATTCTCGGCTAATCTAGTGTAGCAAGACAGCTAATTATCCTAGTCCTACATTATAAAAGTACGTAGTTAAAACAACCAAAGAGCTAATGGAAAAATTGCCAAGCGTCTGGGACTGAATGTGTCATTTGCAGTGAGAAACTGGCAAAATGAAAGTATGAGTCTGAGTCCTCAGTGTACTCAATGTTAAAATAGGGGTCCCTTAAGGAAAAAGGTTGGTAACTATTGTTGTAGAGTATGTGCACTTCATTTTTTTCATTTTTCCAATGCAAATGTGGTAAAATAGTTAAAATGCATATAGACTGTACCTGTAGCATAGCATTAGGACACAGTCATAGTATCTTGTCGATCTTGTCAGACAGTATTGATATGCACAGTACAACATTACATGGTACAACTTTATTTTTCTAAAGGAACTTGGAGCCTGTGTTGCTCACTAACAAAGGTGAAAAATACAAATATATATATTTTATATGTTTCTCTCTTTAATAAAATAGCCACTTCTCCAACATTGTCTTTCATGATGCACTAGATGATGTTGCACAAACACACAAACTGGCTTTATTCTGTTGCCACAGATTGACCATTTGTCACAATTTGCTAATTAATATGTGAAACCAATTTTGAGCAGTGAAACTGAATACTGCTGCAAAATCATTTGCTTTCATATATGACTGTACACATGATTTTGCTGATCCTTGGAGGGGGGGGGCTTATATTATGTTAACGAATATCTCTGAATGCATGTATACTAAGTACTTTGTTATATAATTTGTTATTAAAAGCCACAAGTGCTCTGACATCAAAGGCTGTTTTTCAGAGAGAAGAAGAGGCTCTTGTAGGACCCACTTGGGCAGTTCTGTTTCTCGCCCTTTGTCTGCTTCTTCATCTTTCTGTCTTTTTCTTTACTCTCAATCCCTCTTAGGAGAAGATCAAATCTTCCCTCTCATGCAGGCAATAGCATATCTCTCCCCGAGTTCAGTACCTGGTGCAGGGTGCCTCGAACTCCTCATGCAGATAGACAGAGTGCCTGGAAGAGGCGAAACTCCTTGACTTCAATAGAGACAGAAGAGTTCTTTTCACTCTCTCATGTTTCTTTCATCTCGCTGTATCTGTGAACTTTGAAAGACCTGGCACCTGATATGATGCTTTGTTGGGCTTAAAGGGATTTTTTGTAAAGTGTTGTGATCGGAAAAGTAGAAAGGTGGACTTTTAGAATGGCTTGAGTATCTTTTCTGCATTCATACATCGTCAAACATCTCAAACCACCATCCAAATACCCAAGGTTCATTGTTCTCCATCTTTTCAGTGCAATAACTGCAGGAACACAAGAAGAACGCCCGCGGTCGGCCCGATCTGGAAGCATGACCGATTCCCGTCTTTTTCAGATGGCTTCATCTATTTTGATTACAGACCCCCCTCCGAGTGTTGGCCATCTCCTCTCCAGGCGGGTAATGGGAACAGGATGGGAAATAGGGCCAGCCTTGTTACATTTCCTTTGTTATTCTGAAAGGCAATCATCTCTGTGGCTGTGATGTATGTGCGCTCTAATCAGCGGGTGCGATTGGTCGAGCGGCAGCAGGGCACGACAAGGTATATGGAGACAAACAGAAACCGAGAAAGTGTGGCCCGAGTGGAAGTTTGAAAGTAAAGAAAGACAAATGGCAGAGGAAATGAAGGTGAGACCCAGACGAATAGAGGAAAAGGAAAGAGACCAGAGTGTGAAAGAGAGATGGATGAGGGAGGAGTGGGGGGGGATGAATGAAAGAAGAAAGAAAGGAAAGAGCACAGAGAGAGTTTTATCTGACTCTCACAGCCTTGGTGATATGACAGGCTTGGCAATCCAAAGCGTTTCACCATGCCACCCCCTACCAGGGACAATATTCCTAGCTGCCTTACACACACACCCTCCTGCAGAGCACACACACACACACACACACACACACACACACACACACACACACACACACCAACTGTACCTCAGCCCCATCCCGCCTCCCTACTGCCTGTCTCCTCCCTCCCTGCCACCCTCCGTCTCTGTACAGGATAATCCTTCCCCCACCCCCCAAATACCACCGCTCAGTAAAAAGATATTTTCCAAGGGCCCGGATCGCAGGCAGTCGCATGCTGCGTGCTCGCACAAAAGGCAAAGGCGCACATGCACACATGCAGATGAGACGAGATACATACGCACAAACGCACACACTAAAACTTATAAGACACAGGGACTCTCCCAAAACGTACATGAAAGCATCTGCCTTTCACAGATAATTACACTCCACCATCCCCCTCTTTCCTTTTTTTTTTTGTTTTTTTTTTTCTTTATCTCTATCTATTCCAGCCTGGATAGATACTTGTGTTTGTCAATATGGAGAATTCACGCATCATTGACAATCCTGGCATTGTTGTTGTTTTTTTCTCCCTATCCATGCTGGCTAATGTGAATCACAAGAGGCGATGAGTGGAAAAGACAAGGGCCTGCAATGACTCATGTGAGCCTCATTGAGCAGGGCTAAGAGGCTAACTTAGAGCTCATATGGTGCTAGTGAAGTCAGACATTTTGTTTTTATTTTTTTTTTGTCATTTACACCAACAAAGCCGAGCATGAAGGACAGACTGTAAAGTATTAAAATCCTTTAGAACCCTGATGTACAGCTAGTTTTCGCCTATTTAACCCTTAGGTAATTTGTAGAGCGCCATCTAAACAATTCAAAATGTTGTAGTGATAAAACAATAGAAAATAGATTAAAACATAGATCCAGACAGAAAACAATATGTACCAACAATGACAAAAAAGCTTAACTTAACACAAAAATGTCCTGAGTTTTTTCCAAATTCAGTTGTCTTTTTGTGAAGAAATGACTTATATATGTATATTTATTTCATATATGTGTACTAAGTGCAAAATGGTATTTTAGAATCTTAATTTAAAGTCCAAAAAGCTGACTAAATCAAAGGCTTTTGAATCAAACTATAAAATGATGAAGTTGTTTGCAAGTTGTATAATTCTTTTTTTTATTTATCACTTAGAAAATGTGAAAAGCACAGGACACTTTTGGCATGTACACAAAGCTGTTTCTCATTTCTAAATCCAACCCTGTCTCATTTCCAATTCGTCAAGATTAAATGTTCATTGAATCAAACATATTTCTAACCGGAAAGGTGTGCCTTTGTTTTATTTATGAGCAGCTAAGAGGCTGCTGCAGGGCATCCCCATTAACAGGGTGCCGGAGGTATGTTTGCGGATCCATAAAAAGTGACGGATTCAAACGGTTTTGCGAAGAAAGAGTCAGGAAAGGGCTGAGGAAACGGAGGAACAAAGGTGAGGGTTAGGGAGGATGAGGAAAGGTGAGATGGAGGGTGGGAGGAGTTGGAGGAAGGAGAGGAAGGTCATGAGGTGAGGTGGAAGTGAAGCGACTTGACAGCAGGGGAATATTCCAGTTTACAGCAGAGTCACAAGGGACTCGCGCAACCACCTATCACAGGAGTCTCGCTGTGAAACACACATACACACACACACACACATACACCTTCCAAAAAGATCTCTCTGTCTTTGTCTCAGTTCCTCTCACACACATACATAAACACACGCATAAACACAGCGATTGGCATCAGCCCACAGTTTGGCGCTCTTTGCATCAAAGCGATGACTGTTGGTGCTCCGAGGCAATGTTGCTGCTCGCTGCAAGCAATCTAATGTAGGCTACATGAGGAAGAGTTCATGTGTAGGACAAGTCGAATTCACAGAGAAGCATTTAAATCACTTATAGGTTATATTGTTGTTTTCTTTCAGTAGCCAGAGTGAATCAGCTTTCTCGCACACTCAGACTCATACTGGTCAAAAATGTTATTGGTCTGTAATCAAAAAATATTGAGAAGAGCAACTAGCAAGTATGATGTCTCTGAGCAATCCTTCCTTCTAAAAATAACAGTAAATACTTTTTGAGGGAAACTTAATGCTGCACAGATTACTTTTTTTTAGCAGCAGGAGACGTCAATTAACATATCTAGCAAGTCACACAATGTTAATCAAATACAATCATCATAGGCAACATATTTCTTTTGTTTTTCTACATTCACTCTTGCAATACTATATCAGCTTGTTGCAACTAAAGCATTATAAAACTTTATCGTGGTCTTGGTTAAATATTGAAAAAGCCAACAGGATGAGCTTATTTTTGTAACATTTAACCAAAACCACAATCTTTTTCGTAACTTTTGTTGCCTAAACCTCACCACCCACTGGACTCCACAGGATGTAAACCCTGGTCCCTGGTTTCAAGCTTTACACTTTGTGTGCAGTGCATAAATATGGCATTACACCTCATCTCAAAATACAGTTAGCAAAACAGAGTGGCAGTGTTAATGTAACTCTGAGGAGACAGGGTGGCTCTGAGGTAAAAATGTAATATTTGATTCAACATATATTATTTCATTTTTATGCAGTTTATGTTTTATTCAGCCCTGCAAATGTGCAAATTCTGCTAATCTATCTGAGCTTGCACAAAACCAGAACCCCATTCTTCGGTTTGGCAGTCGCTTCAATGGGAATGAATGAGAAGTATCAGTGAAAGTCTGCCCAAGGTGATAAGGTGATATTAGCCATCAGTCCAACAAAACTGTCTCACACCATTGAATATGAAAAACTGAGCAGAGCAAATATAAATTGGAAATAGTTTATATGAGCGATCCTGCAGGTTGTAGTCAAGTCATATAATATTATGATAAACACAGCGATAGCATACCATTACAAAAGATGCCTCAAGATAGCACTCTTATCTATTGGCAAACCATGCATATTCACAGGTCAAAGTTCAGCTGTGTTCAACTTTGACCACCACATTTGCACTGTTTTCGGAGTCTGCTGGAACAGGCTAGAGCTTTCACCAAAACTCTAAACGCATTCTTGAAGTTATCAGTCGTACAAGCTTCAACTGAAGTGATAGAGAGACAGATAATCAGTCAAGCCCGGCAGCTGCAAGCCAGACCAATCTGGGAACTATGTAGGGCAGGTAGGTCATATATGGAATTTTGATTGAGCACTGTATTTGGTTTGCCACACTGATTAGCTAAAGGCGAACACAGTAATTTTGGTCTACACTTGGAGCCTTGCCAGACCACAGTAGTGAGTGATGACTGTGTGAGGGGAGCATTGGTGTGGTCATGTATGGAAATATTTTAGAAGCAATTGAAGCTAATTTAATTGACTCTTTTTTAACGACGTGGGTGGCAGTATTTTTCATGCATTATTAGTCATGCTAGCAGCAAGGCTCTGTGGGTGCCAGTGCTTGTCTGTTGGTCCACCACTTTGGTTCAGTATGAAATATCAACAACTATTGGACGGATTGCCATGAAATTTGGTACTCACATTCATGTGACCCTCAGGATATATTGTTATCACTTTGGTGATCCCTCAACGTTTCGTACCACCATCATCAGGTAAAAAATTTTTGAACTTTATCACATTCTCAGTCTTGGTAATTTGTCAATCCAGATAATTTATCAAAACACAATGTTATTGACATACACAGGATTTTTTTAAACATATCAAATCTGCCTTTGTGACTGGTGCTATATATAGAGTAAACAAACCACACTGGGCAAGTACAGAGTCTCAATTCTCAAATATGACCCTGAAGTAAAAAGTCAAAGGGGATAGAAACGACCTTCAACTCTTTTCATGATAAATTACAGGATGCTGGCCTTGATCTGGTTGATATTAAATCAAAATCTTAGTCATGACCTTCAGAACATTTAAAAAGTAGAAATTCTTCATCTGTATTAATCTCTCTTGTCTTTAAAATGTATGGGTTTGTAGTTAAACTTATTGTGATTGATTGTGTTTTTAATCCTGTCACTCACAAAAAACATACTCAAGAAAGAAGACACTGATGAACGCCCAAAACATTTCGTACATCTTAAAATAAAGTTTTCAGTTTGCTACTGACTGCAACACCAGTCGCAAGTGAACATTTGCCACACCTAAAACACCCACGTCAACAAGCAAAAACCACAAAAACCCAAATACACAGTCAACGAGGGACAGCAAAGGTTGCAACATCGATGACGACAATGTCACCAAGCCAGGGGATAGCACAGAAGGTCGGGGGTGCAGTGATGCTCCCTGAAGGTGCAATTAACGCTCTGCTACAGGAACAACGCTAGACAGGGTTCCTCCTCTGAACCAGAACATTGTTACACTAATTAATAAGTCAGTCGCATCAGGGTGGCTTTGGCACAATAACAACAGCAACAGTAACAACAATAACAACAGGAAAAGCACTGGGACAAACAGTAGAACAAGAACAAGGGTTTAACATTTTGCTAACAGCTGTTTGCTGCGTTAATGAGAGGAAATCCTCCCTGAAGGACTTAACACTGTTTAAAAAGTAGTTGGCAAATTACAGGACCAATCACTTTAAGGGCCATTTTCATTTAGGTGATGTATTTTTTATATTTCCCTGGCCCAACACAATCAGCATAATGTTTTCAGTGCAGCTACTAATTTAATAGCAGAAAATGTTTCAGCTCTCAAAAGTCTCTCAAAATTGAAGACTCTCTCTTTATAGACAAGAAGTGAACCATCACAGAAGAAGCCAAAGTACCAAACTCTTCATCCAGAGCAGCCTCAATAGACCATAATGCAATGCAGCCATAATGTGCAATGTGGCTAAAAAGACTTAAGCTACATTCATGCAAAGTTAACAAAATGGAAACTGAGGGTTTTTTCCCACTCGGCTGCTGAATGACATGAAGTAAATGCAATGCAATTGCAACTCTTACCGTTTCCTGACTGGAATTAACTCTCCAACTCTCCTGCAGCACAGGTGTAAATAATTACATTAATTATGTTCCACTGTTCCACAATACCAGCGCTCAGGAACTGGAAAGTGATTAGTTTCACCTGTGTTACTTGTTAAATCTGTGTTTAATGAGTCAAAATATATTTAAAAAGTCTATAACCCTCAGCTGAATTAATGAATACTCGTTTTCATACTGTTTCTCACAAAGTTGATGAAAGGAACTCTGGGAAATGTAGGAAATGAGGAGACTTCGGTGCACGGAAAGCAAAATACGAGACATTACAAAGAAAGAACAAAAGTAAATATGCCAAACACATATCCATATATCAGATATAACATTAAAAAATGAAAATATGCAACACTCTCATATGTTGACAGTAAGCCTTTAACATAAAGTGAGCTCAAACACCTTGTATGCACTATAATCTACATTCATTTATCATGTCGAACAGGCTGATGTAAAAATGCACATCTTATCTTATGTCTGACAGATGGAAAGCCTAACTCAAAGATCATAAAATAATATTGACAGTAGAATATCGAATGCATTTTATTATCCTCTGGGAGCAGTCAAAAGCATGATAACAAATCTTAACTGAACATTGACTGAAGGTGGATTTTCTCTTAAACGTTAAAATCACATTGCGAGACTATTAGTTCAACAGCCAGCTCCTAAAATGTCACTCGTCTGTAACACACAAGGTAGAAAAATGTAGCTAACAGTTCTGAAATGGTTAACTGAGTGGTAAATCTTCACTATTCTCTATTCATGATGATGTTTCCCACCCACCATAATAAACTGGACTTTCTAGGACATTAATAATCATTTTACTGTGATCATTTTCTATCATTTTCAAGGGTACATTCTTGGCTTTCATTCAAGTCTAGTTATGAGTCTGTTCACTTGAGCTCTTATAAATCTAAATGACAACATGGAACATGACAGACACAAATTTTTAAAAACCGGAATAATCACATGACTCCACGGATTCTGGAAATATATAATTTATCCATACTATCTTGCAGTGAGGGATAATTTTGAGCCTTCAATTACAAGATTTTCCTCTCACGGAAAACCTTTTACATAATTTTTTTGATGGTATGATGTAGGGAACTGTCGACCCTTCAGCCTATAAAACTTTGTGAACATCACTGCGACATATTTTCCATTGAATTTCCTGTTTGTTTGTGTCTTTAAATTGCACTCTTCATATCTTTTTTGTGCAATCAACATAAATTTATGTAAAAGAAAATGTTCTGTCTTTACAGAGAAGCAACAGCTCTTCTCTTATCAAACTACTTTTGCAACAGATGAAGGTTAATGCCTTGTTCAAAGGCAAGAGTGTTTCATTATTTACTGTCTCTGAAGGAACATAATGTATTTAGACATTTTATGGCCTTAAAAACAACATACTCAGAGATGATGTTGGCTGATAATGTGTTGGTTGATTGCGGGTTTGTTTTTTTTCTTACAGCAGATGATGTTTTATGCTCGGTTGAAACGAAACCGTCTTGGATGACTGATCAGTTGACTACTTTAATGTATCTGTGAATGTATGGTTTCTTACACTCATGAAATATTTCCTCCAAACACAGCTTAAACACAACTCCATGAAACATATTGCAGCATTCAAGATTCACTGCAACTTGTCTTCTATACTGTAAAAATGGTTCAGCTGAACTCAGAGGGGAGACCCTAAACCTCATAACTGCATTAATTTTCAATGCATCTCCTCTCTGTCTGCTTTAGATGTAGTTTAATATTTTAATATCTTCTGGTCATAATCAAATCACAGCCCTATGTTCTGGACTGAAAACTACCACTGCTTGGATTGGGACTTTGCGAAATGGCATATTAGAGTGCAGAGCCGACTCAGACATATGGGATCAAGAAATAGTCGAGCAAGAATGCATGAAGGACTGCTGTAGACTGTGAGATGAAAAGAAATGCTTTGTGACTACACTCTCATAATTTGAGTGATGCCGACACTGCAACCTCCCCCGTTCAAAGGAAATATTTTAGATTCTTTTATTCTTTATATTTATTCTTTTGTGCAGGAGGTTTAGTAATTTCATTTGGTTGGGACACACACAGATTCACCTGTTTTTTTTTTTTTTAAACCTGTTCATCTGCAGGAGACTTGTTAGTGTATTTGTATCTTTCTCTTGACATTAAGTAATTTTCTATGTGGTAACCCAACTGTATTGTATATAGAATAATGTATTTAGATCTAATGTTTCTATCTGATCACATAAAGTTAAAGTTAAGTCACTAAACTAACCAACTACGATGGTCACAGTCAGAATACAGCTGGAATTAATTGACATTAATCATCTTTTTTTCCCCTCTTTCTTGTTAGTCATGTCTACTGTTTGACATAACACTTTGTATATACCATAAAATGTATAAGAAAACTGTAACATAATTAAAATTCACACAAAAAAGGAAAACAGCCATGATTAGCCTTTTGTTTTTATCTTCATGAATCTCTGTTCTATGTCATATTTTATTTAAATGTAAAAAGGCAAGGCAAAATTATTTGTGTAGCACCTTTCAACAACGAGGCAATTGAAAGTGCTTTACATAAAACATAAAAGGCATTAAGACAAAAAGTAAAAGAAGCACAAGACATGATTAAAAGACACATTTAAACAGAATTTAAAAGAGTTAGATGTAAAATAAAAATGAGCTAAAATGGAATAAGAATAAAACAGGAAAATAAAAAAGAGAGTGCAAGATATGAATCATCAAAATTCAACTTAATAAAAGGCAGCAGCAGTCTTTAACCTTGATTTAAAAGAACTGAGAACTCATATTGCTTCTTTATCAGGAGCAGTCTTGCCAAATATATCACTTTTCTACCATGTAATTCTACTGCAGTGTCAGTACTAAAGAAGAAAGCGGTAAAACAACACAAGTGGACAATAACCCTTTTTTTTTTCTTTGCTAATAGGTTGTGCAAGTGAAGAGCTCCCTCCTGAGGCCCCCTGCTGACAACAAGCACAACTCCGTACAAGTCTGAGAGCTTCATGAGTGTGTGCACATAACCTCCACCTCTGTGTGTGTGTGTGTGTGTGTGTGGCACCATGCTGTGGACAGTGCTATTAGCGCTGCTGGTGCTTCTGCTGCTGCAGACTCAGCTGTCCGTGTGCTTAAGGGAATTACGCAACGGGGGTTCCAGCTCCCCTACCTTCTCCTCTTCATCATCCTCTTCTTCCTCCTCCTACAATGCCACCCAGCAGCGGCTGCCTGGAGCTATTATTATTGGTGTGCGGAAAGGCGGCACCAGAGCCCTGCTGGAGATGCTCAACCTGCACCCAGATGTAGAAGTGGCAAAGGCTGAGGTAAAAGACCATTATTATCACCTAATAACTACTTCATTCACATATGATTCAGAGGTTGAAAGTGTCAAATTGTTATCTAAGTGTTATTCACTCAAGTACTCAACTTAAAGACATATATTTGTTTTCGAAAGTGTATTGAGACACTATATAAGTAAGTAAGTGCTGGTATGTACATTTATTTTCAGTGATTTTACACAGTAAAGAACTTATTAAAGGAAAAGGCTTCTATATTTTTCTTACTGTCAACAAATCTCATGTGCAGAACCAAACCAATGATGAATTGATCCTACTTACAAGTATTGTGTGTGTATCTAAAGCCTGATATATCTTATTCTTCCGTGCAGTAGACCTTTGGATTGCGCAGGAAAGCAGTTCAGTTTACCCTGCTTCACTAACTTGTTGTGTTACATATCACCACCTCTTGACTTTGTACTGACGTTCTTTGAGAAATGTACAATACAATGTAGTACAAAGTCAAGAGGTGGTGATATGTAGCACAACAAGCCAGTGAAGCTCAGTAAACAGAACCGTTTCTTTGGAGCCGTTTCTAAGCAAACCATCATAACCGTAGTATTCCTGTCCAAGGAACATGTCTCCCAGTGTGACGGTGTGGCTCATAGATGTGTTTTTAATAGTTTTGGACAACAACAATGTCTACCGCAGAGATGAATAAGATATATCAGGCTTTGGATAAATGTGCAATACTTGTAAGTAGATTAATTCATTGTTTGTTTGGCTTTGCACATGAGATTTGTTGACAGTAAGAAAATCACCATCCATATCCTTTAAGTAAGTACTGGAAAGTACATTTATTTTCAGTGATATTACACTGAAAATATACATATTTACTTACATAGTTGGTAATCCAAGTTTAAACAAAAGGGTTGCCGAACCAGTTACCAAACTGATTGACAGGTCTTCTTTAAATAGAGGAGCAACACTTGTGAACAATTACATCTAAATTATTGTTTTCTAATTCTATAAACATTTGATAAATATTATGAATCATGATGGTTGAGAAACATACAAAATTCTTTTTAATGAATAAATATAATTTTGAGGTACTAGTACTAACTTTTTTGGAAACTTGTACACCATTATCATTCAGGGGGAAGTAATGTACATGTTAGTCAATTTTACAGTCACCATGAGACAGACTCATAAAATATTACATCACTAAATTTTAAACTTCTTGTCTGTGTATAAAAAAGTTAGACAGAGCCTTCTACAATATTAAAATCCCGTTTAAAGGTTAATAATTTAACAGTTTCAAAGGGATTATTCTATAAAAATGAACACTTTAGTCTTGATTCTCAGGGATATTTCATTGTCATAATTGTGTACTTTCAGTAAAAGATTGAATGTGGAACTTTAACTTGTACAAGACTATTTTTCTGTTCTGTTGTATTGCTGCTATCATTTAAATAAAGGATTTGACTACTGTTACAGAAATCTTGAGCTTGTCAATTCAGAAACTCCAGTAGATATGGATGTCTTATGCAAAAAGATTTATTGACAAACACAAACTTGATTGACCGAGGAGATAATAGTTAACATTCAAAGTGCCAGGGTAGACCCTGTGAAATGCCACAGCAAATCTGAAGGAAAACAGTTAAAAGACTCTCAGTTATTCACGCAGCACCCAGGCAACCTTGTCCCTAGTCACAACATCGCTATAAGATTGTTTACTTTAGTGCTGTCTCTATGGCAACAATCATAAAGCGAGGTCGGCTCGACTGGGAGGAAGACAGCTGTCTGTCCTTCACTGTCTGCTTGTCGGAGCATTTCATACATGGCACATATATGAAAATAGAAACATTTTCATACATGACATATATGAAAATTCCTTCACAAGTACTTCCTCACTTTGAATGATGTGAAATACCAGCCAAGAATAAAATAACTGAAACTAGAACTCAAAGAACTGATCAATAATTGCAAAAAAAACCCAGATTTGTTAGAACTCTCAAAGAGTCTGAGCAGCAAAAGGGATTCTGCTGGGAGAACTAACTCCAACAGCATATTTAATTTACATATCATATTATATAGAACGCAGAGACAGCTGCTGTAAACATACAAGTCCAATAGATCTTATAGTGAAGTTTCAATTTGTAAGTTATAAGAAGGAGGGATGTGTGGTGGTGGAGGAGCTGTAGCAGCAGGCAGTGTTGTCATGAAGGTATCAGCAGAGTTTCAAAGGCCACCCTGCACACCTGTATGAATAAATGTATTATTAACTGAATGTTAACAGTTAGCTGGAAGCAAACCATCTGATGTATCATTGAACCACTCATGCTGAAGCAAGAACAGCTGAGAGCCGATCAGCTGATGCAAGCATGACTTCGGCACTCTGCCTGAACTGATGTTAATGTTCCATGACCAGTTTGTAGAGTGATACATCTACTTCACTGGTGTACTGTAGTTACCCTCCTATTTCCCTCAATAAAGCCTGTAGTTTTCTAAATGATACGCATGACAGCTATTTGCTTACAAGCTGCTACAACTGCATCGCTAAATCTGTTCTGTTACTAATTCAAGAGTGATCAGTCTACACACACACACATACCGTATCTCCATCAGTGCAGGGAGGTGAATCAAAATAGAGGCAACTCAGCTATGTATGGTTGGTATTTTCATGGATGGATGATGACAGGCCTGTCCTGAAGAGAAATCCATATCAGGGTAGTTTGAAGTGAGGACTACAAAGTTGGATAGTTGGCGCGAAGGAATTGATTGGTTTGGACAAGATGGGGACAAAATGAATAGAGCTCAGTGTTTTTTTGATGGTAAAAAGACTTACACATAAACTTCTCATACACGTTCTTTCAGCGCGAGCAAAGAAAGGTTTTCAATACCACTGAATCAAGAAGTGACACAATAATTCATGTAAGTTTGCCACTTTCTTCATCATCATTAACACAGCTTCACTTTCTGTGCTTCTGGCAGGTGCACTACTTCAACGTGGAGGAGCACTACCGCAAAGGCCTGGCCTGGTACCGAGCCCAGATGCCCTTCACCCTCCCTGGTCAGCTGACGGTGGAGAAGACCCCCGGCTACTTCGCAGCTCCCCAAGTTCCTGCACGGGTCTGGGACATGAACCCCGCCGTCCGCTTGCTACTCATTGTCCGTGACCCAGCTGAGAGGCTCGTCTCTGACTACACCCAAGTCCTCCACAACCGCCTGACACGCCACAAGCCCTACCAGCCTCTAGAGGAGCTCCTGATCCACAAGGGTCACATTGACCCTGGGTACAAAGCGCTGCAGAGGAGTCTGTACCACCTGCACCTGGCTCGCTGGCTGGAGGTCTTCCCCAGGGAGCAGATCCACGTGGTGGACGGTGATGCGCTCATTCGCGATCCCTTCCCCGAGCTGAGAAAAGCCGAGAGGTTTCTGGACCTGCCGCCCAGGATCAGCCCAAACAACTTCTACTACAACACCACCAAGGGCTTCTACTGCCTCCTGTCTGCTGGACACGACAAGTGCCTGGACGAGTCTAAAGGCAGGCCACATGCACCGCTGAGCACTCAGGCCTTCAGGAAGCTTTGCCACTACTTCAGGAAGCCCAACAAGTTGTTCTTTGAGATGGTGGGGAGGTCATTCTCCTGGTGCTGATCCAGCGGTTAACAGCTACTATGGAGATTAAACACCTCCTGAACAATGCCAACACATTCAGGGACTCAGAGGGAAAATGAAACTGTTGTTTATGTGTTTTATTAGGTCTGCAGGTAGATGAATGGAAAGATTTGAGCTCAGTTTAAGTCATAAAATCCCTTGTTGTTGATACCTACTCAGGTATAAATGGCCAACAAAAGCACCACAACTTTAGAAGATATGTGGAGAATTCAAACTGCTTTGGCCAACACAAACTTTTACCATGACCATGCTGGTGCCTCTGTGGATGAACTCACTCGAAAAAGCTATGACAACTGTGCCATACACAACAGAAAAAAAACTGCTTGGTAGTGCTTATTTGTGGGATGTTAAAAAAAAATGTGCAGACTTTGAAGTAATGTAGAAAATAGACAAATGGTGAAACAATGGTTGAATTAATGAATTGTTGCACTATGAACTCTGATTGCATACAAAATCAATCAAGGTTCAATATAGACAATGTCAAACAGAAATCAACTCCTTGTTTTGATTTTTCCTAACAGTTGTAAAAAGGTTTGTGTGTTAGTAAAATGTTTTATTCATTCTGTTTTTACTTCTTTTATTTTACTTGGCTGACTTTTAGATGTTCAGTGAATATATCTATTTTGACTCTTTTGAAATGAGCCACACTGAAAACTTTTTGTTTTTTTAAAACTTTCAATGCCAATGTAGTATTGCTAGTTTGTGTTTTTTTTTAAACATACTTCTAATAAATGTGTTCAGTCCTCCTGCCTTGTGCGAGCCTCCCCTGAACCCAGTCGTACGGTTTAAAGGGTTTAAAAACATCAAACATAAAGACACAGATATACAGAGTCACTGACAGGCCTCTCTGGAAGCTCCTCACTCTAAGAGTATGAAGATGTTCCCTGTCAGTGTCTATCTAACATGTTCTTTACATCGAGGATCAAAGGGAGCCTATATTTCTTTTCATCATGAAGTTATTCCTTTGAAGAAATTACCTCTGGTTTCACCCCCGCGGTATAACAAATTACAACTGTAGGTCACCTGAGGGGCTGTATGTGTTGGAATTCTGACTTTATTCAAAGCCAGAATAGATTTCTCACCTTAATTCAGTGCAGGTTGAAAGGCTAGGTCAGGCTGACATGTCATGACATGAGCGCAGAAAGCTTAAACCATAGAATTAAAAGATAGGAGGAGTATTCTTCTTTATATTAATGAATGTGACCATTCTGCTGCAGCTCACACTGAATGGGGCTTTTGTTTGGGAATTCAAAAATAGGGATAAATCCAACATGAAGAAAGGGCTTGTTCTAGCTGTGGACCAACTTCAAACTTACTGGTGTTATTGACAACACTAGTGGCGTGACTCTAGGAACAGTCAGTCATTCTGTCAGTCTACCACTTTGGTTAAGACTGAAATATCTCAATAACTATTGAAAGGATTGCCCCAGATGAAAGGGGATGAATCTCGCTGACTTTGGTGACCCCCTGAACTTTCATCTAGTGCCACCATGAGGTTGACATTGATGGCTTTGAGAGCAATGTCTCGACAACTAAAGATTACCATAAAACTTTGCACATACATTAATTTCCCTCTCAGGATGAATTGTAAGAAGCAATCTTTTAAATTTTCTAGTAGCGCCAACATAAAGTCAAAGTGTTAATTTGTCCAAAATGACCAAATACCTGCAAAACTAATGACATGACCATCAGCCTCAGCTGTACTTCATGTTTAGTGCTAATTAGCAAATGCTAGCATGGAAACATACTAAGATGGTGAAATGGTTAATATTATACGTTCTAAATATCCGCATGTTAGCATTGTCATTGTGAGGATGTTAGTATTTACTTCAATGCACCATTGTGGGAAAGTCCAGCCTCATAGAGCTGCTAGCGGCAGTCTTGTTTTGTTGATCCAGTGCAGAGTAGCATTGCCCGTGTTTGACCAGCATCAGTTAATTATACTGCTGTGTAGCGACTTCTGATTTTCTTACTGATTGCAAGGAAAAATTTAGGAACCTCACAATCAAAAAGTCAGACCAGTAATAATTTCCTCCAGGGTTAACTGGTGTTGTTTCACGTTGTGAAGAAAAGTTCTGATAAAGCAGATCCTTTCATCAGTAGAGCTTAAAGACTATATCATGAGTTTTATATTTTTGAAAACAAAATTTCACATGGTTTATGACGGCTAATCACCCCATTAGACAGTGTTGAAGCCTAGTAAGAAGCACCAGCAGAGTAGTTTCACAAAGTTAAACTTTAAATGAGTTGAAAAACAGTGGACTCGATATATCTTTGGTGCTTTGACGCTGTACCTTATAAATGCCCAAATGTCACATGTCAGACATAAATAATGATCAGAAATGTGTCAAATTCCTATTTGAGTTTTATCTCAGTGAAGATTGAGTTTTTTAGGGGCTTTTGTCTTTTTTCACCCAGCTATCACTGCTGATGCTAATACCCAGTTCGTAGTCTATTTATTTCAAGAAAATCTATAATATCTACAGCAGCAGAGACACAAGATGTTTAAAACAGCACATGCTTCCAGGAATTGATTACAGGTTGAATCATAACTCTGTGTAATGGAAACTCGTTAAACAAACATTTGTGGATTATTACTTTAGTCATTTCAAGTACGCCGCAGAAGAAAATAAGAGCTGAAGGCTGACCTCTGGCTGTCACCCTCCCATCATCCTCAAGAGAAAACTGTAAAGACAGAGAGAGACAGAGATGTAAGAATAAACAAATGATCCTCGCTCTTTGAAGATGTGAGGCAGCTGCGTCTTTCATGTGTTCCCACAGAGCCTCGCACTTGTATGGACAATACATCTCATGTCACATTTAATAAGAGAAATCTTTTATTTCTTTCTCTCCATCTGTCGGGTTCCCAGGTTTACAGCATTTTCATAACCAACTTTGTTTTGACCTGAGAATGATTCTCAGCATCGGCTTTGTTTAGAGGATGTGTATGATTAACTGGTAAAGGGGTAATCTGCAGGATTCATGTTCTAGTTTGGTGTCATATTTGATGCTAATTAAGCACTAATTCTAGGATTTCTGCTCAGTTTCTCTCAGTCAAACAGAATAGGCGGCACATTTTCTTTATGTTTTCTGTTTTGATGTTTGCTTTTGGAGCTGCTTTCTTTATCTATTCAACCACAGTGCTATAGCATTCTTGATGTTGTGACTACTCAGTTCCCTCAGTTGTGGAAAAGTATCTCACAAATACTGGACGGATTGCTATGAAATTTTGTACAGACATTCATGGTTCTCAGAGGATGAAGCCTACTGACTTTTGTGAGTTTTCTTTTTGCACTATGAGGTTTACATTTCTAGTGTTAGTGAAGTGTCTGACCATCTGTAACATTTGGTACAGATAACCACAGTGCCCAGAGGATAGATCCTAATGACTTTGATGATCCCCTGACTTGCCATCTAGCACCACCAGCAGGTCAAAGTTTCCACTTATCCAGTGGAATATCTCAACAACTACTGGATGGATGAAATTTAAATTTTATTGTTGTGAATTTTGCCAAATTTTTGGCCACTTGGGGGCAGTGGAAATAAGCTGTGAGCACAACACCGAGATATGTATGATCACCTTTTAACATCCTTAGGGACAATTTTGGCGTTTTAATTTGCGATTTTGTGATTATTTTGGCTGTGTTAATACATATAAAATTTAACAAGTTTGTAGATTTTTTTGTCCAATTTTGGAAGTTCAACCTCATTTCCTATAATAAGTCTATAATAAACTGTGTAATCAAAATAGTGACAAAAATATCCCCATTGAAACCCATTAAATCATTTTTGATCCCACTGCCATTACAGCATAAAATCATTCATTCTATTATATCAGGCTTTCAATCTAGAGACCTGGCTTCAACAGTGTAGTTTTTACTATTTTCCACCAAATTGAGCCAATGTGTGTGCGTGTTTGTATATGCAAACGATAGAAATTACTTGGTACTGAAGGTCATGACCTTCTCCCACTTCGTTGACTCTCTCCCTAAGAAACTGGCACTTAAAGGGTTAAAAATCTGAAAATGAATTAAATTAATAAACATTTGGTAGTGATAATCAGGACTGAAGTTAGTTAAACATTTTAACTCAGTGAAAGTGGAAAACAATTTTAATATATAGTATTTTTATGGCAGTTTTAGGAAGGGAACATCTTACTGCGATAATCATTTAGTTTCATTTAGTTTATGGAAAATAATTCACTTTTTGTGTTTTTTTCTTCTTCATAAAAACATCATGGCATCATGTCAAAAACTGGCATTCAAAGAGATAAAATTCTGTAAATGAATGAATATTTGGTGGTTATGATGCTGGTTAAATAATTAACTCAGTGAAAATGGAAAATATTAGTACATAGTATTTTTATTAGTTTTAGGAAGGGGACATGTTTGTCCTTTTAGGTAAAAAGTGTGTTTTTTTGGGGGTTTTTTTTTAATCTGACACTGCACAAAAAATAAAATGCCTCATAATCAGTGTTGGAGCAGGTAGCGTACAGTGGGTTTTTACATTTTGACTTGTCATGGTATTTTGCATGCTGACTCACTGTCACGCTGTCGTGGCTTGCTGGGACACTTGAACAGAAACATTGTTAATGTTGTTAGTAACACCTGTGCTTTTCCCACTGTGACAAGTCAAAATGTCAGCTGTGAAAAAAGCCTATTCCCTGTAGGTTCATCAGAGCAACGCCTCTCATTGCACATTTCCATTTGATACATTCACGAATATTGATTATAGCCGCTTTAACCTTCCATCCTGCACCATCATCAGGTCAAAATGTTTGTCCAATACTTTGTTTTATGACCAATCCTGCAAAACTAATCACACTCCCATCAGCCTCAATTGTACTTTGCATTCAGTGCTAATTAGAAAAATATCTGCTAAACATCAGCATGTCAGTGTGAGCATGTTAGCTTGCAAATGTTAGCATTTAGCTAAAAGTGCCTAAGTGCAAACCTCGCAGAGCTGCTATAGCATAGCTGTAGACGCTTACTATTGTTTCTGAACCTATCACTTTTTCTGAGAAACAATCTTCCTTGCAACAAATGCAGCCACACAAGTATAGCAAAGTGGCAGCAGTTTGACCCTGTATGACCCTGATTTAGAAGACATTGTGTTCCTCCGGGTAAATCTTCAACATGCATCTGTTTGTGACTGATAATTGGATAAAATGTAAATATTAAATCTGTGTGACACAGATCTGCGGCTCTCAGACCAACTGAGGGCCTCATGACGTTAGAAGAGTTGTTGCTTGCTCTTGCTGAGGTAAGTCTTGTAACTGTCATAATAGGATCCTCACTGTCAGCCACCAGAAGCAGCAAGTTTTACCATTTTGAGAGTCGTTACACCTCTGAGTAAGATATGAGTAAACAAAACTTCAGAAGTGATTGTGAATATTCTTTTCAATAAACAGCTTTCTGTTCCTCTCACCCTCAGAGCCGCTTGTTCTTCTGCAGTCTCATTACTCATCTCTTCCACATCATTTGCAGGTCATATACTAAAGAGATTTTTCTGACACTTCAGCCAGTGAGAACTATATAATATACACACACACACATATATATATATATATTAATGAGATGTGCATGACACAGAGGTCGGATACAAAAGAGAACATTAGATTTCTTAAGTTCCTTTCAGGCTACATGAGAGTTGAGTGGGCTTCTCAGAAGTTATTATAAAAAGAAAGAACTGAGGTTGGTACAAGAGAGGTTGATGCTTGATAATTGTTTAGCTGTAATATATTAAACTTTCAAAAATCTCTGAGCAATGTGATACTAGATCAAAACGGCCTTGGTTTAGTTCATTTTCTGTAAATTATCTTAAGAGTTTTAGAGAATTAAGCCATCATGTTCATAGAGAGGATTAGTTCTGAAACTATCAGTACATTTTAGTATATCTCAGTAAAACTTAAGTATGTCTTTCACCTTTGATCGCTTCCCAAATATTGTCTGAATGAATGTTGTCCTTGTTCTTGAGCTGCACTCGAAGACTGTTATGTTAGGCAAACTGAAGTCTTTCAAGGTTGAAGCTCCAAGTGTTTCACAAACATCAAAAATCCCTGCTGGTGACACAAATGTAGCAGAAGGAATACTAAAATGCAAACAAAACAATAAAACTGACATATATCAGCCTTGAATTTCCAGACATTGGGAGTATATATAAAGAACATGATTCCCACAACAAGCGGCTGAACCGTCCATGTTCACGTTGGTAAAATGACTACAGGACATGAGGAATGTACAAGTGGTTTAGATGACTGCATTCAGTGTTATGTGAGGCATTTTCTGTACATGTTATGTTAAAGCCCGTCAGAGCTGTAGATAAGTCCACATAAACTCCTTTCATCATCTTGTGGAAAGGAAGGTGAGATGCTCTCTGCACTTAATAATCAACAGCTGCCCACACAAAGGCACCCACTTAGTCTGCACAGCACGGTTCATCACAGCCTCTGTCAAATTCAATCACAATTAACTTGTGTGTGTGTGAGAGAGTGTGTGTGTGCAATTCATATGAAGTGATAAATTTTAATTGGTCTAACTAATGTAAAATGAATATATTAACATACATCATCATTCTCCTGATTGATTATGTCAGTGGTTTTTGCTTTTGAATTTCAATAAAAGTCTATAGCAGTTCTGTGTATGTGTGTGTGTGATTTCCTGATACATAACACGTATTATTTACTAATTTCTGTGTATTGAAACAGCTGCTGATACTCACTGAGTGCTGTTGTTTCCACATTATCATTGTCTGTTCCATTTTTTTTAACTTATTTTTTTACTCTCCATTAAAAACACAAACTGGTTCCTCTTGTTGCCCTTTCGATCCCTCTCTAGTGGGTCTGTCATCACAAATTTAGGTTTTGTGGACCAGCATTATTTAAACCTGCAAACCTTAATTTTAAATCTTATTCAAGATCCCAAAGTTTCCAAAAATAAGGTACCACTAGGCTATACAGTTATTCTGAATAGTTTAGAATATGCAACTATGTAATGTAGAAATATGTAGAACAGCAGTCATTATATGCTGCTATCTTGGATTTGAAAATAATACCAAACTGCATGAGATGTGATTCCCAAGTCCTGTATTTCCTCTATATTTATGTACAAATCAATCATTTTTTTGACATATTTGCTGCATCTATTAGTGTCTCAAGTGTTTATTGATTATTCAAAGAAAGGATGGATGTTATTATGAATGTCAGTGGCTCCCCCTGCTGGCAGTCTGTAAACCTGCAGGACAAATCCTGTGGAAGTCAGAAAACAAATATGTAAATTAAGTTATGATTGGCTTAATTAAACTACTTTAGGCCCTAAGCTGTGAGGTGTCTGTTGTCTAGCTTTGAAATTGACATGAATTCACTTCTCAACCAGGTTGTAAAATACAGAAACTTACTTGATACAAACATTTTAAATTATTAAATCAACCACGTCTTTTTTTTTTCTACTGAAAACACTTCAAAACTCTACATTGTAAATATTTGAACACAAACTGAAAAACTTTTATGTATTGTTGGACAGTCGTGCCACCTTACATATATCATATGATACTTAAAACGTTGAATAAATGTTCATGTAGCGGTTTCAAACCAAGCCAAAGATAACATACAAGGGTATTTATTCAAAGATAATATATGCAAAGTCACTTCCCTGAACACATAGCTTTTAAAAAAGGTTCTAGCCTCTTTCCTTGAAAAATGCAATGGACTTTAGGTCATGACATTTCAGTTTGTGCATACATTTGGGTACTATAGGTACATGTTTAAAGCACTGATATGGTTCAGATCTGCCGGATTATCTCCTCCAAATATCAGGACACCAACTATGTAGTAGTGATATGTATTTAACAGATGGCAGGACATTAATTCCACAGTGAGGCAAACACTGCAGGATCAGTGGCATCTGACCACAGCAGCCGAGGTTCACACTGTGAAATTTCAAGTTTAACACATTTTTGCAACTGCTATGAACAAACATGTAACACTGTAACAGACGGTTGCAATAAGTTGTTTCCAATGATTTTTCATTTTGATGTAAAAAATTCAACTTTTAATACATCACTATCATTGTGCAGTTCAAAATATTACAGTAAGTCAAAAGGAAAAAAGCACCATCTCACATTTAGCTGTTGTTACCTAATATGCTGTCCAAAAAATATCTCCTTAAAAACTTGTATTATAGTAAATATTGTAACTTCAAGGAAATAACCACAAAAACAAGTTTTATATAAAAAATGGTTTTAACAATTTCTTTTTTCAGTATAAAACATAACAGAGTCTGAGGCCAATCAAACAAATTCACTGTCACCATTTGAAATAATCCCCAGTCAAACGTTCTACAATAACATACAAAGGGTTTTTTTGTCATTAAGGGGTTTTCTGTAATTTTTTTTCTAGTTATGGGAAAATATAACAACACAAAGTCTAACAATCACTCTTCGTTTGCTATAATATTAATAATAAAAAAGAACAAATGTGAACTCCTGGTCCGATCAAAGCCCAAGCCCCGAAATTTCTGGTCAACATGGCATCTATGCAGTCTTCTGCTGGCCCTTCTTCCCAATAAGGGATTTGTGGATGTGGGGAATGACACCTGAAAACAAAAACGCATTGGTGAGGTTTCAAGTACACATACCTGTGACCTTAAGAAAAAATATTTCTGCAGAATATGTAGCACAGAGTCAGCAGACCACACTAACACCAAGATACTTGTTGGCACCTATAACATGATGATGCATATACAATCAGGCAATTAAGACACAAAACCTTGATGTCAGATGGAAAAGATTCAACAGAATTGATGTATTTGCAACAGATTCAACTCACCTCCTCCAGCGATTGTTGCCTTGATAAGGGAGTCCAACTCCTCATCACCACGGATGGCCAGCTGCAAATGACGGGGAGTGATACGCTTCACCTTCAAGTCTTTGGAGGCGTTGCCCGCCAACTCTAGTACCTGATCACAACAATGTCAAGGAACAGAAATTAATGTAAATAACACCATCTCACAGAAAAACGATGCTACAATGCATGATGTGACATCCACTGCTAATCGCATATACAAAACAGGGAGGGCTTACTTCAGCGGTGAGGTACTCAAGGATAGCAGCACTGTACACAGCTGCTGTGGCTCCTACACGACCATGGCTGGTTGTGCGAGTCTTCAAGTGCCTGTGGATACGACCCACTGGGAACTGGCAGGGGATAGACACAAGACAGTTGTTGAAGTAAAACAAAGAGGCAAACTCTCTGTTGATAAGGAGAATGACACATTATACATGCAATAAAGCCATGAAGAAGTTTAAAGAAATGTACCTGTAGTCCAGCCCTCTGAGAGCGTGACACTGCTTTCGCCTTGGCTTTGCCACTGTCTTTACCTGCCTTGCCACCAGCCTACAAGGAGGTGATTTGAGGAAATTTGGCAAAGAAAACAATACAGAAAATTAAATTAGGCAAATTTAGGCAGAAATATGTAAGGCTGTGGTGCAAGTATAAACCCAGCACACAATACACAAACACTACCTCATTTCCACACTAACAGGGAAGGGAGTTCACAGAACTGAGTAACAGGGCATGGAGTGCTAAATACTAAAAAAAAAAAAGTTTTAAATAATGTGCAAGACAATACAAACACGCCATATGAGCATTGCAACGGGTACCAATCATGCACGTATGGTACAGAAGCCCGGTTGTTTACGCTGCTTTCCCGCCAATCACAAATAAAACATAACAAATCAAAGGCGGCAACGATAACGGTTACCGGAAATGTAACGTTATACGTCCAACTTAGCAACAAACTGATTCTATTGAAGAAATAAATACAGCGCCATCCTGACAAAAACAAAAAACAAAAAAAACGAGAAGCTGACAGCAATAACCCCGCGACAAACAAAACAGACGCGCCGCTGTTATCATGTCCAGCGCTGAAGTTTAAATTCACCAGTTTAAGAAGAAAAAGGTTTTCCTTTAAAGTAATTTAAAAGCATATAAGTCACGTACATATTTGATTCGCGGACATATATGACTCAATTCTGCGTCTATATACTTAATGAAAGACGTATGTCAACAAATAATAGCTAACAAACCTTCCGTTAAGCCAATGAAATAACGTTAGCTCAACTTAGCTTGCTAACGGTTGCTAATCCACCTTTCAAAGAGACTACAGCAAGTCAAAAACCACTCCACTATGAATCAGAGTTTAAACCTTGAGTGAAATCCTTAAGTTCTGCAAAAGACATACTATTTATAAAAAACATACCTCAGCAAATACAACGTTCCCATTAACGGACAAGACACTAAAAACGTACTTCCAATGCTAACATTAATGCTAATGTATTAGCTGACAGTTAGCTCTTTAGCAAACCTTTTTAACCACACACCTTCTGGTCGAATTTCCCCAGTTATAATTCAAAACAGCACTTTCAACAGTTGCACAATAACTACAGAATAAATATACCGAGATCCCACGTAACACATTAAGCACCAGCCGAAACGCGCATACCATTTTTCCGTCTCCTTATTTGATTGAAGAACTGAGTAGATAGCAAACTATTTCGGCTCCCGAAAGCAAAGAAACAATAAACCCTCTCGCAAATCTTTTGCATGCGACCCCTCGTGGGAGTCCAACTGTCCAATCACAGTGCGTGTTGTTACTTCGAATCTCTGCTTTGACCAATCGCCGAACAGCTTGCAGAACATCCACCCATCCCCCACCCTAAGATCACCGTGCCTGCCTTTGCGCACGGAACCAACAAGTAGGCGGGACTGTGTGTGTGTGTGTGTGTGTGTGTGTGTGTGTGTGTGTGTGTGTGTGTGTGTGTGTGTGTGTGTGTGTGTGTGTGTGTGTGTGTGTGTGTGTGTCCTTCCAGGGGCATCCATCCCAAAAATGTACAAAATACATAATCAGGAGGCCGTAGTGGGGATTAACTCTTTAATTTCAGCACAAGGGCACTTATGACTTCTTCTTATACAAATAATTTTATACTGACGGCACCGAGAAGCTACTTATGTCTACAGTTATTCCACTAAAGGACACATTCTCCGGTGTAGATGTACATTAAACATCAGTTTATAATGACGTAGGTAGCCGTTATGGATTGTAAATACAATATATACTCGAATGTCATCCAGAAGGTGGTTCCGTTTTATTGACAGACAGGAGAATCAGCGAATGAGAACGCAAGCGTCTATCTGATGTTATAGTTGGCAGCCGCAACGGCCAATCAGAGCCCAGCAGTCAGCGTCCGGTTTCCTCCGCGAGCTCGAGCAAGCAAAGGGGGGTGGGGGTCAAAGATACGCAGAGAAACGGGCTGCTGGTGGCGAAGATGGCGGATGGGGACAGTGGCAGTGAGCGCGGTGGCAGCAGCGGCGGCGGCGGCGGAGGGGGAGGAGGAGGAGGCGGCGGGTTTCAGCATTACCAGCGGGAACCGGAGACCCAGGAGCTGGCGTCGAAGCGGCTGGACATTCAGAACAAACGCTTCTACCTTGATGTAAAGCAGAACGCCAAAGGCCGGTTCATCAAAATCGCCGAGGTCGGCGCCGGGGGCTCGAAAAGTCGGCTGACCCTCTCTATGTCAGTTGCGGCAGAGTTCCGCGACTACCTGGGGGATTTCATAGAGCACTACGCCCAGCTTGGGCCTAGCACCCCGGAGCAGATCGCTCAATCATCCGGTGGGGATGACACCGGGCCTAGACGGGCCTTGAAGAGCGAGTTCCTGGTGCGTGAGAACCGAAAATACTACCTCGACCTGAAGGAGAACCAGCGGGGTCGGTTTCTCCGGATCCGGCAGACCGTCAACCGAGGCCCCGGCTTCGGAGTCGGAGTGGGTGGCATCCCCGGAGCTGGCCTGCAGGCCGGACAGACCATCGCACTCCCGGCCCAGGGCTTAATAGAGTTCCGCGACGCCTTGGCCAAGTTGATAGACGACTACGGCGGCGATGAGGAGGAGCTGGCCGGCGGCGGAGGGGCCGGGGGTTACAGCGAGCTTCCGGAGGGCACCTCTATCATGGTGGACTCCAAGCGTTTCTTCTTTGACGTGGGGTCCAACAAGTACGGAGTTTTCTTGCGGGTGAGTGAAGTGAAGCCCAGTTACAGAAACTCTATCACGATACCGTTCAAGGCGTGGAGCAAATTCGGGGGTGCGTTCAGCCGCTACGCCGAGGAGATGAAAGAGATCCAGGAGCGGCACCGGGATAAGATGTACGAGAGGAGAGCCGGAGAGGAGTCGGAGGGCGACGACGTGGACGACGATTGATGGAGAGAGTGGCTACTTGTGGTGAAGCTGACAACATGATGCAAAGCCTGGAGATAAACATAGAAACAGAGAGAGAGGAACGACTATTCTGTGCATGACGAATCGAACTATAAAATGCTAAAACAACGGAGTAAAATTTAAAAAGTATATTTGACTGAGAAATTACTGTCTATATAAGAGAATCATGTTCTAAAGTTTAGGTGGATGTTATAGCTAAATGAGTGCGGACTGCAGTAGTCAGCTCCTGTATGAGATTCCCCATTGATTATTTATATATATATGTATGTGTATATATATATATATATATATATATATATATATATTGTCCATTTGATAACCTCAAAACATGTAGCCCAGCAAATTAAGTTTGACAGTGCTCAAGACACAGCTGTAGGTCTCCAGTCCCGCTTCCTAGTTGATATCCAATGGTAAGAGCTCACCTGGTGCTGACCTGTAGTCTGTGTGATGATAACAAGGAAGTGTGAAACGTGTGACATACTCAAACCAGCAGGTGCGGAGTGGGAGTGAGACGGAGCGCCTGCATCACTCACCATGGCTGTGTGTGTTTTTCGTCTAAAGTGACCTGTAACAAACGGCTTGCCCAGACAGACCCACAACACCCAGAGCCACGGTCTCAGCTATAGGGGGCATCCTTGGCATCGCAGGACATCCATTCAGCTCAGCGAGGTTCCACAAGGTGATCTGTTACAAGCACATGACTCATTTGGATTCTCTGGACAATCCAAATGAGTCCAAATGACCTCCACCCTTCTTTCCTTCTCTCCCTCCCTCCTGGGCATCCCTCAGGTGCTGACCTCCTGCTCCGATAGCTGAAATGCGGTGACGCTCGCTCACACGTGGCTTGTTGTGTCTCAGGGCTGGCTAGTCCCATCCGTATTTTTGGGGTATATCAGCATCACCTGTGCCTGTGCGTCATTCTCAAGAGGTTCTGGGTGCAGATCTGGTCAGCCAGTTGCTGCAGTTGAGACGTCTGTGGCAACTGATGATGTCTCATGTGATGCAGGGCCACGTTTGACCCCTGTGACCTTTCTGTCAAAGGGGATGCAGTGAGCTCAGGCCTCTAGCACTAGTCACGATTTTTCAAGTTAAAGCTTAATATTGCCAGGCTTGAGCTAGCATCTCAAGGGAATTTACCTTGTCGACTTATTTGGGTGCGCCATTTGGATCCTTTAATCTTGAACTCAGACCATTAATGACTGAAGCAATATTCAGTCTGATTGTAAGAAAAATTAGGTGCTTTGGGAAAACAAAAACCCACAATGGGGTGCTGTACCTAAAGAAAAAAAAAAAAGAAGAAAAATATATACTGGAAGAGATTTACTTACTAAAAAATCAAGTATAGATAGAATTATTTTTCAAAAGAGATATATTGAAATATGTCTTAGAAATATGAGACATTTATTAGATAATGCTGCCTAAAGTGGCTTATTTAAAACACTAAACTTGGATGCAACTGTCCAGGATGATATTTCATACCTGCTTTTTTCCTAACATTTCTTTTATTCCTTAGAGGAAATTAAGAAGAGTACAACAGATTGATAACAGAGTATGTTATAGCAATTTCTAGAAAAACAACTTCATTGAAGTAGTTTGTCAGCAAACACTCAGCACTCCAGTTCACTTTACAGAGCATCGAGTTGTCCCCTCGTTTCAGTCCACCCGTTATACCATGTTTTGTCCATAAATTGGCTTTCCATCAGTTGCCATACGACGCAAACATAAAACATCCGCAATCATCAACATTTTGTCTTTAGTGCTCCTTTTTAAATATGATCTTTTTTTTTTTTTTTTTTTTTTTTTTTTGCATGCCTGCTCTTATGCGGAGCTGCCTTGTGTTCTTTTTCTTTTGCATACTCTGATTGCTGTATGATGGTATTTATCCATATTTGAGAGCGGTTTCAAGTTTTATTTCTGTATTGCAATGGAAAAAAAAAAAAGTTTAAAGTTTACTTCTAAGCCTAATAAAAAAAAAAAAAAGCCACAAAGTTCCCATGCTTTTTGGGAAACGTCACTTTCATTGTCCCACTTCCTTTGGTGTGTAAACCTCTCGTTGAATTTTATTTTACCCACTTCAACACAGCAGAGAAATGCCATATGATAAAAAAAAAATAATGAACACCTGGGAGCAATAGTTTTTTTTTTTTTCTTTTCTATTGATATAAATATACTATATATAATATTACACATGAGATTGAACTACATCCTTCTTCCTGTACTGTGTTACGTGAAATGGCAGCTGTTTCAGTCATGTGTGTTCTGCTGTAATATTCTACCAAGTTCCTTTCAACGAGAAATAAAAAAGGTTTTTGCTCAGGAGAGGTGTGGTCTTTTTAATCCTCTAACAGGATCGGTTCTTTCTTTTTTATGAATCAGCTATTAGATGTGAAGTGACTTGTAGTAGCTTTAGTCAGCAGTAGGTCCTTTTGTTTCCACTTCTCCCGTCTTGAAAGTTATTTAAATGCAGTAAGCAAAAAAGTTAGCTTTAAATTATTAATATTTCCATTTTGTTTTGTGAGGAAGTGACTTAAAAATGCAAAAAATAGACTATAAATGTTGTACTAGCTCTTGATTCCCTGCAAGTGAACACTGTAGTCTGACAACAACAACAACAAAATCATCTTAGATCCACTTTCTAGCTTTTTCCAAGTACATGTCATGGTCTGTAAGTTTGCCAGAGTCAATCTGTCAATAATGCACTTCCACGCTCAACTTACTAAGTAGGTCACTTTTTTTTTTTCTTCCTCCAAACTGTGCTTTATATTATACAAAGACAGTTTACACAAGCGGTGTTTTCAGTGCTTTTCACGCTGTGATTTTGAAGGGGACACGCATGACAGACGAGTGCGTCGACATCAGAGCGAGAGCAGAGAGGTTTATACGAGTCGGCATGTGAACCTCGTATCGTTTCATGCAAACAAAAGACGTCACCGGGTGATTTCACAGATCAGATCCTCCTCTCTGGTTGAAGGTGTGTCAGTGACATCACTTGCTGTGATCCTGACTTGGTTTCTCCATCCGTCACGTGGACAAATATAGAGTGGTGCTGATACAACACTTAGGCAAATAAGTGTCTGTTTGAACTGATGAGAGATAAAACATTTATCTGCTGTGATGTATGGAGATGACAGTCAGTGAAGACAATGATATAAATGCAATGTCAAAACTTAATCCAGTTTCAGATGGTCGTTTAGGGTGGATGAAGCAGGGGTTAAATTAACAGAATTTTAACATATCAAACCTTTTTAAGCTCATTACAAGCAATCAAACAAGCGTGCAATTGTTATTTATATAGATTGTTTAAAAGCATAAGTTATAAAGTGATCTACAGAGAAAAAATGGGGAGAATGAAAGAGATAGAATAGACAGAGGATGCCTCTTAAAGGTGTAAACAAACTTTGCTTCTATGAGACTTTGCGGGATGATCGTCCACAACAGCAAAAGAGTGAAAGATGAATCTATAGACAAAGACAAGCAAGAGGTTGGTTAATCCATAAACAAAACTAATCAAAAACTGTTGAGATTAAACCTTGTTTCTTCTGGAGCAACAGTGATAAAAGAAGTGTTCAGATCTTTCACTAAAGCAGAATTTAAGTAGGGGTTTCTGGCATTTCACCTGCTTCCGAGGTGCATGGAGGAAGGAGGTGAAAACTCCAGCGACACTTGTAATATAAAGAACAACCTATGAGATGCGTTCAGGGTCCTCCATGAAGGCCGCAAGCCGAAACACTCATGTTTAAGTTGTTCTTTCTACTACAAGTGATGCTGGGGTTTTCACCTCTTCAGACTTAAGTAGAAGTAACTAAAACACAATGCAAAGTACCTAAGTATTACTAGCAAAATGCACTTAAAGTATCTAAATAAGTCATTGTGTATAAGAGCCCTTTTCAGAGTGTTAAATTATGGAGCCTTTAAGGTCCTGATAGATGTTTGTTTTAAATCTTATCCACACAAGATATCAATTTGTTATCTTGTGCAACATAAATAAAAAAAAAAATTAAGTTACAACTTCATCACTCGTTCATGATGTCATGTAAATCCATCCTGAGCAGGTCGACTCAGCCACGTAACTCAGAACACCTGTGAGGGTGTGAAGGGCCTTTAATTGGTAAAAATGCATTAAAGTTAATCATGTTTTGTATGTAAAATCAAAGTAACTCCTAAAGCTTAAATAAATGTAGCAAAGTAAATACAATATTAGCACAATATCTTCCTATGAAATGTGGTGGAGTATAAAGTAGCATAAATTGAAAAAGCACCTTGAAAGTGTCTACAGTCTTTGTGTAAATGTCACTGCTGGGCACAAAAAACAAACAAAACAGAAAAACAACAAGATAAAAAAAAAAATCTAAAGTTGGGACCAAAAGATGAGTTTGAATTTAAATAAAGTGCACATGTATAATACTAAAACTATGGCATTTACTGTTTGAATAGACTGTAACTGCTGCACACGTTCATGCAATTATTTCATTTCATGGTTATTCTATTAACAAGAGCCTGAATTACTCGTTTATTTAGTTCTCAGACTGACATCCGCATCAGCTGATCTGCTTAATGAGACATTTAGTACTCAATTTGTTCAAATAAAAATACAAAAAATGTATCTTGTGTGTATTTCTAATCAAGAATACCCCAAAAGAAGGCTTTGCATTGAATTCAGTTTCCTCAACAAAAAAAACAAAAACAAAAAAAAAAGGCTTTAGAAGACATTAAAAAGTCTCATATTTCATTTATAAAAGTCTTGATAGATTCTCTTACCTGCTAGGCGGTAATATTAGATATAAAATGTTTTTGTATCTGACTGCAGGCTGTCGGGAGACATTATACACCTATAAACTAAAAGTGGGATTATTGCGACAGTGGAAGCTGTTCAATCCTTTTTTGCTGAGTTTCAGTCGGCACCATCAGACCAAACACTGTTGCCACTGATCCATTCAGTAGCCTGTCATCTCATAAAGGGCGAGTGTCAGTTTTAGGAAAAACCTAAATTAACTTACATTAATTTATCATCTTAAATTGGTTAATCCATTTATCCATTCATGCTGCTTTTCTGGGTCCAGGCCCTGTAATTCAATTAATTATATCATTATGAATTATTGTGACATGCTGCTGGGAAGTACTTAAGAAATGTGATGTAATAATAAAGAACTCTAGGCCTTATAATCACAACTGGTATTATTGTGAAACAGGTATTAAATTACAGTCTATATGCTATTAAAAGATCATTAAAAGTATGAAATTTACCTTGGTGAACCCTGTAGAAACCCTGTCTTTCCCTGCATTCAATACAGTACACTTCTCTGACAATCTAAACAAATTTAACAATGAGGTCATATCTATTGTTACATCCACGCCTTAAACTAAACCTCTAGAAAGTAGCTCAGCATAGGGACCGGTGTATCCCTCAAGATTTGTGTGAAACCTAAAATACCGAGCAGCACAGGCCTACATGGTGTAGGTCAACATGGCAACATGTGAAAGTCCAGACAGGGAGAGTCCCAGTGTGCGGTTTTATTTTAGAGGTACTGAAAGTGACCCAGCTGTCTGCTGTTGGTTGAGCCTGAGATAGAGGGAAGATGATTCACAGAAAAGACGTAAGAGGAGTCTGCTACTCTTCCTCTACCCACCGCAGACAAAGACTTCAGGTGATGACTTATTTCATAGTGAACTGCTAACGACGCTGCTCTGTTACCGAAATCCAGCTCAGAAAATTGCAAGTAGAATAAGGAAAAGACAATTATTTGATGTGTTAATGTGCCGCACTTCACTTTTAAAAGGGAATCATCCTAATTTATACTGTTGCAGTCATTTTCAGCACAGACAACAAACTACTAAAAAACAGACAGCTGTGTCCCTGCACTGTGGATATGAGAGCATATAGTCTTATGATGCCATCAGGTGACACTTTCTAGAGTTGCACGACAATACACTAACTGTGACTGACTGTCATGCTCATGAAGGGTTTCCTTTGAGATATTCAATCAAAATTAGTTTTATTTGAATGCATTGCTTCCAGCTGTGAGTCAGAAAATGTTCCAGTATTCCAGTAAAATCCCCATTAATGCCCTGGTGTTAAACAGAGCAGTACAAGAGGACAATAAGAATGTTTCGAATACTATATTCAGCTTCAGCTTTAAAACTATCTTCAGACCATAACAAATAGTTCTCCCATTACTCAGTCAAAGGAGCCGCTCCAGGATTGATTACTACATGACATCATCAGTACCGGGACTGGATTAAATCACAAAAAGAGGTGTGCCCCCATTGGGCTTTAGTAGTACGTATTACCAAACACATTTCCAATTAATTAAATCACCAAAAACTTATATATATTTTTTGCAATTTGGCCACTAGGGGGCGGAACAAACTCACAGCAACCTTCATAACCTTTCTGCTTTTTGTCTTTTAGTTTTCAAGCTATAACTATTATGTTAGGAAAAATTTCCTACTTATACACCCTGTGGCTGTGTTAATAAGTCCAATATTTATGAATCTTTTAGCTCTGAATTGGAATTAAGTTCGTATTGGATGATTCTGCAGCTTTTGATTTGTATGGAGTGCCATGTTTTCTAAAATTCTTGCCCATCTGTGCATTGTAACTACATTAAGGTTGAGGTTAGAGAAAGATTAAAGATATGGTTAATGAAAAGACTAATATTAATTGGCAGGTCTGTGATGGGATGTAAATAGCTGTCTCTACTGCCTGACAGTTTAGTCTTAACATCAAATATAACATTTAATGGAGCTTTTATAGATACAGCAGTTTGCAAGTAAAGTTGTGTGCGGTGGGAACATGACCTGCAACAAGTGTCAGAATAATGTATGACGAGTTTCACTTCAGTCAACAGATGAGGTCCTTATGCAGCAGCCTGTGGGAAAGGTGCAGTCGAACTCAGAAAAATGCTGATCTTTCATTTACATGCAAAATGCCATCACGCACAAAGACAGTGTTTTGCAATACAGATCCATGCGTGGCAGACCTGCGGTTTCAAAACATCAAGATTTGTCATGTTCTTTGTAAAGCAAAAGTGAACTTTATGGGAAGTATCATGGCCAATATGTCTGGATAACTGTATAGAAACTGCCTGGTAAGCAGATAGCATGAAAGCATAACCCCATCTCCACAGTTACACAATCTTATGTAGAATGATGAGAAGTATTCATTCTTTTTTCCCCAAGTGCAGCTGTGCAATCAATACGGCCTTTGTAGAAGCTTTAACATTAGCATCAACAGAAAAACATGAAGCAAACGAATGACCTTCAAGACTCATCTGCATACATCATTTTTGCAATAAAGCTGCAATGTGAATCTATGAGCCAGTAGCTCTGGGCTCGCTGATAACACGACTGTTTCAAGTGTTACATCTCTTCAAAGGGTTTGTTGTCTGTATGATGTTTCACCAGTGTCATATGTGCGTTCTGTGATCCACGGTACCCTGTCTACATCCTCTGCTGCATACTCTTCCTCTGTTTAGCCTTGTGAGTCAAACAATGTTTATTTCCCTCATGTGCTCACATGTGCATGCATCAGCACATGAAGATATAATCATTCACATAAACAAACACCTTCCTCTCCTCCCTGCGTCACACACAGCCTCTGTGATCTCTCTCAGCACTGAGTGATGAAGAGTGTGCGCAGAGAGGAAAAATGAAGAGGGACAGAGCACTAATGTGTGTGAGTGAGAGAGAGGGCAGCTCAAGGGCACGTAATACCCCGCTGGGCTGGATGCCATTGAAAGGGGGGATTATTTCACATGGCCCTGGTGTCCTGATGGCCTGCTCCAGAGAGACGAGCCACGCTAAGCTGCCCATCCATCATCCTGAGCAGGCATGCAGTGAGAGGTATAGTAAAGGCGGAGGATTTCATCTCTTTGAGGTGGTAGCGGCGGTGGCGATGGGGTGTCTAATACACGTAGTGCACGATGATGCCCCTTGCCTCCTACAACCCCACACACTCATCTAAAAGAGTTAATGCACACATGCTGCCCATCAGTCATGCATGATGATGCATTATGTTTGCATGGTACTGTAAATAGAGCAGTGAGATAGTTTCAGAAAAAAAAAAAAACATTGAAGTTTGTTGCTTTGTTCACACCTTACACACAGATTTTTATGGTCCAATGTACCAAAAAGTTTTGTGTTTCCCACTTGTAGAACACATTTTTCTCCACACTCGACAGTAATGAAGTCCTCTTTTGATGAACAGCTCATAAAAACTGACAAGAACAATTAAAATTTGAATTTTTGAATTGTTAGAAGTTTTCACATAAGATAAAAATAAAAACCAAATATAATGTGTGCATCTTAGTTCACTTTTCTCTCTACACTTCACTTCTGCTTTCAATAGATACAAAGCATCTAGCCTTCCTTCTAGAGGGTCCACGTAGTCAAGTCCATGATATGCTTAGCAAAGAGATTAAACCTGTGAGAGCCCCACTGCAAGACCACATGTTTGCTTTTTCATGAAAGGTTAATGAGTTTATGTTTCCTGCATGAGTAAAAAAAAACAAAAAAAACAGAGGTATTAACCATGAGCTCTGCCATTTGTAAAAAATGTCAGCATGCATTACAGTCACAGTGTGATGTAAGTTGCCTCCAGGCTTCCAAAATCTGAAGCCTCTAGTGCACTGAGAAGACAAATTGATTTTTTTTGTAGAAAAAACATACCAATCACAAATTATTATTGATTTTTATTCATTAAAATTGACCATTCGTTTTGACCACTCTCTGGGTTGGTGGAAAGATTTTCCCTCCTGCTGGGTTTCCTGCTTACTCAGCTAGAAATTTTTGTTCCCGTTTTTGTTCGATTCTCAGAACATTATGCCCAAACGTTTCTTAAAACGTTTTCGTAAGTTTTTTTTGCTTCTGGTTTGGAATGTTCTAGCATAACGTTCTCTGAAAAACATCCTAAATATGTTTGGTGACAACCTTTTTAAAACGTTTAATGATAACATTGTTAGAACATTATTGCCCTAACATTCTCAAAACATTTTCCCGATGTTGCGGTGAGAATGTTCCCCCTTTGTTATCATGTAACATTGTGGGGATGTTTTATAAAAGATCATTCTATAATATGTTACCTCAACAACGTCATCAAAACATCCTCAGAAGAGCAGTTAAAACGTTGTCATTGACCTTGTAGGAACATTATTTGAAATGATACATGACACATGTTTGCTTTTTCATGAAAGGTTAATGAGTTTATGTTTCCTGCATGAGTAATGTCAGCATGCATTACACTCACAGTGTGATGTAAGTTGCCTCCAGGCTTCCAAAATCTGAAGCTTCCAGTGCACTGAGAAGACAAATTGATTTTTTTTGTAGAAAAAACATACCAATCACAAATTATTATTGATTTTTATTCATTAAAATTGACCATTCGTTTTGACCACTCTCTGGGTTGGTGGAAAGATTTTCCCTCCTGCTGGGTTTCCTGCTTACTCAGCTAGAAATTTTTGTTCCCGTTTTTGTTCGATTCTCAGAACATTATGCCCAAACGTTCCTTAAAACGTTTTCGTAAGTTTTTTTTGCTTCTGGTTTGGAATGTTCTAGCATAACGTTCTCTGAAAAACATCCTAAATATGTTTGGTGACAACCTTCTTAAAACGTTTAATGATAACATTGTTAGAACATTATTGCCCTAACATTCTCAAAACATTTTCCCGATGTTGCGGTGAGAATGTTCCTTCTTTGTTATCATGTAACATTGTGGGGATGTTTTATAAAAGATCATTCTATAATATGTTACCTCAACAACGTCCTCAAAACATCCTCAGAAGAGCAGTTAAAACGTTGTCATTGACCTTGTAGGAACATTATTTGAAATGATACATGACACATGTTTGCTTCTTCATGAAAGGTTAATGAGTTTATGTTTCCTGCATGAGTAATGTCAGCATGCATTACACTCACAGTGTGATGTAAGTTGCCTCCAGGTTTCCAAAATCTGAAGCCTCTAGTGCACTGAGAAGACAAATTGATTTTTTTTGTAGAAAAAACATACCAATCACAAATTATTATTGATTTGTATTCATTAAAATTGACCATTCGTTTTGACCACTCTCTGGGTTGGTGGAAAGATTTTCCCTCCTGCTGGGTTTCCTGCTTACTCAGCTAGAAATTTTTGTTCCCGTTTTTGTTCGATTCTCAGAACATTATGCCCAAACGTTCCTTAAAACGTTTTCGTAAGTTTTTTTTGCTTCTGGTTTGGAATGTTCTAGCATAACGTTCTCTGAAAAACATCCTAAATATGTTTGGTGACAACCTTCTTAAAACGTTTAATGATAACATTGTTAGAACATTATTGCCCTAATATTCTCAAAACATTTTCCTGATGTTGCAGTGAGAATGTTCCCCCTTTGTTATCATGTAACATTGTGGGGATGTTTAATAAAAGATCATTCTATAATATGTTACCTCAACAACGTCCTCAAAACATCCTCAGAAGAGCAGTTAAAACGTAGTCATTGACCTTATAGGAACATTATTTGAAATGATAAACATCCTTAAAATGTTCTTTGAACATTACATTAAAACATTCTTTAAAACATTATTAGAACTTGTACGTAATGTTAGCCAATGTTGTGGGAACGTTCCCTTCTAGTTGGGTAGTCTGCCTGATCAAATACAAGAAGGGAGAAAGAGTTGGTAGTAAAGACAAGTGAGAATAAAGAGGGGTCAAAGAGTGCAGAGGATGAGGATGAGAGGAGGGCTGAGGAAGACGATGGAGAGGAAAGAGTGAAGTAAAAGAGGAGAACGTAGATATCTAAATAATATGTGGACCAGAGCAGCCGGGGATCCCACGCCTTCTGAGCAAATATCCTATAGTGGTGAATAAGGGGCTTCTGAGCTATTTTTAGCCAGTGTTGCCATGTGTGAGGAATGTTCTCTGCCGCACGCTCAGGCAAACTGTACATTTTCTACGCGCATGACACAGCGTCATCCTAATCCCATGCATGAATGGAGAAAATGATAAGCTCAATTTCACAGAACTGAACTGCTGGGAGATACAGCACACGAACACACTCTCTCTTCTATTCCTGTCTCTATATCTGTTCTCTTCTTCTCCCTGCATCTGCACATTTCTTCCTTGCTCTCAATGTCAATTCATTTCACTGTGTTTCACTGGCATGACAGCTGAAGACATTATGCCAAAGCATTTTACTCTCTTTCCTTTTCTGTCTTTGTGTGTCCCATTAGCATGAACATTCAGAAATAGAAGCTGCCAGTGCTAAAAAAGGGGAATTTACCATTACACAAGATAGTTTTTAGATAAAATACATATAAATATTATATAAAAATTGTTTATTTATTGTTTATTTATGGGTAGGTCATATTCCACCCACCATATGTCAAGAGATACAAAATCAAAATAGGTCAAAGCCTACACAAATATAAAAATAACATCAATAACAGAAACAGAGAATTTCCATGGTTGCAATTATTTAATTTTATCTTGATTTCTCATGATCACTACTCAATTATCTTGTTCTCTTGGGATAAAAGTTTTCTAGTGATAGCCAGATGCTGAAGCTCATTATCCTGAGATAATAGTTTTTTTTACTTCTACAGAATAAAGAAAATATAACAAAGCATTCTCACTTTACTTTTGGCGCCTAAACCTTTACACAGTACTGTACACTGTGAAATAACTGGGCATTCATTTACAAAACCACAGGTAGTCTCCATTGTCAGTGTTGCAAACATCAGTTTCCATGCTGCATCATCTCACCTGTGATACAAAATTATGTGGTAGTTAATAATTTGATTAATACTTATTTCATCATTGTTGTTCATTGAGAGGGAAAAAGGTGAATTTTGTACTTTTATATTGTTAAAGAGTTTCTGGCTAACTCCGTCACCGTGTGAGCTAGCTACTGCTGTTGTCCCGATGTCGCATCCAGCACTGTTGTTCTGCCATTTTCTGCATTTAAGGTTGTCTGTAAGGTGTTTAAAAACATTATTTTATTACGGTAAAAGGTCAGTTCATGTGTTAGGTAAAATATGAAAGTTAAAAAGGTAAATGTATTTCATTTAAGTTATAGTTTATGTTGGTTAAAAATATAATTTACATTATTTAGAAAAAACAGAGGATAACTTAGTTGAGGAAACTGTGGTCCTGAGACTGAGTGTATTCCGACTGAGAAAATATGTGAATTTGGTTGTGCTGTACATAATTAAGACTCAATACAAACGAGTGAAAACGAGAGACGTGTGCAGGGTTTCTTCATCCCTCCTCCTTCATTATTTTCCCTGTCCCAACAATTGCACAATCCAGAATGGTAGTACCACATTAATGCCACATGTTAGCAGCAGAGATCAACTCTGCATCATACAACCTGACTATCACACCTGCAGCCAGGGACGCTGCTGAGTGTGAGGACTCTCAATGATCCACTGAATGATTTGGGAGGGTACAGAGAGACCTCAGAACGTGCTAGAAAATATAGATTTTTTTAGTGGCAGAGGCTATTGTTGAGCTCGGAGGAAAATCATTAAAAATTACTATAATGCAGGAACAGCATTAAGCAACACTCATCAGTCGCTGATGAAGAAAGTCTTCAGTTTAATCATCTATTGCAGAAGATGCCTCACAGTTTATTCTGCTTTGAAAACAAAGCATTGATTTCCAAATATTCTGCATGCTAATGGTGTGAAAAATTATATGTTTTGATGTAGATGTTATGGAGGTTTTAGATACAGTTAATAGTTATTCTGCTTTCATAACATGTTTCATAACAGAGTATGAATAATGCTCCACACCAAAAATACAGTCAAGCTTAAAAAATTTGCAGACTCATGCTGCATCTGTATCCTCTGTGCTGGTTTTGGTCTCTGCCAGCTCCTGAGCGGAAATATTTCTTTAACTGCTACACTAAAGCGGTGAAGTTGTGGTCTGTAAAATCAAAACAAGCCAAAAGAAAATACTTTGAGTAAATACTCTGTGGGTTCTTCACTACAAGGAATCCCCCCCACATTACACATGGTTATTTAATTCATTACTAAAAACAATTAAAAGCCTTTAATAGTATCCACTGAGTGGGTAACGTAATACGGTTAAATTGAACCAAGACCTCTATTAAAACATTATAACCATCATGACAGTTGGATTTAATGTATTGTTGTTTTAGACTGCATTAGTTTCAACTAGGTGTACCTAATAAACTGGCAACTGAGTTAGAGCTGCAACGATAACTCGATTAATCGATGAGTCCATCAACAGAAAATTAATCTGCAACCATTTGGATAATCCAATAATGAATTTAGTGAGAGTTGAAAGAAATGTCTATGTGGGATGGATTATGTGGGCCAGACCAAACATCCCCTGAAATCATGGAAGTCTGAACACAAGGACGCTATTAACAATCAGAATATGGACTATGCGATAGCAAGACACTTTGCTAAAGTAGATCATGGCTCTACTGCATCGCTAAGATTCTGGGGTTATGAAAAAATCTCTCCCTCCCAGAGAGGAGGTGATATTGTTAACAAATTGTTGAGAAGAGAGAGCTTTTTGGATATACACACTATACACAGTTAAACCACACAGACTTATTGATGAACTTAGCCTCTTGTGTTATCTGTGATCACAAGAAGAGGATACTGATTGCAATCTATCATTTCCTGTGATGAGTAACATTGTGCTGTCAAGGCTATAGATTATTTACTGATTAACTGACACCCTTGTTAAACAATGAGAGATTGTTCTGTGTATGGAGACAACTTTTTAAATTGATGCCATTACTGTTCGACTCTGATAAACACTCGAACACTTGAAACGATAGTCAGTTGAACCCTCATAAACTGCTAAAGTGAATCATGTGCTCCAGTATCTTCTATGGGTGCGGTCTTTGAAAAAATGCCAAACATTTGCTGGTTACAGCTTGTCAAATGTGAGGATCGGAAACTTTCATGTATCAACCATGATAGTAAACTGAATGTCTTTGGATTTTCAGACAAGACAAGACATTTGAGGACATAACCTCGGGCTCTAAGACTTTATAACGGGCATTTTTTATTTTTTTCATTTGACATTTTAGAGACAAAACAATCAATTTAGGGAGAAAAAAATCTGCATATTAATCAATAATGAGAATATTTTTTAGTTGCAGTCCTAAACTGTGTGCATTTTATGTCTTTTCTGAGAATTTTTTTATTTGTTATCCTTAAATATTAAGTTATAGTTTACCTCCCTATTCCCTGGAGAGAAACATGTATTCTCCATTAGACAGATCCTAAATATTTAAATGCATTGTGCAGCCACAGTGCAGAATAAATGCAGAATTTGACATTTTAATATCATGTGATCCCAAAACCTGCACATTATCATCATCTTTTATATGTGCAAATAACACTGGAACCAGAAAACACATTTTTTTCCCCACTTTGCAGTATGTGTTCTCCAATTTTAATTTAAGTAGGGTGGGCACTGTTTATTGCTCTATCTTGTTGGAATTTCCTCCATAAAATAACACTTTATGGAGGAAATTCACGTCACTTTCCCTGATGTCTCACAAACTGGTGAGACATCAGGGTGACTCACTACATCACCACACTAAACTGTTATCTACTATGACAGATTTACAAGTTTAACAGGATTTAAGTTGCATCTCAGTATCAATCTGTCCTCGGTTCTTTTAAATTAAAGCTGAAGACTTTTCTGTTTGCCACTGCTGTTTTTTTTAATCGAATTTGAGGATTTTGAATAATATCTTACACTGCATCGCAACTCTTACACTGTTGTAATTTCCTCCATAAAATAACACTTTATGGAGGAAATTCACGTCACTTTCCCTCCTCCACAAACTGGTGAGACATCAGGGTGACTCACTACATCACCACACTAAATTGTTATCTACTATGACAGATTTACAAGTTTAACAGGATTTAAGTTGCATCTCAGTATCAGTCTGTCTTCGGTTCTTTTAAATTAGAGCTGAAGACTTTTCTGTTTGCCACTGCTGTTTTTTTTAATCGAATTTGAGGATTTTGAATAATATCTTACACTGCACCGCAACTTTTATTCTCCTGTTTTATCTCTTGTTCTATTTTAGCTTATTTTTTATAATTATTTTAATATTGTATTTAAATGTCTTTTTATATTGCCTTGTGTTGCTTTTACATTCTGTCTTCACGCCTTTCATGTTTCATGTCAAGCACTTTGAATTGCATTGTTGTTGAAATGTGTAGTACAAATAAACTTGCTTTGCCTATTATCTGAGATTATCTGAGTATTCTACACACATATACTTTATGTTGTGCAGAAGTGGTGGCAAAGTGTGTACTTGTTTCAAAAATTCTTCAGTATAAGTATATAAGTATATTAAGTGTATTATGTTCTTTTCTTTCTATATATACAGTATGTAATATGATTCACTAATATGAATATTTAGAAACTCTATCATTTACCTGTTGTGTAACAACTGTATATTGTTATGGTTTGCCCGTGGCAATGATCAAGAGGAATAGTTAAATCTGCAATAATCAATATTTTAATGCACACAAGTGGCATTGCTCGATGGATGGCAATGCTGGCCAATCAGTCAGTTAGAAATAGGTGATTCAAAGATGGCGCAGGGTTTCTTCCTTGCTCACCAAAAGGAGTGTTGCTCATCAGCATTGCATTCAATTCTGCCTCTAGTAGCGCTACCATCCAGCTAATTTTATTTGTATTTTCAATTTAGAAAAAATGAGGGTGGAAACACAGAACATCCCAAGAAAACATTGAGCTATTGCAAAAATGGCTTGGCTGAGGTGGAAAAATGTGTGTATCAATAAAAGACAGTGCAATGGAAACAGACTTAGCAAGTTCCAAACTATTCCACCGTTTAGGGCCAACAATCGTAAATGCCTGACCACCTCTGGAGGAGTCTGTCGGTAGAATGAGGAGTTCAGAAAGATATGCTGGCACCAGTCCATGCAGTGCTTTAAAAACAAATGAATAAAAACTTTATTTGACTGGTAACCAGTAAAGAGACATGTGGTCTTTCCTCTTGGTACCAACGAGGAGTCATGCTGCTGCATTTTGAACCAGCTGCAAGCGATATAAGGCTTAGTCCCAGCGCCAAGAAAATAACTGCCTGGGCATTTGGTTTTTATTATTATTTTATTTATTTTATTTTTTTTTTTACACCATTTAATTTACATGATGTTATACAAAAAGGACCAGATGGATATATACTGCGACTTTAGGAGGACAACAGCTGCCGTCACCCACAAACATTTCCTTGAAAGTCACCAAAACAACACATCGATGGCCGAAGAGCAAAACCTTCTATCTGAAAAATGCACTTTTTTGAGAAAACTAAAAAAAACTTGTTGTCTTGCAGAATGCTATTTGTTAAGGATACCCAATACATTATACACTGTTTTTAGACTATATTATTGTATTATGTATTAACAATACCGACTAGGTATTAATGCCTCGCAAAGTGCAGATAGGAGCTTTTGCACTTGGTGCAAGTTGGAAGAGGTTCTACAAAACGATGCTCTAAATTAAGTTAATAATTAAAATTAAATTAAAAATAAAATTAAGTTTGTTTGCAGGTAAAAAGATGTAGTAAATGTAATAGTAACTACATTGTAGTATACTAGGGTCAGAATTCCTTAAATTCAGTGTATTTGCTTCCTCGTCCACTGGAAATGAATGTTCAGTGATTGTGTAACACACTTGTGCTGTAGCCTCTCTACACATCCAGGGACTCTGCATTGTGTTTTTGTTTTGTTGTGTGACTTTTCTGTCACAATGAAGGGCGGGATTATCTTGCAGACAGACTGAATATGAGAAGCCTTCCTTGCTCTCATCATCCAAAGTGAAATCCGCCAATCAGAAATTCTGCAGATAGGAGGTGTTGCGCTTTGGCCATCGACATGTCAGTGGTTAAACCAAAATAGGTGTTTTGGGTTAACCAGTGACCGTGTTATCTGGTGACTTTCAGCTGAATAGTTGCTCGTAGTGACGGCAGCTGGCTCCTAAAAGCCTTATTGATTTTACTTTAATCAATCATTCAGTGTGTTATCTACGCCAATCATTTATTTAAGTTAAACTTTGCTCAGCAAGAAGCATTCACCTCATAACGTTTCTTATGTGGGAAACAAAACGTAGCCTATAAATTGGCAGTGCAGCTATAGTCTATCTTTTGATTTTATAGTTATCAACCAATTAACCTGCTTTGTCAGTGAGTAGAGTAGAGTAAAAGTGAGTTGTAGAAGCAAAAAAACCTGATAGCGTGTGGAATTGTACCAAACAATACACATAGCACTTCCTCTCAAATAAACATCTGCATAACCAGAAGAGATAGATAAGGAGTTGTTTTTGGAAGGTCCGATTACAATCTCTGGAGAAGAGAACAGGAGACATCTGGGAAGTATTTGCACACAGCGTGCAAAAACTAAATTAAGAAATGTTAAAGAGCTAAGTGGTCATTGACTCATGAAAGTCACATCCACCTTGGCATAAATAGGGGTTGGGTATGCGCTGAAGGGGCTGCTGCATTGGTTATTTTCTGAGTTTTGTATGTTCGTGTGTAATGAAATAAACTCCCGTTGGTTGCCTGCTCATCTCTCTGGTCTCAGCGTTTCCTGTGAACATCTTTAATATAGCCTTAATTGAAACCCCGATAGTGATTGTGGCTAAATAGTGTGTAAACTGTAGTCACACAGCCAGTATTCACTGGGTTTGACCAACTTACTGTTTAACTTGTTACCATCAGTGTAGATACTGCAACGACATTCAGCCTTTCAAGCCATTTAAAAAGATTAAATTCAGAGAGATAAGTGAGGAAATGTGAATTCTTCTTGTTGGCAACAAAATTTAATTGACATAATGTAACACAAAAAGGACCTGATGAATATATGCTGTGTTGAACGCACAATAATTTAAGACTTTTAGGAAGACACCTACATGCTCTGTTTGTGTTTTCAACAGCTGCTGTCACCATGACAACCACAACACATTCCCCTGAAAGTCACCAGTTAACACGGTCACTGGTTAAACTGAGCCACTTGCCGATATGCTAACTTCAGCTAACTGCTTTAACTTCCTGCTCTGGTGTCACACAAAAACACCAGGACTGATAAGGCTGACCGACTAAATCTATATTTCTTGTGTGTGAGTTTACATTCAGCGTTAGAGGCCCAAGAATATTTATTTAGGTGTTGGGAGTAGTCTGCAGGGCTGAAGATTTGAATCTCAGTTTTAAGTTCAAGAATTAAAGAAATTTTTGGCTTACATCAGTTTATCACACACAACTGGGATCCTCAAGCCAACAACACAGGTCTCACAACATGGACATGCAAATTTATCAGACGTATGATTTTTATCTTGGGAATAAGGAACGGTCGAACCTTGGCAATATTTCTGAGATGAAAGAATGATGTTTTTGTGTGTTTCAGGTCTGCCATGCCCCTCTATGCCTGCTTGGATTGTCCACACCTGAACTGCATCTGATCGTCAGTGGAGCTGCATATTAACTCCCCTGGATCAGTGCTTCTCCCTATTTTGCTACTGAGCTGCTGGTAGGGATGGTGCTGTCAAGTTTTTGCTGTTCATACTCCGTGTTGCTGTCAGCGCTTTGATATAGATCTTTGTGGGGGTTCTCTGCCTTTTTATTTTGATCTCCTGTTTTTCTCCTGTTTTGTGGCTAGCCAGGGAGCGTAGCATTGTCTCTTTTTTTTTTTTTTTTTTTCATTCTGTAGCCCAAGTGAGACTTTTCTTTTCTAGTTAGAGTGGAATTTTGTTTGTTGTTTTGGCCTTGGAGACCCTGACGCCTAAATTGCTTCTTTTTTTTTTTTTTTACTATATCAGTCGGTTTTATCTGTTAATAATCCTTTTTGTTAATAAATGGTTCTTCCTGTTACCCTTTGCAATAGTTTTAGCAGCCTATTTCCTACCATTTTTACAAAGGGTTTTGGGTCACTTAATTATGTTACTCCTTGTGTGTCTCCCCCCCCCCCAGACACTAGAGGTCAAGGAGTTTAAATCTGGAGAAGCAGTTCCAAAACAAATGTGACAAAAGGACACACACATACAGACAGACAGAGAATGTACGACTGACAGAAATGTTTACTCAGCAGTAAACAAACTGACAGGCACATGGATGAGACAAGAGCCAGAGCTCATCTGGTTGCTGAGAATCCACCTCAGAAAATAACTCTGCATAAAATAACTGACTCAGCATTGTCGTCATTACCAGTATACCATGTAGGGCAGATTATTGTCGTTAGGTTAGTCATAAGATTGTAACTGTTTGTAACTTGTAAAGTAAAAAAGATAAGATCACATTAGAGGAGTTTTTTTTTTTTTTTTTCACTTCACAGCAGTGTATATTATCAGGCTTTGCACTATGCGGATGTAGGAAAGTGACAAGAAAAAAAACTGAAATATGCACGAGGAAGATAACTCTTCCCACTTCCCTACTCTTCCCTCATGTAATATATCTACTGGTTTCCTGTGTCGGTAATGTGTAGCTCATGTTGCTTTTGGAGATTTCCATTTAAGGAGTTGTTTTCTGACTTGACCGTGATAAAATTAAGGTGAGGCAACAGGTGTGTGAGTGTGTGTGGCTGCGGGTGCAGCCATCACACACTCTGTTCAAAACTAAACTGGGAGGTTATTGGCCTGACCTCCCAGCATGGTCATGCAAGAATTTCCTGCTTCCTGAGTTTAATAGGTTACCATTCAACACTTCAGCCATTAGAAATGAATGTGAAGTATTATAGACGCATTGTGAAATTGTAGATTAGATTAGCTTAATTGTTGTTGTTCACACAGTTATCAAGTTACCAATACAATTGTTCTGAATGTAAAAGGGGACATATCATGTATATTTGCTGATCCGGATTTATATCCTGGTTCTTTACAAGAGTATCACTCCTTGATTTGCAGTTCAAAAAACTCCTTATTTATCTCATATTGGCTCTTTATGTAGCCTCTCAGTTCGGCCTCTGTCTGAAACAGGCCGTTTTAGCTCCTGTCTCTTTAAGTCTCCCAATTCTGATTTGACAGCTTAAGGAAGCTGCCCCTTGGAAGACTTCCAGCAGATTGTGAGGCTATGTAAACAAACAATAGTGGTTGGTTTTCACTTCTCTTTCGTGTTCTTTACTCAAAATATAAACTTCTCAAATACATCCATACATGTTTGTGCCCGAATCAGATCTGAAATATGAGTGGACAACCTGTGGAACAACTTTAGCAACAAACAGCTACAGAATGGATGTCTATTTGTGGGCTTGCACGAACGATCTGATGTCATCACAAAAAGGAAGTAGAGGTAACTTTGCAAACAAAGCGTTCAGATCAGGTTGAAGCCCTGCGTTTTGACTTGAGGGGAGCGTTTTGCTTATGTTAACTTCAAGTTTTGGACCTTTGACCATGTTTAACATAGACATCTGACATCATAACAGCATAAAAATAACAGAAAATCACAAAAAGCATGACATGTCCCCATTAAACAATAGGTTCAGGTTTTTCAAGTCTGTGTTAAAGGAAGATTCCAGTTTATTTGAACCTGATGTATTTCCCATAAATGTGGCCATTGTGGCTCTATTTGTCATGCTAAATTTGCTCTCTCCAGCTCCATTATAGAGATTCCAGCAATTCACAAAATTGCAATCAGCTGCTGATTCTCCTAAAGCTTTCAAGATAAACAGGACTTTTACAGTAATCACTTCAAAAGTTTGTTTGAGAAGTAACCACAGAAACTAGCCTCCTGTGGCAGCCATTATGGCTAACCGCATAGGGAACAACATCTGGAGTAGTTTGCACATCAGTTTGTTTACGTCAGTGTCTGTTCCTGCTAGAGGAGTAGTAACTTAGCAGATAAATAAATGGTTCATGCCTGCAAGTTTCCAAGTCGCAAGGATAAAATGACAGTTTTCATGGGCTACCGCTGGACAACAGAGACTTACATACTGTATAAGGTTTCAATCAGTCTCAATCTACTCTGATGAGGAGAGGGGTGATTTACTGGAATATAGCCTAACTGTCAACAGTGGAACTCCCCAGTTACCAGCTCTTTTGAGTCACCCACATTCCTGCCCTTCTCGTGGTCTTTCCCTCCCTTCAAAATAGATGAGACAGCAGTGAAGAGGAAGCTGAGCCTGAGGAACAACTGTAAAACATAACAGCTGGTCTATATTTCATCCCTGACCTGCATTCATGAACTTTGAGTAGTGAAAGCAACAGGCTGTCTACACCAGAAACATGTGATGCAGTGAAAGGGTAAGGAGCGCGGACATTTGGAAGTTGAAAGATCAAAGTAGAACCGCTACTAGAGGGGATTCATAGTGTTGCATTCGATTGTACACATGACAATGCTGTTTGACCACAAGACAAGTGCTTCTGATAGACTAAACAAACACCTTCAGCCAGCTGCTGTAATAACCTAGACATGAATAAGTGGTGAGCAATGGCTGGAAAAAAATGCTACTGTTCCCTTGTGTTTAAAAAAAAAGTTTTCGTAATGACCATTAAACAATAGAGACCGGAGCCGAAGTATCAAAATTTAACAGAATTTATTTTCTTGTACAAGAAGGAACGTTTCACAATGCAACACGCAGGATGAGGTTACAAAGAAAAAGGCTCCCAGTGGAGCGCTTACAACAAGGTTTTATACACCTTAAGTGGGCATTATAGTTCTTTTCTTAATCTATAAAATACAGACTTATAGATGTCATATCTGTTTTCAGTTCTCCTGTCCAGGAGCCATCTTGCCCAACTGACCCCCAGATTACATGTCTCATACTGTCTCCAACGAATTTCTACATCTTCCTCTTTACAGATATGGTGCTGAACTTTCTTGAACCTTAGCTGATATGTTGCAGAGTTGCAGTACAAGACAGGAACAGTTAATTGTTGGGCCGTGGCTACAAGTTTGGCTATCAGCAATAATTAACGATTATCTTTGATAATCGTTAATTATTAAAATCGATAAAATTATTAATTAATAATAAAAAGATAGCCAGTTCAGTCTCGTAGTGTGCTAATCTATGAATTTTGGACTTTGATTAAAAATTAATTTAATAACTATAAACTAAATCACCATATCAGTAGTTAGTTATGGTTGAAGGATTTGGAGTTCTTTACAGAGCAGGGGTTGGCAAAACTCATTCTTGTGCGACATTAAAACAGACAACAGGTATATCCAAAAGCATTTATTTAACAAAGGGTAAAAGCAACACACAATACTTATCTAGCAAAGTGTACCTATACACAAGTGTGACTGTGTATGTGTGTGTGTGTGTGTGTGTAGGGAAGACAATAGCAAGATGGCTGCAGTCACCTGACATGGCATGCCGACAATTTGGCTGATAAAGGGAACTACAGAGATAAAAGGCCAGACCATGTGGTGTCTTGAACCACATGTGCTGCCTGAACCAAAGTTTGCCAAACTAGGTTTTAACCTCTTAACTGTGTGGTTCTCTATTCAAGGCCAATTGGTGTGGGATCGAGGTGCCATGTTAAAACGAGGTTAGTTGCATGCAAGGCCTAGTTCAATCAATCAATCAATTTTTATTTATATAGCGCCAAATCACAACAAAAGTCATCTCAAGGCACTTTTCACATAGAGCAGGTCAAGACCGTAGTCTTTAATTTACAGAGACCCAACAATTCCCCCATGAGCAAGCACTTGGCGACAGCAGTAAGGAAAAACTCCCTTTTAACGGGTAGAAACCTCAAGCAGAACCCGGCTCTTGGCGGGTGGCCATCTGCTTTGACCGGTTGGGTTGGAAAGAAAGAGGGAAGGGGGAGGGGGGGGACAGAATAACAACAATCATAACAACAATGACAACAGCAGCAGCCAGGGAAGGATGCCAACAGGACTGTGAAGGACCGCAAAGGCTCGGCCCAGAACACAGGGTTTCCTGCGAGCTGAGAAAGCACAAAAAAAAAACTCCGGGGAGGAAGCAAAGTTAGTGACATGCATTGATGTTACATGAATGCATACAGATGGAGAGGAGGAGGAGGAGAGTTACTGGATGCAGCATGTGTTAAGCCTGCTAACATTAACCTAGCAGTGTGGTTATGCAGTAACCTGACTATAAGCAACAAGGACATCACAACAACAGTTCAATGTATAACCTTAACCAGATCAATACACGTACAGCACATTGTTTGAGTTAAACATTCTTGCTTAGCCGTACTATGCTTCACTGTGTTGCTAGGCTATGCCCAGTTGTCACCAGTCCATGAAGGAAGAGATGCTTTGTGGCGTTCTGCTTTGTAGCCGGTGAATCCGTGCGTGAGTCAGGCTGAAAAGGCTTTGGCTCTGAAGCTGAAAGATGCAGGCGTTGCTGGGGAGACAGCACTCCAGTCGTGCAGAGGGCCCAGGTCACTCCTTTGTGTAGAGTTAGCGGCAAGCTTACTCCATTTCACGGCTCCTGTACTTGTTAAACTGGCCAGCAGACTTGTGTGTTAGCTGCTGGCACAAGGAAACTTAGTTTCTGAGTCTTAGGCAGGCTCTCGCATCTTCTGCTGTAAAGAAGACTGCGTGTGTCTGCTGTGAGCAGGCCACACAAGAGAGCAGAGAGCTGTGAAAGAGCAAGCGGCTGCTCCTGCAGCTGAAGGAGAAAGAGAGCAAGGAGCTGCTCCTGCTGCAGCTCGTGGAGAAAAGAGAGCAAGATAAGAGGAGAATCTCTAGTTTTGATAACCTGGATCCATGGTGGGAGCTTCACACTTTGGGTGCGAACCCCCAGGGCTCAGGTTTCTTGGAGTCGTGAAACGTGGTAAACTGTGGTCAACATGTAGTCCAAACATCATCATAATCTAGATAAAATGGTAACACTTATGCACACTGTAAACATAATTTTTATAACATTTCCCTCCTGTTTGTAGTCTTAAAAGAATACAAAAGATACAATCATGAGTATAAAAATTTCTTGTAAGTAGAGGAAAAGAAAAATATAATTAATTCAAACGAGAAAACCACAAATGATTCAAATGAGTATATATGAATGATTCAAGTGAATAACATAAATGATTACATAATTGCATGATTCTCTTGACAACAGATGTAGGAGCGAAAAAACCTGTCTGGCAGCTCTTTATCATTCTTGTCATTTTCTTCTTTTTCTTTCGGACAGGAAAAATTCTCCTCACTACCCCACTGCCCCGGCGGCCATTAATCAGTGTTAATAAGTGTTTCAATCACATTTGTGTGCTTAATCACACATCACAATTTTAGAGACATCAATTCTGACAATAATCATTGTATATGAATCTAAAAAATAAAATAAAACTTGTCCTCAGTCGGGCTGATCGACTCATTGGACCCGATGTGTGGACCTTACCCTGCCTAAGGGTCTTCTCCCTGATTCGTGAAAGAAAATAATAAAACCTATAAATGTATATACATCATACTGTCAGTCTTTTTCTCTTAAGCATACATTACATCAGAACACTATAACTTCCTTTCAGATTTTCTATAGGTTCATCATTATGCTGTGGAATAAAAACTAAACAGGTGTCTTATCTCTAGCAAGTGCCTCATCTCCAATATGTTCGTAGATGGACCCCTCTCCTGCTTCAAGCTGAACATACTCTCCGTATATCTCTTCATCTCCATCTTGAACCTCGACATGTCCTCCGACCACATGTCTCTCGTAGTCATTATATGCTGATACAATAGTTGTTGTCGTGTCAGTTCAGCAGTAATCAATTTTTGCATTAATTCTCTCAGACGTGGAATGCAACAACAACCACAAGTGACTATAATAGCAAGCATGATTCCCATAGACAATATGATGGCCTTAAGGATGTTTGCTCATTTCCCAAACATGTCTTCCACCCACCCAGTAAAAGGATCTGTGATACCTGAATTCTCCGCCAGCTCATCCGACAGTGACGTCAATCCTTCTAACGCCTTTGTGATGCTTCCATTAGGGGCGGTGTTATTTGGTATGAAGGTGCAACAGAGATTCCTGAAGATTTTGCATACCCCTCCTTCTTTAGCCAATAGCATATCCAAAGCTATTCTATTTTGCCAAGCCATTAAACTAGTTCTATCCAATTGCTCATGGATGCTCTTAAATCCATTACAAGTGTATTTAATGAAGCGCTGTTGGTTGTAGTAGATGTAATTTATCCAATCTATATTTTTATTGACTGTTACCCATGTTGAGGTAGGCTTTCAGCTAACCTCCCCGAGTTGGTTGATGCGAGAAGAACGAGACCACAGTCGAGTAATGTCTTTGTAGCAGCTGAATTTATTTATCGAAGATCTTCGGAGAACACTTCACAGAAGAAACCTGCATCTGGCCAAGCGCCCTGTGTTCTGAGATTTGTCTGCGTGCCAGAGCATTTTTATACCTTGTCTTCACCCCCCTTCTGGGTGTACCTCTTGTTTGGACCCCAATTGGCTCATTGTCTATCATTTCTCCGAAAAAGGAGTTGTTTTCTTCCTTCACTTTTCACCCCAATTCACCACCCACACTTAAGGTTATTTTTGTCTCCCGCATTCTGGTCTTACCTGGTTTTTTATACGTCTTTTAATTCTCACTTCTAACCACATCCCTCTGTAGGCGCGCTTATGCACCTGCAGACACGCTTATGCGCACATTGAACTTTTGACCTCTACTTCTTGCTTATGTGCATCTGCAGACACAATACTCAGAACACAGTGAACTTTTGACTTCTGCTTATTGTTGCATAACTCATCCTGTTTACAGCCACAGTGGCAAGCAAAGGACATGACCTTTGATATCACCTATCAATTGAATAAGGCATATAAAACATACTCGATTTAACATAAGTTTAATTCAGCATTGGGATTAATATGACAATGTGTGCTTCCCATTACCTCTCACAATTCCCCCTTTTGATCTCTACTAAAGAGATCACTCATCTGCCCCATAGGGTCCTTCCAGATCTTTCAGCCCCAAGGGACTCCCTTCAAAGAGAGAGATTTGGTATGGTGGCGGAGGGGGTGCCTTGCCTTCTATGGTGGAGGTAATGAGACGCACACAGAGCGAGCGAATACATGGTATACAACAACATCCACATGTAACCAAGATGGCCGCGAACGTAGCCAACGACATCAGTACCGACAGTATCAGACCCTTCCACTGACTGAAAATTGACTGCATCCAACCTTCTAATGGGTTATCGATCCCTGAGTGCTCGTGCATGGTATCCGAGAGGGTTCGCAATCCTTCCAACGCTTTAGTTACTTTCCCATCTGGAGCAGTGTTATTAGGGATGAACTTGCAGCACGTAAACATAAAACATCTCCGAACATAAAACAAACGCCCCCTTTTTCTGCCAGGACCATGTCCAATGCCATACGATTTTGCACTGCCATTAATGAAGTTGGTGCCAATTGCTCGGCCAGACCTTCTACTCGCCTTCTTGTTGTTGGTCAGATGGTGAGTGACCTCTCCTCTTCGGGACGTAGGGGTAGACTGCCCTACGCCTCCACGGAGCTTCCCAGGGGATTATTCTGCCCCTTTCTCGGAAAGCTTGGTCTCAGGACCAACCGGTCCTGAGCTCTGGTTCAACAGGTCCCCCTGGACCTGTCTCGGCGACCTCCTGGGCTCCTCTGCTGCTGTGCATTGGCTCCAATGGAACCAGGTGTCTCCTTTACCCTGCAAGCAGACCGCGTGGGATGTCCTCTCGGTGACTCGATACAGGCCAGTCCACCTTGGCTCCGACCACTTTCGTTTGATGACTCTCAACCGAACCCAGTCAGCCGTGGGCACCACCTCTGCTCTCTCTTGGCCCTGATTCTTCTGGAGGACCTGGGTGGAGTATTCTGAAAGCAAAGCTTGGAGATCATTAAAGTAGGTCCTGGCGGGTATTATGTTCTCAGTTTCTGCTACTCCTATCATTCTTTCCCCAGGATCTGGAAACATCCTACCGGTCTGTAGCTCAAATGGTGTGTGCCCCGTACCCTGGTTAACTGATGCTCTGATGGACATTAAGGCTAGTGGCAGGGCATCAACCCAGTTGAGTTTTGTCTGATCGCATATTTTGGCCAACCGTGTTTTTACAGTCTGATTCATTCGCTCTACCTTTCCCTGAGACTGGGGGTGGTACACGGTACCGAAAGCGTGTTTTAGACCAAGCAGTCTTTCTACTTTTTGTAGGTCTTGATTTTTGAAGTGGGTCCCATTATCGAATCTTATCTTTTCGGGGAACCCATGTCTTGGTATGTACTGATTGATCAAGAATTTCACTACTGATTGACTGTCTTCTTTCTTTGTAGGAATTGCCTCTGGCCAACCTGTATAGGCATCCACACACGAGTACATACCAATACCCTTTGTGCGTTTCAATCATATCTGTATAGTCGATAACAATCTCTTTACCTGCTTGAGTAATCAAAGGGTACCTTCCTGTTTCTGGTTTAATGGTGGTTCTGGGGTTATGTCTGCTACACACTTTGCATGTCTGTATCATTTCTTTTGCCATTTCTTTCATAAATGGGTGCCACCAATGTTTCAGATTTCTCATTATCTGAGTTACTCCTACATGACCTACCCCATGGGCTTCCTCTAGAGCGGTGCTTCTCATACCAGGGGGCAGAATTAACCTTCCATCAGTGTTTCTCCATACCCCATCTTTCTCCCCCCCCCCCTTGCCTTCCACATGATTTTCTCTTGTGGCGAGGCTTGTTTCTGCATCTTGGAGACGTTTTCTAGACTCATGTCTAACCTTTCCTCGTCTTCTGTTCTTACTAACATTGCCCTGTCAGTATATCCGGTGGCCTCTTTCGCAGGCCTGTCTGCTGCTGCATTTCCTCGTGCTACCTGGCCTCTACTGGCATCATGGCCTTTGCACTTGATCACCGCCACCTGAGATGGTAACATTAAGGCTTCCGCTAATTCTTTCATCTCCTCTTCATGCTTTATTGGTTTGTTGGTGGCTGTCAGGAACCCTGCTCTCAGCCACTGTCCCAGTTCTACATGCACAGCTCCTGTTGCATATGCTGAATCCGTATAAATATTAAACAATTTCTCCCTCTCCTGCTTTCAGAGCTTCGATTAGCGCCCTAATTTCTGCTCTTTGTGCTGATTGTTGTCCCTGCTACTCTCACCTGAAACGCTCTTTCCTGCTCCTCCACTACAGCGTATGCTGCTTTGAGTCCCTCTTTTTCATCTCTGTAACAGCACCCATCTGTGTAGTAGTTCCTTCCCCCTTCTATGGCTTCTGCCTGCAGGTCTGTTCTAGGTTTAAGCTCTACCCAGACCCTCTATACACCTGTGTGGTTCTCCAGTCCCTATTCTATCTGCCATATTGATGCCTTCATGTGTGTATGTAATGTTTGGAGCATCGAGTATTTTGCTTAATTTTTGTTGGCGCAGTGATGTGAGGGTAAATGCTTGTGAATTGATGTAGGCTACTACGTCGTGTGTTGTCAGTACTTGTAAACTGTGTCCCATCACTATGTGAGCTGTCTTTTGAATCAGTTTTGCCAACCCGGCCGCATATTGTGTACATGTGGGATGTCTTTGTTCCATGTTATCTAGCATGACACTGGCGTACATTAATACCTGTCTACCTCCCCCTTTTTTCTAGAACAGGACGCCATTCACTACTTTCCCTGTTCCAGAAACATCCAAATGGAAGGGTGCAGTGTAATCTGGTGTCGCCAAGTCTGCTGCAGCCGCCAGAGACTGTTTGATGTTGATGAACGCTTCTTCGGCCTCTAATGTCCAATTTATGGGAGCTGAGAGATTACGCATCCCAGCCTCTTTTATAGTGTTTCGCAAGGGCTGCATAAGCCCTCTGTAATCGGGGATATAATGTCTGCTGTATCCGGTCAGACCAAGGAACGACAGCATGTCTTTGACTGTACGAGGCTGTTGGTGGTGAAGTATGTTAGCACGATGCGAGCGAGAGGCCTGCACCTTTTTGTGAGATAACTCGTCCTAAGAAGGAGACCTGTTTCCTGACCACCTGTAATTTAGTTCTACTGACTTTGAACCCATGCTTTGTCATATGAAGAAGCACTACACGCGTGGCCTCCAAACAGGAGAGGGCAGTTGGTGCTGCTAACAGGAGGTCGTCAACGTACTGAACGAGTGTTACACTTTCCGGCAGCAGACAGGTGGGTAATATGTCTTTGAGTACTTGATTGAACAGACCGGGCGAGAGGGCGAACCCCTGTGGTAATCTGGTGTACCTGAGCTGTTGTCCTCTGTATGTGAAAGAGAAAATGTCTCTACATTCCTCTGCTAGGGGAAGACAGAAGAATGCATTAGCTAAGTCAATGCAGGTGAACCAGGAATGTTCAGGAGACAGGTTAGTTAAAGCGACATAGGGGTTAGGTACAGGGACGGTGGGTGTCAACAGGATGTTATTGATTGCCCTGAGGTCATGCGCCATGCGGTATTTACCTGTACCTTTCTTCTCAACTGGCAGAATTGGAGTATTCCATTCTTAGGAGGAGAGTTCTAACACTCCCTGGGACCATAATCCTTCTATGGTATCAGCAATTCCTCCCTCAGCTTGTAGTTTATGGGGGTATTGGTTGAGCCAAATAGGTTTGAGTGTTTTAACAGAGAATGTGATAGGTTGACAATCCACAAAGCCAACATCCGTTGGCCCCTGAGCCCACAAGTGTGATGGCATGGTTTCAATTACACCTGCCGCAGCCGGATGGTCTGTTTTTTCCCTGCCATGATGTCTAGAAATTTGCGTTGCCTCTAACAGACAATGATCAACAGCGGTGACTTTTACCCTGTATGTGTTGCTAGATTGTGAAAAACTAACTGAGGGTATTTGGGTGTTCTGCCAATCTGTGGACTGCACAGCTCTTTTGACCATGCCCCCCAGCTCCCTAGCTTCATGTTCAGGGTGAAGAGCCAGAGAGACATGTGGAACAGCTTCATCATCCATCCTGTACCATGGCTGCTGGTCTGTGGGGAGGGGCTGTTGACTGAGTGGGGGAGTAAGGAGGAGGGTTGACAGGGGGAAGGCCCCCTTTTGACTCCCCCTTTTCTGACTGTCTGTCTGCTTTTTCAGTTTTTTCTCTCATTTGGTGTCTTATGCCCTGCCAGTTCAGAGCTCTCTTCATCCACTGTCTCTTCTGTTCCTCTAATGCTTTCCTTATCTTCCTCCACTTACCCTTCTGTATTATACTTGCCTTCTCTTCTCCCTCCTCTGCCTGTTTTATTTCTGCCTCATACTCCTTCTCTTTTTCCCACATTAACTTCCCCAATGGCTCCTTTTCCGTTCAGTCTCTACCTTTATTTCTTAACAAAACTTTTAGTTCTTCCCAGGTCTCTCTTTTTTTTTCTCTTTCTCTTTTGGAGAGTGTAATCCTTCCTCGGTTTCTACCACTCTTTGAACCTGTACTAACAATGGTTTCCAATTTGGTGGCTCTGTGGGTGAGAGGACTGTAGACATAGTCTCCTTGTTTTTCAACATCTTGCTCATATAATCTACAATTGTTTCTGTTAATTCAGTGTCATCTCCCTTTAGGTTAATCAAAGGTAGTCTGTAGGGTCTACCGTATAAGATTTCAAAAGGTGATAGTCCTGTATTATTAGGTTGTATGTGTAGGCTTAGCATTACTGCTGGCAAACAGGTTAACTATCCTTTCCCTGTCTCTTCCATGGCTTTCCTGAGCTTTGATTGTACCATTTGCTCTTTCCACTAATCCTGCTGACTGTGAGTGATAAGAACAATGATATTTCATTTTGATGGAAAATAGTTCACTCAGTTTAGCAATTACATCATTTCTGAAATGAGGTCCATTATCACTATATATGATTTCTGGAAACCCAAATCTTGGTGCAATGTGTGTCGCTAGGGCTTTGGTTACTGTTACTGCATCATTCCTTACTGCTGGGATGACTTCAATCCATTTTGAATGTAAGTCTATGATTACTAGGCAGTATTTTTTGTTTTCACATTTATTCAATTCAATGAAATCCATGCATACTGTGTGAAACGGGTATTGTGCATCGGGCATCCTGCCTGACCTTGGCCTCAATCTACCTTGAACATTCTGTTTTCCACACACTAGACATGATGCACAAAAATTTTTTGCATAATTTTAGAATCCATAGGTTATATATATTTTGTTTATTCGTTCATACATCCCTCCTGTTGACGTATGGCTTAATCCATGCGTCAATACTGCTGCAAAGTCGGGTGAGCTTTGTTGCATATCTTTTAAAATGTCATGATCAATGTGTGTAATTTGCTCAGCTGTGTATATGTCTTGGTATTCTTGTCTGGCAGCAGCTGCTTTCACTTCCTCATCTGCCTTCCAGTTTCCCTGTGAGATTAAGTCATCTCCTGAAGTGTGAGATTTCAATATTTTTTATTTCAGCTGGAGGAATGCCATCTTTTACCAATTTCATTAGCGCCTGAGTTATATTTCCTGGCCCAGTTTGAACTAAATCCAAACTGTACTAGTAATTTCATGTCAGTCATTCACGCACAAATGTTTCTGTGTCATCCTCTTCATCACTGTCGGTTGTTAACTTGGCATGCTTTCATACTAGAGCCATTTTGATCTGGTACTACAGCTATCCCTAATTTCGTGATATTACCACTGAGGCATATATGTTTTTGTTTGTTTTGGGATCTTTTGTTTTTAGAGGTTCAGTTAATGGTTCAACAGTCACATGTCCTGTGGCTGATCTAACCCCTAAACCGCCATTTGGTTTTAGGGGAAAATCTGTCCCTGTTTTGTTACATCGCACAACTGTCGGCAAGCTCCAGAATCACATAAAAATGTTATTGATTTCCCTGTACCTTTAATACTATCCATGGTTTAGTCCCTTCCTGTGATAGTAAAATTGCAGCTGTTTGTAACAATAGGATTTAATTTAGCTCTGTCTCCCTATCTACTAATGTGTGTGTGTGTGTGTGTGTGTGTGTGTCGGTGTGGGTGCATAACCTGGTTAAAACACTGGTTAACCTGGTTTAAACACATAGAATGATTTCTTTCCTGTCCTCTTTGCCTGGGTTCTGCTCCTCCTTTCCTTCTTCTCCCTCATCGCCCTCCTCTCTCTCTCCACAACTTCTTTGGAGCTCTGCTGTCCAGGTTTGCCACAATTGTAGCACACATCTGCTTCTTTCATCAGTGTCATCATTATCATTAGCGTCTCTCCTTCCCTTGGGGTGATGTTAACCTTCCTGAAGGGGTTGTGGGGTGAGAAGGCGGGAGGCGGAGGTGGAGCAGTTGGCGGTGGAGGAGGAGGAGGTGGTCAAGGTTCAGGGTAAGGCGGAGGATCCGGACTGAACCCACATGGCACATAGCTATCATCCTGTTGGTCTCATGCAGATTATAGGACAGGAGATATGTTGTTATTTTCACCTCTATTCTGTTGAGCTTCTTGTCACTTATCTATGCCCTCTTTTGATCTACCCTTTCTTCCTCTTCGCTCTTTCTTTTCTGACAGCCAGTTTGTCCGGCTTTTGCTTTTACCAGCAATAATTTGGCCTGTAACAGGCCTTCTTTCTTTGACTTCCCCTTTTTCCCTTTTGTTCTTTCTGAGATTGCTTTCACTTATTCTTCACAAGCTTCTACATCTAGTTTTCCTACAAAATCATACTTTTCTTGCCATATCTTGAGATATTTAACATTATCAGGATGCAGTAGTTTCATGAGTTTGGCGTCTCTACCATATTTCTCTGCTCGTGGTTTTTTACAGCTACAACAGTTACCCATTGTAGAGGCCTCTCCCTTTTTTTTGTATGTGGTAAAGCTATTTAATTGCCTTGTTTTCCCCTTAACAGCCAACCAGTTTGTATGGAGTTCACCCAAGCAACTGGTCTGATCAGTGAAATATATAGACCTTTGTTGACACCTTGACTTTGTTGTTAGGTTTCCAGTCCCCAGACTCATTTCACTGAGACACTGTTAATAATTATCATATTCAATAAGACCCTTTAATCAAAACACTTATGATATATATATATATATAGATTATATATGTATAATATATTTAGGTATAAATTTAAACAAACACTAAATCATGATTTTACCGGAGTCCTGGACTCCCTAGAGTCCCAGACTCCGAGTATTATTTGTCGAGTCCCAGACTCACAAATAACACTATCCTGCGAAGTCCCTGATTTCTCTAGATGTCTTTTGTTTACTCAGGCCTGAGGGATTAGTTTTTCCAATTGTCAATCCAAAGACATTAGCTTCTAAGTCCCTGACTTTGGTATCCCTTCTAGGTCCCTGACCTAGGTATCCCTTCTAAGTCCCTGACTTAGGTATCACTTCTAAATCTCTGACCTAGGTATCCCTTCTAAGTCCCTGACTTAGGTATCACTTCTAAATCTCTGACCTAGGTATCCCTTCTAAGTCCCTGACTTAGGTATCACTTCCAAGTCCCTGACCTAGGAATACCTTCTAAGTCCCTGACTTAGGTATCACTTCTAAATCTCTGACCTAGGTATCCCTGACTTAGATTTAACTGATCAGTAATTAAAATTTAACATACCCTTTTTTTGCTGAGTCCTTTGGTCCGTCTCCTTGATCAACCCCGTCACTGTCTCCTCTCTCAGCCGGTCCTGGCCTTCTCTGCCAAAACGGGGTTTTAAAAACTCCATGGGGAAGGTCTTTGGTTGTGTTCTTGTAAGGCCTTTCTCAGGTCCGGTGCCTTTTGAGGAGATCAGCTGTTGGGGCCCCATGTTGGGCGCCAAAATGTTAAAAAAATTTCTTAATAATGACCATTAAACAGTAGAGACCTGAGCCGAAGTATCAAAATTTAACAGAATTTATTTTCTTGTACAAGAAGAAGCGTTTCACAATGCAACACACAGGATGAGGTTACAAAGAAAAAGGCTCCCAGTGGAGCACTTACAACAAGGTTTTATACACCTTAAGTGGGCGTTACAGTTCTTTTCTTAATCTATCAAATACAGACTTATTGATAATGTCATGTCTGTTTTCAGTTCTCCTGTCCAGGAGCCATCTTGCCTAACTGATCCCCAGATTACATGTCTCATCCTGTCTTCAAGGAATTTTAATTTATACATCTTCCTCTTTACAAATATGATGCTGAACGTCCTTTAATCTTAGCTGATAAGTCTGATGTTGCAGAGTTGCAGTACAAGACAGGAATAATTCATCATGATCTAAATAAAATAGTAACACTCATACACAGTGTAATGATAATTTTTACAACACCTTGCTGAGCTGAAGATATCCTTTGTCTCCCATACTGCCACAAAGTTTTGTTGTTGTTGCTGTTGGTATTTTGCAGGTCAGATAAAAGCATGCTACATCTGCAGTAAACCTACATCAAAGGAGACATATTCTTCACATTTCAAGGTCTATATGGGCTCAACTGGAATAGCTTTGCCTGACATCTTTGTTTTGATTGGTTTGCTTCCATAACCATGAACAGTGGTAGTAGGATTTTACTATCTTTTCTGGTTCTTCACTAGATGCGTCTGTACATGTTTGAGCCTTGGTCTTATCCAAAATATGAGTGTGAACGATGCAAACAAGATGAAAAAACCTTAGCAATTGGCATGCAGGACAAGCTCATCAGCTCATGGAAAGATACAAAAAACCATCAATGCAGGTTGAATCTTTTGACCTTTAAGGAGCATTTCTACACACGTCAACCTCATGTTTTGGAATTTTGACCATGTTTAACATGATATTTAACACCATAACAGTATATAAATAATAGAAAACCAGAAAAAAAAGCATAATACGTCCCTTTGATGTAGGTTTACTGCAGCTGTAGTATGAAGCTGTTTTGTTAGGAAAAAATGACAAAAATATAATAAAAAAATAAATATTAAATCTGACTCGCTGTTGGGAAACACACCCAATAAAGAATCAGGAGCATAAAAAAGTGAGACAAGCCTGTGCTCAGTAATTCAGCCATGGCTACGTCCAGTTATGCTGTGAATTTTAAATTCATACAAATCAATACTGATGAAATTTTTTTTGTTTTTTTTCCAAATGGCAGTTTGTGTTTCAAACAAAAAGTGCCTGCCCTAATTCCCATGTTCACCAGTTGAACCAGTCCAAAATCATTTGTATCCCTCCTTTGTCCAAACAATATCATAAAAAGTATTTTCCAGTGTTTATACAGCTGCAGATTCTGCTGTATGTCTTATGATCAGTCTTGAGGGAGGGCTTGGTTCATGTTTCCAAATAAAGCAGTCTGCTGTAATCCATCTGGTGAACAGCCCACAAAAAAAGCTGCCACCAACATAGCTAAAATTCTGTTCTCAGTCTCACAGTCTTTCCCATCAGCACCTTCACGTGAAACTTTTAAACACATCCTGTCGCCGTTTCCTGCTTCACAATCACAATCCTTCCTCTCTTATCTGCGGAGGTCTACAGAGTCTCCTCACAATAAGTCATTAGAAAACCAGTTTGAGTTGACTTCGAGACAATTTACAGATCTATGTGGATTAGATTACAGAGAAGATAAGTTAGAATCACTCCAAAAGTTTCAAACTACCATTACCATAAATTCTGCAATATCAGTATAATGTCAATGTTTACACAAGTAAAAGTAGTATTTGCACATATGCAGCTTGATAGTAACAATGTTTGCAGCATTGGGGGTGGATGAAATAACAAATGCCTGACAGCTGCACGCTAGCCTTATAAATACGGACTTGGTGTCACTCTCAATATCCAAGTTATTTTTTTGTTGGTGTTGTTTTGGGGTTTTTTTTCGTGCAGTTCTTCTGTACAGTATTTGGCATGATTATAAATTTTTGTTTTTTATACAATGGAAGCACTGGCATTTCAGGTTTCCTGGTTTGCACTTCTGTTTAGTCCTTCGGGTCATATGGGTTTGATTGAGTCTTGAGGATCTTCAAGTTGCATCAGATAACACACGCAATAAATCACATGACTCACTTGTATAGCTGCCACTGATTCACTGCAGTAAATCATCACACTGTGCACAGATTGCTACACAAGGTAACCTGATATTTTGCTGAACATGTTCCCCTAAGAACTGATTTGGTCATTTGCAGGTAATGTGAAATTTAGGAATAAAAACAAGCCATATTTGGTTAAGAATTGAGGAGTTTCTTAAAACATTTTGTTCAACATTGTGAATTATTTGACTGTGAAGCAGATCCTAACTAGACATTGAAGAATAGTCGTGAATGTGAAATGCAGTTGAATCAAAAGCATCACTTTGAACTAAATGCTGACATAAGCATGCTAACACACTCAGAATAACGTTACATATACATTACATAACTTTATATATTTATATATATAGTGAGATTTCGAAAAAGCTTCTCAAGACTGACTAATATTCCTTGGTTTTTCTTAAACAACGTTTTTCCTTTTATGTTTGCGTGTTGTTAATCATTTTTTGTTGTTCTTATGTTTCTTATTGTGCTACCAGTTAGTATTTTGTGTTAAATGCCTTTATTGTAAAGTGCTACTGTATATAAACATATCAAAATTTCCCATTTAAACAAAAGCAAATACACAAGAGAGGAGAAAGATCTAAAATTAATGAGTTTACATCTTTTTGCATATTTTCTGTGCTTTCACCCTTCTCCATCATTCCTCCTCCATCAGAACGACAAGGCATTCATTCTAATCTTAATTCAACATTTAGTTTTGTGGGGTTTGAATTTGTCCGTGACACGTGCTGAAACAATGCTGCTCAATAAATGGAGAATGGTGTTGAGAAATGTATTGCCATAACCTTGCCCAGGGGATCGAAACCTGAATAAGTCTTTTTCTCACACAAAGGCAAAACCAACACCCACCAACACTTTCAGCCTTTCTCACAAGCACGCACCCGACGTTAAACACACACATACACACACACACACACACACAGAGTAACAAGAATTGTCCTGTTGTGAGGAGAATTCACAGAAAGGATTCATTTCTCAAGAATAATTTGTTGAAGTGGTTGTGACAGGTTGAAATGAGTTAAGGGACATTGCTTTTTATCTGGGGTGGCTGCCGAGGACAAACCACACATTTGTACACACTGCTTTCATTTCTGTATGTTTTCTACTTAAGGGCCATCTTATTTATCTGATATGGCTGACAACACTTAAAAATCATATCTAAAGAGATTTCACCATAGTCTTCTGCTCATATCTACAACAAATAATCTCTACAGTGTGACTATTTGTAAAGATATCATGACACCGTTTAGGATATAAAAAAGTTTATTAAAAAGGTGTATTTATATTACAGATACATTGTCGTTTGTTAAAATAATTGTCAAAATATATACTATATATATATAAAAGCTTTTTGTTTGCAACACCAGCAAGACAAGATGTGAAAAGACATATAGCAACTGTTGACATTCATTAAAACCTCAAAAAAGGGGTTTATGGTAAACAGGAACTGTAATTTAAATGCTGTTAAAGAATTCAATTGCTTCAACTGTTTAACATGATGAAACTGCTGCTCAAGGTCATGTCACATAACAAAAAATGAATATTTACAATTTTGTTTCTAATTCAGGTTCTGAATCAGACTTGTAGGTTTTGGATCAGGCTGGGTCAGCATTACTGCCAGCCAGTCAGTGTATTGGATCATGAAGAACCCCAAATAAACTGTTTGGGTGGAGATTGGTGCGAAGCTCTCACAACCAAATGACTTTTGGTGAAAAACAATTCACCAATCTCCTTCACAGCAACAAATGTGTCACAAACATATGAAAATTCCCGCTTTCCCTGTTTGATATCGACAAATTAAAAGCTTTTGAAAAAAACATTTTAACATTAATCGGTTACAATTTTACACATCAAGCTCAGTTTACAAGGCATGTGGAGCACTCCTCAGCCTTTAACACTTCTAGTGCTCAGGAGGAGGACTTCAAATTTTTACAAGAAACGCTGCGTTACAAAATGGGGGGACTGAACTTGAAAGACAGGTTTAAAGGAATTTACCAGGAGGGATGGTCCAAACCACAGAATCATATTACAGTACGGGAAGTTTAGGATTCAGTATTTTTGGAGCTTGACTCATACTAGGAGTAAAAAATGTGCTGCATCAATTTTGACCATTCTTTTTTTACCTGTTCCAGATGTTTATGGAAGCGCAATACTAAATTGCTGGAATACCCCTTTGATTCACTTTACTAGAAGAAACCTTGCCACCCAAGAATAGCAAGTGATCTCTTTTCCACTGTCTGATTGGTCAAAAGCTGAATCTGATCCGGCAGAGTGCAAATTAAGGCACCTCCCCCAGCAGGGAAATCTTAAGTTACGGCAGTGTTGGATGCCTGAGAGGGTAACAACATAGAGAGTAAGGGTAAGGGCTGGTTTCTGAGAAAATAGTGAACCAGAAACTCCAACAGTGATGAGATGAAGACAGGACCATAATGAATGGCTTCAATGTAAATTTGGCTCAGTGTCATTGTAAATTCAACAGTCTTCATTTGCGTGCATGTTCTTTGACATGAACAGATTGGTCAATGCATGAACTGACGAAGAAGGAGTCATCATCCTTATGTGGACCGCAGATGTATAGGTCGCGATTGACCACACTTTGCAGGATGTAGTAGTCACCGCCTTCAGCCTTTACTTTCTCAAACCAATAACCATCAGGTAATGTCAGGGATTCTTGGATGCTGCTTTTTTCCACCAACTAGGAACAGACAAAACATAATGGTTAGCATTGCTTTGGTCCCATGTAAGACAAAAAGAAGGAATGTGCACTTCTTAAGGTAGTTTTTCATTTGCCACTTCTAATGAGCCCTTTCACCTAATTTCAAGTGATGCTCTATAATCTTTTGAGTAGCAAACACTGCCTGCAGTATTGAAAAGTGGCTTTGGTTCGCTTACTCTGAGAAATAAGCTGTGGTCAGAGATGGAAGCCTAAAAACCCACCCCAACTGCCAACCCCTGCAAATAGTTTTCTGGTCAGAAAAAATATCCATAGAAATTTTTTCTAAATACTTGAACAGTATATTGAACTTTTGCCCTGTCCACAAATGTGCTTAAAATTTTCCAAAGACTCATTTTTACACCAAATTGTGGTTCCAAGGTCCAATGTGTAAGATTTAGTGGCATCTAGCAGAACGGACTTGGCATAAATGAAATATAATATTCATAAGTATGTTTTAATTAGTGTCAAATCCCATGAAAATAGATGTGTTAGAATGAGCCCTTTATATCCACATAGGGAGCGGGTCCTCTTACACCGCATTTCACGCAAGTTTTGTGTCCACCGTAGGTTCTCCTACACACTTTGAAGGAGAGTGGGAGGGGAGGGGTATTCAGTTGGTTGCAATCTGCAACCTCACCACTAGATGCCACTAAATCTTACAAACTGATTCTTTAATAAGCTGCTACCATCTCAGTCCTCACACATGATCCTGTTGGGCTGGTGAGCAGGTGTGTCTGTTGGTTAAAGAAGCACCCTCTTCCCGCTCTTCTTCTTTGATAAGAAGATTTGTGTAGTTCAACATACCTTGGTGAAAATGTAAGAATAAACTTATTTAAAAATACTTACTATACACTTTACTATTGAATCCATTATCTATCCCAGCCCAAGCACTGTGCTGTCTGAGGGTCAAGTATTAAGTAAACCACCTTTTTACAGCCACTTTTCTAGTCTACTGTACAATGCATGAGGGTTTGATACAAATAGGTTGGATAGATGTTCTCAAAATGAAATAATAATAGTAAAAGATGCCTTCAACACCTCAAGTGACTTAAAAATGTAACATGAGGGTACCTGTACATAACATACATTCCCAGGAATCAAGAATAAATGAAAAAAAACCCTGATGTTTATGCATATACTTTGATCCAGGTATTTCCTTTTATGCTTTTTACAGATCTATACAATGTAATACCGAATAAGAAAAACATATACTGCTATCGTTAGAGATTAATATTTACCTTCAGCTTTTGACCGTCCACCACTGCTAAATAGTTCGTTTTTTCACACAGGAAAATGAAAGCCATCTGTTTTTTTGAGGATTTGTGTTTTTTAATCTGCACACACTGCCCTACAAACAGAAGCAATACAACATATTTACTTTGTGTCTGAATCAACAAAATCATTCATAATCATTCAAAAACAGACTAAAATCAACTCTCTTACTGCATAGATTCCTGTAAATACTTCTTATGGCACAATCAGAATGAATGGATGACTTTTTTTATCTATAAAATAAATTAATTGTGTTGGGAGATATATCTATAAAGATGTAATTGTTAACAGTATTGTTTCTGCTTGTTTAAGGTGTTTCCTATCTGTTCCTGATCTGCAAGAGAAGCAACTGGTATCTTTGCAGAAAAAATTAATCTATCTATCTATCTAATCTCTTATTTTGAAATAATTTTCAGTCACAAGAAAAGAGTTGTACCTTTCTCTTTTTCGTTTTGTATGTCCTCAGCACACAGGATTATTTCTTCGTCGTCATCGTGGACTGTCACAATTTTTCCTTCTTTAGTCTTCAGATAGTATTTACTGTTGTCCATGCTGTCTCTTCGGTGGTGTTCTGACATGAGGGGAAGGATAGAAAAACATCAGTTACATCAGAAACACAATCTGCAAGATTTAGAGAGAAGATATAGAAGAGTCTATACAACAAAAAACATTTGCCTTATATGCATTATATTCCATTTTCACTATGGAAAATGTGAGGTTGTGGTGAGACTTTAAATCCAATCAATTCAGAAAGAAAATGTCAAAAATGAAAAGAATGTTGGAATGTGAGCAACCAGTGAACAATACTCAAGAACTTCAACATAAATTGATTTTACTGAGAGCCAAACATAATGAATAATCAGCCAAGAGCTGCAACATTTAGCATTTAGTCAATTAATTGGCAACTATTTTGATAATCGTCTTTTTTTTTAAGCAGAAATGCTAAAAATTTGCTACATGTAGCTTTTCAAATGTAAATATTTGAAGCTTTTATGTGTCATACGTGATAGTAAATTGGATATTTTTGGATTTTGGACTGTTGATAAGACAAACCATGCCAACAAGACATCACTGTGAGAACTCTGACTCAGCAGATTAATCGATAATGAAAATAATCATTAGTTGCAGCTCTACAGCCAACAACCTGCATGTGTTTATTTTTGTGTCCCTATTTATTAATAATAGAAAATATGAAAACCAATGAATATATTCTAAAAACAGTTTTAACTGTTTGTAGGAGTACATGTGTTTTCTCTTTATCAGCAATCATCATGTAGCGGCAGGAATGATATCCACACTTCATTTGTACTTTCGACTATGCGCATGCTCTGTTATTATGCACAGATTGGATCAGATTCACATTGGATTGCTTGTACAGACAACTCTCAGCAGGCTGATAAACTAATCCACACAGATTTCAAGTTTTTTCGATTAGTTCATCAACAGAAAATTAATCAGCAATTATTTCATTAATCATTTTGAGTGCATTTGTAAGAAAAAAAAGGCCAAAAATTCTCTCATTCCAGCTTCTTAAATGTGAATATTTTCTACTTTCTTCAGTCTGTGATAGTAAACTGAGAATCTCTGGGTTGTGGACTGCTGGTCGGGACAACAAGACATTTTAGGTTACAGCTGGGACTTTGGGAAACAGATCGACAGATTTCACCATTTTCTGACAATTTATAGACCAAATGACTTATTGGATAGTCAATGAAATATTGAACAGATTAATTGATAATGAAAATAATTGTTTGTTGCAGCCCTACGGGGAAAACTGGAGTGTTTAACACTTTAAAGTAGAGACAATAAAAGGAACATCTGTACAGTGTGATGTGATCCAGGTAGGAGAAAGATAATTTCTAATATCTTGCCTAATACTGAAAAGTCACTATATTTTATATTAGTCCATCTTTATCTATACTGTAACCAAATAAATATATAAATAAACTCTAGATTCCACTGAGCAGCTACAATAAATGTCCTACATTTACTCTCATAGAGACCAGACTGTTTTATTTAAGTACAATTCTGAAGTTATTAGTACTTTATTTTAATAATTATATTTTATACTCCTTTATACTTCTGCACCACTACATTTTAGAAGCAAATATGGACTTTTTTCACACTATTACAAATATTAGACAGTTATAGAAATAACCAATCACATAATGACCTTGTAAAATATGATGCATTGTTACAGATAAGATAACCAACAGTGTATTAAGTTGTTACCACAACCACCGGGAACAGCATAGTGCCACGTACAAATGAACAAATCAGTGTAAACAATCAAATAATATTGCATTAACACGGTTGGGTTCTCATAAACACTTTCTGGCAAACGATCTTTTAGTGCATGCACGGGAAAAATACAAAATACACAGGAGGTTGAAGAACACTGAGACGCAGGGGAACATTGTTTAAACAATTATTTTTCAGTTCTCCGCAGCTGTTTTTCTATCTTAGAAGCTATTGTGAAACTGCCTGCTGCAAAATAGTTGTAGTACACACCTATATTTACGCTGCAGAATATTATTAGAGATGCATGCAGCTTGTTAAGAAGTCCTGCACTAACTTAACCTCATTTTTTTTATCACCATGCTGTCTCACCAGGTAGGAGGGCACCACACAACGTACAAAGCTGATGTGCACGTGTGAAATAACGCATCCATCACTTACCCTCTGTGGTGAAGTCTTGAAAAGTTGCGAAAATTCGAGCTCCTGTTGTTTGGTGACAAGTGCAGTAGGCGTCCCGGTGTGCAGCAGTAGCAGCAGCAGTGAGCTTTGTGCCTCAGTCAGCAAGGGAAGGGACACCCTTTAAGTAGCCGTTGCCGCGCGGTGACGCAGCACTACGTACGTGGCGGTTTGAGCCTTTGTCAAACACGATATGATTATTGGAATGTAATAGGTGTTCAGGGGGTCTGCGGAATGAAGTCTGTGGGCCAAATAAACAACTTACTGGCATCAAACATGATGTGGGAAAATCCACTAGCTCACCATCTGGTGCTTCTCTGAGAGTAAACTTTTTTTTTTTTTTACCTTTTGTTCTTCTCCTGTTTAAATTAAAGCAACAGATGGGGGGGGGGGGGGGGGGGGGGGCTTTAGTCTTTTCACGTGTTTTCAGCAATTATTTTATAATGTATAATTTGTTTCAAACGAAATCTCTGATTTTCCTTTACACAGACTTTAAATGACTCGCATGACAATCTCACTTTGAGGTGGCTTATAGGTGCAGTGTGTAGAATTCATGCATGGAAAGGGCAAGGGAGGGGGAGGGATACTCAGTTGGTTGCAATCTGCAACCTCACCACTAGATACCACTAAATCTCACACACTGGTCCTTTAAAAAATAAATGATTCTACATAACTTCAACCAAGCATAATTTATGCACATCACCTTGTGTATAATATCAGAGTTTACTAGCGCACACATACTTTCTCCTTCTATTCCTCACATTAATAAGCACTACACTACCATGTTTTGCTATTTGTTCAGTATACTTTTTGGTCATTTGACTCAGGCATAAGACATTTAAAACAGACAGTATTTTTAAGTTTGTGGTGGAAAAAAACTATCCAGACAAAGTTTCAGCTGACTGAGGCTCATCATTTGTATTTGTGCATGGATGAGGTCAGACTATCCAACCTCACTTTGCTGTGTGTTGAGCAGGACATACACACTGATAAGGACAAAGTGGTTGGCATGTTTGCCACCATGAAGGAGAGGAGGATGAAGTTTGTACAAAGTTTGTTAAACTTATTTTGTTCTATGGCGGACGGTGGAATACACAGATGGACTAACGTTACACTAAACTGCAGCAGTCTGAGCAGGGACAAGAACTGGTGAGTGAAACATCCATAATTAGCCTTTATTAACTTAAATTTTGGTTATGAAGAAACCAGTCAGAATATTAGATTTATCTGTGCTTACCGCATCTCAGCACCTGTCTGTATCACTGCCTGTGGTGTTGTAGATTGTCCACTTTGTATTTGAATAGGCCTTGTAGTGTTGTAGATCGCCGTCTCTATTTTATGTTTATGTTATTCATATGTAAGAAAGACATGGCATATGAGACATTGCACCTGGTTTGTCACTGTCTATCAGCGGTGGTGCTGAACTGTTTGTCAGTCGATGTATGTAGAGCCTCCTCAGTGCTGAAACATTTGAACGTGGCTGGCAAACTCTTTTCTTTTTTTTTCTTCAGAATAAGCTTGTCACAAAGTGGCTTTGCTGTATGTTTTCTTAGACATAGGCTTGCTTGGCTCAATAACACTTTGTGATTATGGATAGTATATATCAGTTATTTTAGTTGTGAATTTTAAAATGACTTTATTAGAAGGGCCCCTTGATAATGCACTGCCCCCCTCTGTGCAGAGAGTCTAGCTCCGTCCCTACATACCACAATGCTATCTGATCCCCAGTAATCATGAGGTGTTTTGAAAAACATCTTGAAAAATACTTCCCGTCACCAGCCACAGACCATGCCCCTGTGTTGGGTTCACTGGAATTTCTGTGGTGGAGACTGTGGTGTGACTGAAAGATTTGGTCACACACTAGTGGCTTAGATAAAATATAACACAAAAATTACACATCTTATGACCATTGCAGTGTCAAGGTTGTGATAAAACAAAATATTATACTTAATTAAATTCTGTTTCCATCATTGAGTGTTTGTCTCAGTTACTAGGTTCTGTTTGTATTCACAACAAAATTATAGCTAATAGGTAACATATGTGCATGAAAATGGGAAAAACCTAATGTGAATGTTATAGTCAACTATCTGATGTGAAAATGGTCAACTGGAGGTTGCTTGCATGTAACAAGATTTTTAGTGTTGAGATAAATGAATGTACAATAAATGTATGTCATGCAGGGTCTCGAGTCAGTATAATAGCTAATTGTACCATAAAATATTAATATAAGCTGGGTCAAATAATAACCCTTTTGTACAAATCTCTTTTTGCAACATAGTTCCGAAATAAATCAAGAGCAAAGTACACAAACATGCTGATGTCATATTTAACTATTTTTCATTTTTACAAAAAAAAAAAAGGATTTTTAAACACATGCATCATAGTTGCTCTAGGCTTCTGTATTTTATTGATAACTGATTCAACATCAAGCCAAACATGTTTTTATAAACTACAATCAGTACAGGCACTAAATGTCCCCTTACCCATTTTAAAGTAGTGAAATAATAATATCAGAGGGCAGCTTTAGAAAATAAGAAAACCAAGTGATTTATTTTAAATATTAAAAGAAAAACAAAATATAAATAAATGAAATAATGCTCTCTTTCTCCTTAGATGAAGAATTTTGAGTATAGTAAAAGGTTTTGTCTTATTTAAACATGAAAGTGACTGGATGGAACAGGGAAAGGTGGTTAATATAGGAAATACTTAATTTTGACAAGTTACACATAAACATTAAAGCTTGTTCATTGTTCCTTGACCTAAGAATACATTCACCCCTCATGACAGATGACCTGCTAAGACAGTATCCGCCATGATCGACTGGTTGTTTTTGGGTACTGCAGAAGGAAGGAAAAAGCACTTATTGTGGATATTTTGAGTGATGTTCAGCAACTCAGGGGAGGAAAGCGGGCATGAGTGTACTGGCTTTGCTGAAGTGTTGTAACTCCAACTAGACAGCCTGCCAAACTCTGTACAAACAACTCGAGAGTCAGGATGTAGCATTCTAGCTCTGTTTTTTATTGTAGGCCCAATGCACGTATAGTTGAATATCAGGAGTGAAACTGAAAAAATAACAAAAGCACAAAACACATTAATATATTATTATCTATACAGGGATAAGTTGCTTTTACCAAATATTAATACATCACAGATAAATAATCCTATTTCCAATCACTACCAATTACTACTAAATATAAACAAAATAAGTAACAAAGGATATTAAGAAATAGTAAACTAACACCAATATGGCCGACATTCAAATGGTAAGGCAGGCAAAGGCAGAGTGATTAGGCCAACACCCAGTGGTCCACTTAGCATAAACACCCAATCAAAATATGCAAACATCAGTACAAACATACCAACAACACCGCCTAATCATCTTAACAACCATATGAATTTACTCCAAAGATGTGCACAATACAACAGTCACATGTGAGCAGGTATCACTCACAACTGGGCCGAATGGTTGGCAGTTAAGTGGCAAAATAAACCTTACACTTCTAACATTAGCAAAAATACTTGTTAATATCTGAAGGAAATTGTTAAGTATGCATATGAGCAATTTACAAGCAATGCTTCTGTCTGTCTGTTCTGTCAGATTGACTCCAGCTACAAACTTTTGGCCTTCAACTAGACCATTGTTCACCAACTTCCAGTCTACACAAGAAGTGATGCAATTTGACTGAAGTCAGAGTCAGAAAGCACTAAACTACATAAGACACACAAAAGAAATATTTAGAAAACAATGAGCCTTTTGATGACTTACAGCTGAAAATATTTATAGAAGCACTTGATTGAGGAGAACTGAAATAGCGAGCATGGAAGTCATCTGCAACTTGGATGCTGTCTCTTTCCATTCTGCCCCCTGAAGGTCTGAGTCTTAGGGTACGTCTCAAGTCTCTTATTTTATGGCTCCTCGCTCCTCGCTCCTCACCTGAACCGGAAGTTGTTCCTGATGCACCATTTTGACGAGCGTCCCAATTCTCTTATTTTGCTCGGAGGAGTGAGGAGGGATCTCTGAGGAGCGAGGAAACATGAGAGCAGACTTCACGGAAGTCTTTTACCGGCCGACACGCCCCCTTATTGGATATCAGTTATTGATTGGACGCTGCAGCTGATCAGACTGATCTGATACATCACTGCAGTTTCATACTGGAGTGGAGACAGATTACAGATTAAATTTAAGTGTATCATTCCCAAGTTTTATGTTTATATATTCATCATATAGTTAAAAATCTGTTAATTGTCGGTTTGATCAACAAAAGAACCATAAACAACTTTCTTCATTTATTAGAGAGATTTTTTTTCATGATGTTATTTCCTCCATTAAACTGTTTCTTGCTGACAGACAGACTCTTCCTGACTTTAACTTTATCCATAATAACAGTTAAACACATTTATATTTTACATCATTTATCGTCATTTCCATTCGGTCACATGTGAGGCTGAAAATTCCTGAGTGTCGTGTTTTATATGAGTTGCATCACTTCCATTTGCCCTAAAACATTTAGCCAAACACATATTTTCCAGTGTTCAGAAGAAATGATCATATTCTGGGTTAGTGGATGATGAATTCACTATCAGGGTTATCAAAAAATACAGATGGAAATGATCAATAAATAGTATAAACACATTCCGCGAGTAGAAATGGTTCCTGTGCCTCTGAGCAGGACACGGTATAAATGCAGAATGCAGGTCTTTATTTAGGTGTTTGTTAAATAGGTAACAGCTGATCCAGCTGTGAGCTTCCTCCGACCTTGGTAACCATAGCAATGCTTATTCACCCTTTATCAGAGAGGTTTCCGCTTTCCCAAATATCACAGACAACTGGAGAGAGGAGAGGAAAAAATGTCTCCTTCCTGCTTAAGAATTACAGTGTAACCTCAAGGTCAAGGCTTGACCCAATGTAACCCAATTTGTAACCACTAAAGACGGAAAATTCCATAACAGCACCCAGCAGTCACAAGTCAAGGACCTTTTGTCAATTCAGAGGAAAGCACTCAAGAAACAAAAGGTGATCATATGTCTCTCTAGACTTTACTCAACATGTGAGGAATGCTACCCACAACCGTGGAAATATAAAACACCTTATCTTTTCAAAGGGTATCGATGTTGATGTTTCCTCTATTTTACAGGTTCCGGTGTTTCATCACTCCTGTGTCTTTTTCAAAGTTTCTCTCTGTGCTCCAACTAAGTGTTCATAGCCTGATACAATTACTTATTGCCGTATTGACACCACTGCTAGATCTATACAGGCTGAGTGTTTACCTGATGTAGTGCAATTTCCGATTCCCTACATTTGACCATATTTGATCACTGGCTCCCAGTGCAAGCTAGAGCTGATTTTAAGGTTCTTCTTTTAACTTATAAGGCCTTGCATGGACTTGCACCACCTTACTTATCTGAGCTAATACTGGCTTCACAGCATTTGCCTACCGTGCCCCTTATATCTGGAATGGCCTTCCATTACATGTTAAAGACGTACGTACAGTTGAAATCTTTAAATCAAGACTGAAAACCTACCCTTACTCGCTACATTACAGCCTCCCCTAAAACTTAGCCGGGCCCATCACCTTTTAACATCTATTTAAAATTGATGTTTTTAATGTGGTTGTTTCACTTTTAATTTTTATTATTGTAAATTGATTGCTGTATGTTGTCCTTTTTAACTGTAAAGTGTATTGGGACCATGCTGCATGGTGATTCTGCACTTTAAATAAAATTGATTGATTGATTGCCAGAGAGAAAGTGTCTCAAAGGACAGTAAAAACATAACTTGATTGAAAAGGCTGTGCAGTTGTTTTTTTCCAGGTGGAAAAAATACAGAGGGGAGCCCTACTGATTTTGACATTTATTTAACAGACTTAAAGCAGCATTCATTAGAGTATAGTTTCACAGTTGGGAAACTGTATGAAAACAAAGAGATATTGTCAGTGAAATTAATCTGGAGGAGGAAAAGTTATGCAACTCCACAAGTAGGTTAAGGATACAAATTGACTTTCTGCCAATAAGCCTGTCTGCCAGAAATCCAACTCCTTTCCTCCAGCAGCCAAGAGAATCAAACCAGAGAGAACTGCTCTATATCTCCATGAGGGGCTGTTTTCCTCATCACTGGTAGGAGCATCTCCCTTAACTTGGAGCTCGATGAGTCTGTTGATACAATTTCAGAATATGTTAACTTTTGTGTTGACATTGTAGTGCCTACAAAGAACATTTTACACTTTTCTAACAATAAGCCACACATTACAAGGGAGGTTAAAGACTGTATTAACAAAAAGAAACTGGCTTTTAGAAGTAAAGACCGTGAAGGCTTGGCTACAGCACAAAAAGAACTAAATCTCCTTTTGAAGAGGGCAAGAGACAAACACTGATCCACAATTGAACAAAACTTCAGCTCTATGGACAATAAAAGGTTATGGGACAGTCTGAAAAACTTGACAAACATGAACTCCCAGAGGCAACAGATTATTACCCTGAATAAAGTGGGGAGAGCTAACAAACTGAATTACTTTTTTCTCAGGTTTGAAACACAGGACTTTTCTCAGGAGGCAGCTGAGTCTTAGACTCTATAATCACAATTTCTAGCCAACACCTGATTGGCTAGAAATTGATCCACAGCAGGTTCAGACTATTTTTAGTAAAGTTTGCAATAAGAAATCTATGGGACCGAATGGCTTGTCTGATGTCCTGCTAAATCATTGCTCATCTGAAGTAATTGCTACTTGGTTCCCTATTTTTCAAAAGTCCTTAGATAGTCATATTGTGCCAGCTCTCTGGAAAAATTTAAAATAATTCCTGTACCAAAAATCACATGCCCCTCTGCTAATAATGACTTCAGACCTGTAGCGTTAACTTCTGTGGAAATGAAATGTTTTGACAGGGTTGTAGTTAACAAGCTCATGATGTGGCATCATGTATGGATAAAACCAAAGAAATGGTTTTTGATCCAAGGGAGGTGAGAGCCAATGAGCCTGTGATTTTTGGCGACAGCGAAATTGAACAGGTGTGCTTCTTTAAGTATCTGGGCATAGTAATGGGCAATAACTTAAAATTAAATGTTCACGTTGAGTATTTGTGTGCCAGGCTGGCTCAAAGAATTCACTTTCCCTGCCTACTCAAACTGTTTGGTGTGTTTACTGATGTTTACATTCTACAATGCGATTGCTGGGAACCATTATCAGGTATGGCACCTAAACGTTCCAGCTGAAAACTAGATTGGCTAACATGGTGAAGACTGCTATGAAGGTGATAGGGAAGAGAGATTACCTGTCCCTCCAAACCACCTATGAGAGAACAGTGGTCAGACAGGCACATAGGATTTTGAAAGACCTGTCACATCTCTAATTCCCTGACTATGAATTATTACCTTCGGGCAGACGTTATAGAGCTAGCAGATGTAAAAGTAACCGTTTTAAGCTTTCCTTCATCCCAACTTCTATTGCACTACACAATAAACAATGAGCCTGCGGTTGTAGTGCCTCAAGCTCAGTGTAGGAGGTGTTATAAGGAAGTAGGCTCTGTTGTTTGAAGGAGGTGCACAGTAAAGGAGGTGCTGTAGGGAGCGCTATAAGGTGGGAGGCACTGTAGTTTTTAGTCTAGGTAGTATGTCTTATGATTTTTTAAGATTTATTAAGATCTATTGTTTACAATGTGATCTATGTTTCACTTACGATACCTTGGCTTACCAATATCTTATGGTTGTGTTGCAACATCTTATCCCTTCTAGTTGAATGTAATCAACTGGTGTCAGAGTGCACCGCTGCATTGTTTGGTTGGTTTTGAATTACATTGATCATGCTGGTCATGTATTGCTTACTGTTTGATTGCAGCTTTGTGCAGCACCTTTTGCAGGTATGCACCACAGCATTGTCAAGAGAATGAAGTACAATGGAAACAGCTTATAGTGATCACTTTCATCTGGGTCAAATTGATTACTATAAGCAGATGATTCTTATAACAGATTTTTTTTTTTGGCAATTTGTCATACGCTTCAAGGAGACTACTTTTTTATTGAGAGAAAATGACTTTTTCCTTTTCTTTTTCCCACCATGATTTCAATGCGTATGCGTCACCAGACTCCAATCACCAGCTGACAGCGTCGTACATTTAGGCTGCGGGGGTGGGGGGCTGTAAAAAGAAATTTGAACCGGAATTAACTTTTGGAAGAACACAATGTTGCAATGCTGTACAACCCTAACCTGCCATATGGGAGGATAAAAACATTACTAGGAAGAGGGGAGTACATTTAATTTAGTAGAAAGATTAAAAGTGACATTATCAAAATATATTTGCTGATAGCGTCCTGGCTCATTTTCAAAAAGAGAGAGAGAGAGAGAAGCAGGGGTCAAGTGAGCTAGAGAATGGACAAGGAGAGCAAGCAGTGGTAGCGAGAAAGCCAGAGAAAGAGAGGGATAAAATATTATTTTCAGATTTTTTTGATTCTGTACCTAGGTTTTTGATCCATATAAGCGTTTGATCGCTGTAACCGTGATCACTATAAGCGGTTTCCACTGTATTTAGTGATCTTTTATTGCACTGATTGTAGTTTGGTTCTGCACTTTTTTTGCACTGCGCACTTCTACATTGTCTTATTGTGTTACACTGTATATGTCTTGTTATGCATCATGTGATTGCAGTGGTGTACAGCACATTTTTACACTAGTGCACCACTGCATTGTCTTGTCAATGAATTATGTTTTTGTCCATGTACTGTTTTGTCATGTATTGCTTGATCGCAGCTCTGCGTAGCACCTTTGCTCAAGACAAATTTCCTTCAGGACATTAAAGTTTCTTATCTCATCTCAAGGAAATGTTTTGAAAAACAGAACAGTTAGAGACTCAGAAAGCAAACATGTGATACCCTAGCAAAAGCTTTCAAGGTAAGAAACATGTAATCCTGTCTTTCCTGATGACTCACAAGCTCCATCTGGTTCTCTGGAAATTCTGCAATAAAAGAATATATTTTAAGTTTACAGATTTCTTAAATAAAGACTGCATGAGGAAAATACATGACTATGAGGTTAATCTTTCCTCTTTACTTTGATGGTGTTTACATCCACAGATGAATAGTGTAGGAATTGTAATTTTAGTTTTTACTTGTAACTAAAGTTCTCTAACTTTAGTTTAGCAAAGATCATTTGACCGATTAAAACAAATTTTATTCATGATATATAATATTTGGTGTCAAACTGTTTTCAGTTCTGTTCCAAGAGGACACTTACTGTATATCTCCCCTGGTGATTCTATGAACTGCAAACTGGGCTTTTGCCGTCGGCCTGATTTTCGGTGAGTGACACACCTGCTCAGCTGGACTGAGGTCAGGTGAATGATAATGCAAGTGGAGAACATCCCACTGCTGGGTCATAACAAACTGCATTTGCTGTATATTTAGGGTCATCCTCCTCCTTCTTTGTCCTGAAATTGGCAGACTACCTTGAAAGGGGGGCTTCAGTTGTTTCACTGTTAAAACAGAATGGATATGAACAACATAAAACTACTTAAAACCAAGTCAGCACCTTCGTTTCAGTCATCCTTTCATTTCAAATCAAATATGCCAGAGCCAAAACAACCAAAATGTGTCACTGTCTAAATGATGGACTCTACTCTGTACTTACCAGCTGTTAGTTTCCCCCTGGCTGTTTCTAGGTTATCCTGGTGCAGTCACTGGGTGAGTTTATGCATCAGCTTACCCATGGTGGACCCACACCTGTCAAATAGGGACACATGAGATTTATTATATTATTTAGAACATTTCTTTACTTTGTAGTCTGCATGCACAAACACTGTGATGGCCACACTTGCAGCCACACAGCTGTTTTGAAGTTTGTATCCCAGCTGGCACTCACACTTTGGTCTCTTTGGTTAATTTTTTCCTCAGTTAGCTAATTTAATTACATTTCACATTGCATACAAATAAATAACAACACACTGGATTTTGTTTCATACATCATACTCATTTTATTTTACAGGTTGGCAGTACATTAGTTTCTATTTGTAGCGCGCACATTTGGTTAACTTTTGTACAGTCATTAGTTTAAGTTGTTCTAATTTTCATTTTTTTTGAGTTACCAGTGTTGGGGTGCTACTCCTGAAGGACATCTGGCCAGGCCTGGGCAAAGGATGTGCACCAGGACATGGTATGGTTAAATACAGGAAGTAGCCAATTGGGTCATACCAAGTCCTGCCACCTCATAGGGGGGAACTGTTTATTTCAAGTTTAGTCATATTGTTTGTTTCTCTTTATTGAATGTTTAGTTGGGTATTTTTGGTTTAGTTGATTTAGTTTAGTTAACCTGTGTCGGGGGGGAATTCTGTTGTTTATTGCTTAGTTGGTAGTGGTTGTCATTTGTTAGTTACCCCTCTTCTGTTATGGTCTGATCAGCCAGTATATATGTTCCCCTTTGTGTTCATTTTGGAAGGTCTGTTAGTAGGGTTAAGTTCACTTTAGTTGAGTTCTGTTTATTTGACCTCTTTTATGGGCCCTGAACTTTATTTACATATTTTGTTATTTGTACCTTTTTTTTTTTTTTTTTGCATTTTTTGGGTAAAATAAAAACCCTCTTTTTTGAAACCACCTGAGTCTCCTTTGTCTGCCAGCTCGGTCCCTTACAAACACATTGCTGGTAATGTACACATTTGTGAACACAAATACCATACTAGAACTTAATAAACTACAAATGCATGTCAACACCCCTAATCCTTACATATGACTGAAGAGGGTCCAGTTAACTGACTTCTACCATACATGTAGACATTTCACACAGACTAAGATGAGAAAATATCAAAATGAGGTGCAAAACAGTTGATAATAATTAATGAGTAATACAGTTCATATTGCTACCAGTGATAAATGCACTAGCCATTCTGACAGAAAGACAATTGATATTATTATTACCTAAATTCACTAACCTTTCTCACAAAAAGATGGTTTATCTGCCATTGATAACACTTTAAATTCAGCAGACTGGTCGAAAATTTTCAACTAAGTTTGCCTTCTGCTTCTGTAGCTAGTTTGCTTGTTAACTTTAATATTTAAAGTTAAATTTTGTTTTCTCTTAAGTGATGACAGATATAGTTGCTACACAGTAACCAATAAGTACTTTGTATTTAATTAAACTGTATAACATCAATAACTTTCATATTTACCAATGAAGCAAGCTCTGGATGGTTGGAATTGTGGTGAAGGTGAAAACGGCACATCATTGGCTGAAGCCTTATTTTATTCTTGACTTCTGAAGGAAAGGGGTTAGATTTCTGTTAGAAAAGCTTTCTGGCAGAAACCCCTGAAGGCAAACTTCTCCCATGACAGACCTGATATCTATCACCACTCTCCAGACACTTGTGTAACAGACATTGTAGAGATGAAAACTTCAGATGTCATTTATGTTTGAAGTAGCACAGTATTTGGAAATGCAAGCAATAAGAGTGTTTCCCTTCTTTACACCACAATCGACCCAAATGATTCATCTAGTTTGCCAGAACATGAAACATTACTTCATATGGATGTAACTTTCCATATAGAAAATCTCTGGGATGTAGTACTCAAGTCTTGATGATACCTTGCTTGTCTCTCAGGAACTGTCATTTGAATCACTTTTGCCTCCTTCCATTGATATGCCGCAGGAACAAGTCAATCAGAGAGAAAGAGTCAAGAAAATTATTGTTCCTCATCATCGACAGATTCTTAGAGAACTTATTCAAGTGTTTTCGGAGGGAAGCATCATGGAGGATGACATTTACTTTTAAGTTATTCTTGAAAGCTAGAAAAGGCCATGGATGATGGAGGTGTTTTGAGGGATGCACTGTCAGAATTTTGGAATGATTTTTATAAGCAGTGCACTATGGGAAATGGCTTCAAAGTGCCATACATACATCATGATTTTTTAAACAAGAATGGGAAAGTGGTATCGCATTTGGCTGGCAAAAAGAGAAGTACCTCAGTGTAAAACTTGCACTTGTGTTGGCCAAGAGGAAGTGCAGGAAATCATGGAAAGCCACAACAGCTCTGAATACCTTAGAGAGTCAAACACCCAGTTCTTCTCCTTTTTCCTCAGATTTTGCACAGGATCAGACTTGTTCACGGGAAAGAGCATCACTGTCAGTTTCACATGAATTTAGGGATTTCAGAGAAGACCTGCTCATACATGTGGCTGTTACTTGAAACTACAGAGATTTTCAACATGAAATTAACACAATCTTAGAAAGCCAAGTGTGGGAAATGGAAATTGTTTAAGATATAAAGATTTCAGCCAACAGGAACTGCTATCAGAGGTTCATGTTCAGGCTTTGTAGATTTTCCAGATTTTTGGCTCATGAAGGAAGTACTACAGCTACCTTGTTTAACCTTAATGAATGTCACAGTTTTAACATGCTGTTTACATTTTCAGCTGCTTTTTACCTTTTGTTTTGTTCAACATTGTTTTCAGTTTAAGAACATGTTCATTTAAATGGTATGTTTCAATGCAGAGAACTTACTATAAATACTTCAGTTAAGGAAGTAGTTTAGGATTGATGGTTTATATTAGGGATGCACGATATTGGATTTTTTTCTCAGAAAAATGCAGGAAAAAAATGCTGCATTTCAGCCATATGGCCATTTTCTCTTTCCTGAATCAAGTCTGAGTCTGACAGGAAGCCCACCAGCACTGATTATTTAAACTTGTCAAGACATAGTTTGGACCACAGCTGTAGTAAACATGCCTTCACAGTCTGTTTTTTGACCTCAGATCAACACCTTCACCATCCAATAACTGTAGCAATATTCAAACTTTTTCTCATTATGTCACAATTCCATGTAACCAACATTTTTGGTGCATCCATTTGTTAAGATGAACTTGACCAGATGTTTCCAGCTGCAGTTCAATGAAGGTTGCTACATCAGAGATGCTTCTTGCATAATATCCTTTGAAGGATACATTTGCTTGGTACAATCCCATGTGAATCATAAAGCAAATGAAAATTTAATCTTGTCATACCCTGCCTGGCCTTCTAGTGTTTTTTGGAGTTTGTGTTTTCTGGGTTTTGGTTTTCTGTTGCTCTGTTTCCCTTATGTGTTCATGTACTCCTCTACATCTGCCCTGCTCTGTTTTCCCCCACATTTCCCTGTTAGCCTCATCAGTTCTCCATCCATCTCCCCACCTGCACATCATCTCCGCATTAGTTCAGTTTCTTTTTATGTCCTGGTTTTCTGTTCAGTCCTTGTTGGATCATTCTGTCAGGAATGGTGAAGCAGGAGTGGACCCTAATGCAGATGCTGGAATGCAGAGTCAATTAAAATCTCCTTCACTCTTGAAATGGTCAAGGATAGAACAAGGCAAACAGATCCAAACAGAACTAACAGCCAAAACAAATGATGCAACAAACTCCAAAGAAAACACAAAGAGTCCAAAAAAAACACTAGAAGTCCAGACAGCATGTGGCAAATCTGTTGTTTAAAGTAGTCATCGGTGTACTCATCCATTTCTGTGTCAAACTGAATAGGAGAACTCCCTTCAAACAGCTGCTACCTTGACTGTTGTGTGAAAGTATCTCATAATTATGACTTTTTATCTCATAATTCAACTCAGTATCACGCCAAAGTGTGTAATACACCTGCCGGTCCACCGTGTCAGTGTCAGTGTTTTGCCTTGCCTAGGTGTGAAAAGTATATGTGTGTACATTAGGAGTGTTTTCTCATATGGCGCCTCTATCAGTAGTAATCGGCACGACAGCATAATTTGTCTGTGCTTTCCAAAACCGTTACAAATCACTGTTAACAAATAATGATGTTTTACGGTGTGCCAACGCTGTAGTTAAAGTCTGGTTGGGTTTAGGCACAAAAACCACTTGGTTAGGGTCAGGGAAAGATCATGGTTTGGGTTAAAATGATCACTTGAAAAGTGATGTGGGTTAAAGTTACTACATCCTTAAAGTTAGGCAACCTTCATTGTCATGGCAACAGTAAAGACCACAACAATTGTAGTCACAGTTTTTAAAGAACTGTCCCAATTCGCAGTTGAAAACGTGACACTCGTGGTTGGAAGTGGGAAGCCAATAGTGGTCTCCTGCAGCAAAGTCCATTTTTTGTCATATAACTATCTAGCCATCCACCCAACCCGCCATCTCCTAATGTGGAAATTTGTCACCTCATATAGACGTCATCTGAACTGCGTCATTTGGACACCTAGGTGAGGAAAAACGTGACACTGACTCGGTAGACCAGCGAGTGTATTACACACTTTAGTGTGATACTGGGCTGCATAATTATGACTCCTTATCTCATTATTCAACTTTATATCTCATAATTTTGACTTAACATGAGTATTTATTTTATTATCAAGGCTAAGTTTTCTTTTTTTTTTCTTTTACTGGCAGAAATGGGCTTCTGTAGCTTTTCTCCTTCCCTCCCCTCATATTTACTACTACAGCCACTGTATGGCTTCTGTCTCTTGAGTGTAAATGTATGCTGTTTTGGGACACTTGTGTAATTGACTAATCCTGTAGTTTTTCTTGGGAGGACAATCTCTCACTCTCTCTCACACTGCATGCAGGTACTGTAAAAAATTAATCAATTAACAGATATGGTTAACAATTCAGGCGGCATTAAGTTTTTAACAAAAAAATATTCACTGTTGTAATCATGATGTTCCTAAGAAGATGATGTAGAGCTGCGTGTGTGTCACAATGCAGGACAACAAGTTTAGAGGACCCACCTGAAGGCTTTTAACAGTTTATATCGCCATTAAGCTGCTTATTGCAGACTAAATTTGCAATTAGTCATATCATCACAGACAAATATCGATGACAAAATAGAATAGGACGATTAATTATACATGAGTCACTGTTAAAAAAGAAAATACGCATAAAAACACATACGCAAGCATGATGGCATGAGTGTTGCTCCATCCTTGAGAGCCTTTAAAATGTCAGTAAAAGCTCTGATTCAGTAGCACTGACGTCAAACAGCTGTAAGAGTTTTATTTAACCACATCCTCAACATTGGAGGGAATTTCACTTTTGGATCATCTCTGAAATTTAGGTTTCTGGCCCCGATAAGAACTGACAGCTGGGGACCACATGTGGCGTGGTAATGGCAATCATGTGAACAGACATGCTTGATGTTCCACAAACATCACCTAAATGGTTTGCACCTGTATGTTCAACTGCTGTTGCAAGACAGATGAACTGGAGGGGGGTGAATGATAAAATATCTGTCCAGTGAATGATCTTGAAGACAGTTGTCATTGGTAAGCAGTGTGAATTTAATTATTTATATATGGACACATCATGGTAATATATATAACAAAGATATGAGTAAAAATATAACATTGCTGTTGTCTCGTGTTCTGCTTTCTCAAGGCGCTTCACTGATGGTGGACCCAAATGCAGAGGCCGGAATGCAGATATGACGAAAATCTCCTTTAATGATGGATGGTCAAGTACAGGTAAACAGCTGAACAGAACTAGCAGACGAGATAACACAAATGATCCAACAAAGACACTACTCAAAACCAGACCTTAAATACAGACTAAACTACACAAGGGCAGGCTGGGAGTGACTGGCTGAGGGAAACACAGGAAGACGGAAATCAATCTCTTTACAATAGTAGGATATACTTCTGTTAGGTATGATAGGGGGGATGGAGTAGGAGGAGGATGTGCAACATTTATTAGAAAAAATATTTCATTTAGAGAGGTGAGTATAGGAAATGAGCAAGAATATGTAACTGTAGAGATATGGACAAGTGAGGGTAAGTTTGTCATTATTAATTATTATAATCCTTGTAAAAGGCTAGATTTGAGTAGATTAATACAAATTGAAGGGATAGATGGTGATAGGGTGTTGATATGTGGGGATTTTAATGCTCACAGTACATTATGGGGAGGAACACGAACAGATGCAAATGGTGAGGTAATTGAGGAACTATTAGAAGAGAAAAGAATGGTTTGCTTAAATGATGGGAGAGGGACTAGATTAGATGTGCACACAGGGAACACTTCGGTATTAGATTTAACTTTAGTCACAAGGGAGTTAGCGGGAATATGTGAGTGGGAAGTGTCCGAAGAATCATCAATGGGTAGTGATCATTTTCCAGTCTGGTGTAGGATATTGCTACAAAAAAATAAGGAAGATAGGGAAATATCAGGGAAGTGGGTATTTAGCAGTGCAAACTGGGAAATGTTCAGTTATATATGTGAGAGAGAAATGGATAAAATAGACTTAAATGGAGATATTGAGGAGATTGATAAAAAGCTGAAAATAACATTACTAGAAGCTGCCAAACAGTCCATTTCTAAAAGTAAAGGAAGAATGAAGAGGAAAGTGGTTCCCTGGTGGACAGGTGAATGTAGTAAAATAGTAAAAGAGAGGAATAGAGCTGTCAGGTTATTAAGAAGAACTCATAATGTACAGAATTTAATCAGATATAAGCAAGAGCAAGCAAGGGTAAGGAAAATTATACGTAAAGCAAAAAGACAAAGCTGGCAGACCTTTTGCAATAAAATAGGAAGATCAACACCTGTGGGAGAGGTTTGGGGCATGATTAGGAGCATGAGAGGAATCAGAAGGGAATGGCAGTATCCAGTACTGAAGATGGGAGAAGAAACAGCAGTATCTGATGAAGAGAAAGCAGAGATGTTAGCAAAGGCATTTACTCAAATCCATGATAATTTGACTGAGAAGGGTAAGAGAGGAAGGGAAATGACTAGTTTGGCTCATCCTGGAAGTCTTGAGAGAAGGGAAATTACTAACAGTGCAATGGAAGAAATGAAGAGGGCAATAATTAAGTCTGGACTAACATCTCCTGGGAAGGATGAAATCTGCTATGTTATGTAAAACATTTAGGACTTTCAGCATCTATGAAACTGCTAGCTCTCTATAATAAAGTATGGGAAGTGGGGAAATTACCAACTAGTTGGAAAGAGGCAGTGATTATTCCTATCAGGAAACCAGGGAAGGACCCATCAAATCCAATGAACTATAGACCCATAGCACTCACATCACATGTAGGTAAGATAATGGAAAGAATGATTACAGAAAGATTAGGATTTTTTATGGAAAGCAGAAGAATTCTTTCACCTCATCAGAGTGGATTTAGGAGGGGTAGAGGAACAATGGACCCTGTTATATGTCTGGAAACAGAGATTAAGAAAGCACAAGTTAATAAGGAATCAGTAGTGACAGTTTTTTTGACGTAGAAAAGGCATATGATATGGTTTGGAAGGAGGGGTTAATGATCAAATTAAATATGATGGGAATAGCGGGAAGAGCATATAATTGGATTAAAGACTTTTTATTTGATAGATTTATTCAAGTCAGAATTGGGACAGCCTTATCAGGAAGATATATGGTAGATAACGGTACCCCTCAGGGCAGTGTTATTAGCCCAATACTCTTTTCCATCATGATAAATGATGTATTTTCTCAAGTTCAGGATGATATTGGACGATTATTGTTTGCTGATGATGGAGCTTTGTGGAAAAGAGGAAAGAATATAGATCATATTATAAATAAAATGCAACTGGCAGTTAACATGGTAGAAAAATGGTCATACTCTTGGGGGTTTAAGTTTTCAGTTGAAAAAACCAAAACATTAATGTTCACTAAAAAGAGAGGTGTTGGCACACAGATAAAGATATACGGACAAAGAATAGAGCAAGTGAAAGTCTTCAGATTTTTGGGTGTGTGGTTTGATGAAAAGTTAGCATGGAATGAACATATTCACAAGATAACAACTAAGTGCAAAAAGATACTAAATGTGATGAGATGTTTAACAGGATCAGAATGGGGAGCAAGCAGATCTGCGATTAAAAATATCTGTCGCGCTGATTAGAGCAGTATTAGATTATGGATATATTGCCTACAGTTCAGCAGCAAAAACATCATTAAAGACGTTGGAAGTGGTGCAAGCTCAAGCGTTAAGACTATGCTGTGGTGCTTTAAAAATTACTCCTGTATCTGCTCTTCAGGTTGAGATGGGTGAATTGCCGCTGCACATCAGACACAAACAGTTAATGATGAACTACTGGACAAATCTTCAAGGGTATTCTGAAGATCACAATCCAACAAAAACAGTACTTCTTCCATGCTAGGAGAGAAAAAGGGCCAAAAGGGAATGTTTTGCGTGGAGCAGTGAAACAATTGCTAAAGATATGTCGTTAAATCAGAAAAGATATATCCCTACAGTGCCATTATCAGTAACACCACCCTGATTGTTCCCCTCAGTGTCAATTGATTTCTATATTCTGGGAAAAAGTGCAGGTACATAAAGATTTTTGAAATATTGCAGTTTTGGTTGAAGATAGGTTACAAACATTATATCAAACATTCATACCAGTGTACACAGATGGATCCAAGGATCCTAACACAGGGAGCACAGGCTTTGCCTTAAAAGTTTCTGTGAAAAGAAGAACGTCAGATCATCTGTCAGTTTATACAGATGAGATGATAGCAATTGCAACAGCATTACAGTGGATAGAGGAGTTGCAAATTAAAAGGGTTATTCTTTGTACAGATTCACGTTCTGCATTAATGTCATTACAGTCATATACATCTCACAGTAGGCAGGATATAGTTAATGAGATACATGAAACTTTGTACAGATTTAAAAATATGAATATTTTTATAACATTTATGTGGGTACCAGCACACAGAGGGATTAAGGGCAATGAAATGGTGGATACATTAGCAAAACAGGCACTGAAGTATGAGGAGATCATGGAAATTTCACTCACTAAAACGGAAGCAAAAGGAATAATCAAAAGAAACATCATTAAAGAGTGGCAACACAGATGGGATACAACAAATACAGAGAGAAGTGGGCCCAGCAAGGTCAGCTAAAAGAAGCACCAAAGAGGAGAATATCTTAACAAGGCTGAGGGTAGGACACACCAGACTAAATAAAACACTGCATTTAATAAACAAACATCCCTCAGGAGTATGTGACCTATGTCAAATAGAGGAGTCAGTGGAACATGTCATTTTGCACTGCAATAAGTATTCTCGAGAGCGAGAAGTATTAAAGAGAGAAATCAGGAAGATTGGAGGGGAAGAATTGAGTTTGAAAAGTATATTTACAATTGGGTTACGGAATTTATTTCACTACTTGAAAGAAACAGGATTGATTAACAGAATTTAGTATTCAGGACATCTTCCTTTTGTTTTGTTTTTTTGTTTTTTTATTTGTTTATAGGGATAGATAACTCTGGTTCACACTCCAACATAGTAGGTGGCGGTAATGCACCTTTATGCTGGTTGCCACCCGCCATTAAACAAAAGAAGAAGAAGAAGAAGAAGAAGAGACTGATACAGGGCAGGTGATGTCTGTCTTTTTGCAGACATTACTAAATGAATTTCCAGAACCCCTTTTTCAATTGAGACAAAAAAAAAAATCAGAATCATCACTTCTAAACATGGAACTTGTGATAGTTAGTCACAAGACATTTTTTTTTTGTTTCCTGAGAATGTACAGTGCAGTTATTCTGTGTAGGATGGGACTTTTTGAGTTAAAATAATCACGTAGCATTTCATCCAGCAAATCCCCCCTTCCTTCACTTGGGACTGCTGACTACACTTCAACCATGACTTTAAAACTCCAGAGTCTCTCTTTTTTGCCAAGATCTCAGCCAACTTTTTTTGGCTGAGATCTTGTTAAACTTTTCATAATAGTCAGGTCATGTGTCCAGATGATCAATGAAGCAGATTCTTCTTGCATACTGGACATTAATAAATCTCTCCCTAATGTGCTTTCAATGTAAGTGATGATGGACAAAATCTACAGTCCTTGTTTTGTGCAAAAAAAGTATTCAAAAGTTTATCTGAAGTTAAAATGAGACTTCATCTGTCCAAATTATTCAAATCAAGTGGAAATATTTCCATGTTACAGTCTTTTTGTTGCTACACTTGTCAGGTGGGGAAGCAGGAGTGGACCCAAATGCAGAGGCCGGAATGCAGATATGACGAAAATCTCCTTTAATAATAGATAGTCAAGTACAGGCAAACAGCTGAACAGAACTAGCAGACGAGATAACACAAAACGATCCAACAAAGACTCAACTCAAAACCAGACCTTAAATACAGACTAAACTAATCAGGGAATGGGGAACAGGTGACAAGACACAAGGGCAGGCTGGGAGTGATTGGCTGAGGGAAACACAGGAAGCAGGGTAGGGCTGACGAGACTGATACAGGGCAGGTGTGGGGAAGACACAGAGCAGAGCAGGGCTAACGAGGGTGAAGCAGGGCAGGTGAGGAGGAGTACATGAACACACAAGGGAGACACAGTAACAAAACCAAAACCCAAAAAACACAATACTCCTGTGGTGTAGCCTGACTGGAGTGGCTGGTCACTTGGTAGGAGGCAGACACAGGAAACCTTATCCAGGTATCACAAGGTGGTTTATTTACAAAAAAAAGTGGCACCATGCTACACATGTAACAAAAACAAACAAAAAAAATGTACAAAACAAAAAACAACTAAATAGTTAACTTGGTCTAACTGATCAAAACTCAACTCATATCAACTGAACTTATATTAACTTATCATCATGTTCACACAGCTACACACGGATGTACTAACCCCCCCCTACTAAGCTCAAGTGATGGAAGAGGTTTTCAGCAAAAACATATTTTAAAGGAGCTATTATGAGGCTTCAGCAGTCAAAGTCAATCAAGTCAAGTGGATATCTTCGAAAGGTTTAAGTCTTTTTATTATAAAATTCTCTCTTTGTGTGTCCTTGTTGATCAGCAGTGGAAGTGTTGTCACACCCTGCCTGGACTTTGTGTGTTTTTTGGTCTTTTTATGTTCTTGTGTTCTTTGGGGTCTCCTGGTTTGCACTTCTGTTTAGTCCTTCGGGTTATATGGGTTTCCTTGGGTGGTGGGTTGGACTGCCTTTTCTTGTTTAGCCTGGTGTGTTGTGTACATTAGTTTGGGTTCATGATGGTTCTTGGACAGGTTGGTGTGGGTTGTATTTAGAGTATAGTGTTTTTTGGGTTTTGGTTTTGTTACTGTGTCTCCTTCGTGTGTTCATGTACTCCTCCTCACCTGCCCTGCTTCACCCTCGTTAGCCCTGCTCTGCTCTGTGTCTTCCCCACACCTGCCCTGTATCAGTCTCGTCAGCCCTGCCCTGCTTCCTGTGTTTCCCTCAGCCAATCACTCCCAGCCTGCCCTTGTGTCTCATCACCTGTTCCCCATTCCTTGATTAGTTTGGTCTGTATTTAAGGTCTGGTTTTGAGTTGAGTCTTTGTTGGATCGTTTTGTGTTATCTTGTCTGCTAGTTCTGTTCAGTTGTTTGCCTGTACTTGATTATCCGTTATTAAAGGAGATTTTCGTCATATCTGCATTCCGGCCTCTGCATTTGGGTCCACTCCTGCTTCCCCACCTGACAATAGTCTCTTAATTGTCAGCTTTTTTTTTTAGTGGAAAAATCAAGTGGAAATATTTCCACTTGATTTGAATAATTTGGACAGATGAAGTCTCATTTTAACTTCAGATAAACTTTTGAATACTTTTTTGCACAAAACAAGGACTGTAGATTTTGTCCATCACTTACATTGAAAGCACATTAGGGAGAGATTTGTTAATGTCCAGTATGCAAGAAGAATCTGCTTCATTGATCATCTGGACACATGAAGTGTAGTCAGCAGTCCCAAGTGAAGGAAGGGGGGATTTGCTGGATGAAATGCTACATGATTATTTTAACTCAAAAAGTCCCACCCTACACAGAAACTGTACATTCTCAGGAAACATAAAAAAAAATTGTCTTGTGACTAACTATCACAAGTTCCATGTTTAGAAGTGATGATTCTGATTTTTTTTTTTTTTTTTTTTTTTTTTTTGTCTCAATTGAAAAAGGGGTTCTGGAAATTCATTTAGTGATGTCTGCAAAAATAAGTATTTAAAGACCATTTAAATCATGAAAACTGTCTGTGATTAAGTTAAGAATTATCAATGTCAGATCAATCCCCTGAACAATTCAATCATACAAAACAGTCCTCACAGACAGAGACACACTAATAAAAACATTTTTTCAAGCATTATCAAAAATATCAGTCTGTACAACTTTCCACAGGGGAGAGTCTTTAATTTTTGAAGTTTCTTGCGGTAGAGGGTGGTTTCTGCATTGTACCAGCAACCAGTTCCATTGGAATAAGGAACTTCTAAAGCTGTCATGCCTTCCACTTCTGCTTCCTCCTCCACCAAGCCTGCAACCACACCCTTCTTCACCCCTTCCTTATCTATCTGTGTTTAAATATAGGAGTGAAGACAGGTGTGCGGGAGTCAGGTAACTAGCTACCATTCATTGATTAGTCCTGCAAAGATACGTGGTTCAGCCTCCACCTCGTCGGCAGATAGACTCTGTTCATGCAGTTAGTCAAGCTTCTAGCCTTTTCAGTCTTGTTATTGTTCTGCCAGTAATCTGCGTTTATCTAATACCTTATTCCCTGTGCCTGCGGTTTACCTCCTGTCTCGTCAACTCCCTGATCTCTGGATACCACTCTGCCTGGCTCTACTCAGCGTTTCCCCTGCCCTGCTTGGCACAGTTTTACGCCCAATTCTCAGCACCCAGGGTTCCAGCTACCTACTCAAGCCTTTGCCCCAGTCTCCCATAATCATTCCTCCTGTTCATACTGACCATTAGAAGATCCCTTCATAATGCGCTTACAATGTAAGTGATGGGGGACAAAATCCACAGTCCTCTGTGCAAAAATGTATTTAAAAGTTTATCTGAAGCTAATATGAAGCTTTAGCGTCCAAATGAGTCAAATCAAGTAGATATCTTTCAACGTTAGTCTTTTTAGTGCCAAAGTCCCCCCTTTCTTTTTCAATGATTAATAGTTTATTGCTAACATATGCAAATACTTCAAACACAAACTACAACATCGAGTTGACATGGAACACCACAACAAGATAAATTGTAAATTAAAATAAACACAAATTCGATCACAGATACCCATACATACATATATACATAAAGAAAAAAGTAAAATATAAATAAATATATTAAAAATAAATAGATAAATAATAATATTAAAAACTATATAAAAAAAATATATATATATATATATATATATATGCTGGTTGAAGAATGGGATGCCATCCCACAGCAGTGTGTGACCAGCATGAGGAGGAGGTTGCCAGGCTGTTGTGGCTGTGTATGGTTCTTCCACATGCTAGTGAGGCTCATGTTTGTTAAATGAATAAATAGTTAAATTGCCAATATGTCTTTTTTCTTCAGACTTCAATCATCCAATCCACCAAACACCAAACAAGAGTCAATGGCAGAATAAGCTGTTTGGCATTGGCAGAGAGGAATTGGCACATTTTTCATGGGCACAACCCACATACTCAGCTCTGCTGCTCATCCCACAAATGCATGTTCCTTACAAATGTGGCACCATTTAAAAGGGAAATAAACAGGCTTTCCAACGGTATAAGATTTATTGCCAAGAAGCATTGTTACAACAAAGAAATAATCTACCAAACACAAATTTCCTTACTTTTTGTGCTAAGTTTATTTATATATATATATATCCTACCGGTGGCTGGAAAAGGCTGGACTGAAGGACAGCACAGAAGCACTAATCATGGCAGCACAAGAACAGGCACTCAGTACAAGATCAATAGAGGCGGGGATCTACCACACCAGACAAGTGGCTGGCATAGTGTACAGGAACATCTGCACTGAGTATGGGTTGGAGGTCCCAAGGTCACAATGGAAGACACCTCCTAAGGTGGTTGAGAATGACCAAGCCAAGATCCTGTGGGACTTCCAGATCCAGACTGACAAGCTGGTGATGGCTAACCAACCGGACATTGTGTTGATCGACAAACAACAGAAGAAGGCAGTGGTGATAGATGTGGCAATCCCAAGTGACGACAATAATCAAGAGGAAGGAACACAAGAAGATCGAAAAATACCAAGGGCTGAAAGACGAGCTAGAAAGGATGTGGAGAGTGAAGGCAACAGTGGTGCCAGTGGTAATTGGAGCACTGGGGGCTGTGACCCACAAACTGGGAGAGTGGCTCCAGTAGATTCCGAGTACAACATCTGAGATCTCTGTGCAGAAGAGCGCAGTCCTAGGAACAGCTAAGACCCGAGCTTGAGGAAGACACACCACCACCCCCCATGGGAGGGGGGTGAGAGGGAGATTATTATTTATATAGGTGTGTGTGTCATGGTGAAGGATATTTGCTTAACATGCTGTTTGACAAATTTAACTCAAAAGTCCCCCCCCAACACAGAATACTGTAGTTTCCCAGAAGCTAGACTTACTTTCACAAGTTGCATCACACAAAGTGTCTCCATGTGATGATTCACACATTTTTTTATTTTTTGGATTCCAGAAAGTTCATTCAGTGATGTCTGCAACAATAAGTATTTAAAGACCATTTAAATCATGAAAAGGGTTTTCAAATATTATATTAGATAAACTTTCACACATTTATGATCCTCATTTCTAAATTCTGTGATTCAGTCAAGAATCATCAATTCTGGATCAATCCCTTGAGCAATTCAATAATACAGAACAGTTCTCACAGACAAAACATCTTTGCAAGCATTATCAAAAATATCAGGCACAACTTTCCCTAGGGAAAACATGTCTTGATTCATGTCCTGTGTCTTGCTTCAGTTGCACGCGCAACACTTTGTTGTATGTGCTGCTTACAGTTTATTCTGTGTTTTTCTGCATGGTTTGAATCTGTGCACTTTTGTGTGTCTGCTGGCTTTCCTGGTGAATATGTGGAGACATGTGTTATTTGTTTGTTGTTATATGAAAGAATAAAGCCAAACCAAGAATCCAATTTGAATTTAAAGTTATTGAACCAAATCACCAAGTATTCATAATGGTGTACTGTATCGATTAGATTCCGATTGACAAGACAGGGTGTTAAGATTAGGTTATAATGTTGGTGTTAATTTAAGGTCTTTAAATACTGCGCCCAGTCAAGCAAATGTCCATTTACCAAGCATTTAGCTGTGGAGAGAGTTTCTGAGATTTCTGCCAGTGAAAGGAGTGTCATTTTTGGTTCTCAAGGCCTTGAAAATCACTTTCTAGAATTATATAAACAATGGCCACAGATGAAAACAGAGATATCCGTGAAAACTTTGTAAAAAGCTACTCAGTGGACCTTCAGTAAAGATTTTTGTTTGTCAAACTACATTACTGTTTCCAAAGTCAAAGATGAAGTTCATTTCTAATCTGATGTGTCATGTTATTTGAGACCAGACTTTGTTATAAGACGATACCCCTCATGAAGATGTTGCCACAACCTCGTTACTCTACAATTAAAGGGGTACTCCACTGATTTAGCTTTGCACTTCTTTAACATTATCAGGCTCATGGTGGAAATCAATGCAGCAGAACAGTGGTGGAAGAAGTATTCAGATTCTTTACTTAAGTAAAAGTACCAATTCAACAATGTAGAAATACTCCATTAAAAGTAGTCCTGCATGAAAAATCCTACTTAAGTAAAAGTACATAAGTATTATCAGCTTGATGTAGTTAAAGTATTGCAGTAAAAGTAGTTGTTTGGACCCTCTGACTGATATATATATATATATAATATATATGATAAGATATATATGACATTATTAGATTATTAATAGAAAAAAGGGGTCAGGCCCCTCCAAAGGGTCACCAGATAAATCTGAGGGGTCAGTATTTGTCTCTGAAGTGTAGTGGAGTGGAATTATAAAGTAGCATCAAATTGAAATACTCAAGTACAGTACAAATACCTCAAAATTGTACTTAAGTACCGTACTTGTGTAAATGTACTTAACTTACCACCACTACATCAGAATTAAAGATATCTTTTTTTTTTATTCCACACATTCTTTTTCCTTGTAAAACCTGGTGCCTACATTAGCAAAAATGCAACTTGACTGTATAGATTCAGTTGTGTTATGCTAGTAGCAGCTAATGTACAGTAGTCTGCAGCTGCTAGCCTCAAGCAGAGATGAGGAGGTAGAGCAGATCGTCCACTGATTGGAGGATTGGCAGTTCAATCCTGGGCTCCTCCAGTTTGCATGTTAAAGTGTCCTTCGGCAAAATACCAAACCCCAAATTGCTCCCGAAGGCTGTACCGTCGGTATGTGGGTGTGTGTGTGAATGATTAGAATGTGTGTGTGAAGAGGTGAATGTGACATGTAGTGTAAAAAACATAGAGTGGTCGGAAGATATAAATATGGAGTCCATTTTACCATTTTAAAGAGGTCTGGTAATCTTACTTCTTTCAGATTTTTACATTTTCAAACTTGTAGTCCTTCAGACGCTGACTCAAGTGATATCACTTGAGCTGATTTGTCAGATTTTGCGCAACCCCATCTGGAGCCACAAAAGGCTTTATACTACTTTTTTCACATAAGCAGTGGTACTTCTCAACGCCTGTAAACAGACTTTCAGTATGTAAAATCAGTGCAGTTTGCTTTAGTTTACTGTAGATACATTTTTAATTGATATTCAATTTTTTTTTTTTTTAAAAAAACCTGAACAATTTAAACTTTAAAAACTAAAACTTAAAAACTCAAAAATGATAAATGATAAAGACAAATTGCAAACGAGTCATAACTTGGCACACTGATAGTGTATGAATACCTTTGTTAGTGATTTTAAGTGATAACATGTGCGTACTTGCATGCTTTAGTCATGTTTCCTGCTGAGAAAAAGCAAAGGAGTAAATCACTGAAAGGGTATGATGTAGCCTTTGGCGCCTAATGAGTATGAATTCATGCTGAGAAAAAGATTTAGTCAAAGCTTACAGAGAAAAATTTGTTTGTGTGTTGGAGCTACTGACTAATCTACAAAACTTATCAACAATTGTTGAAGCATTTTACACTGTTGATACGTCAGGTGCCCAAATGAACAGTGACCTGTTTATCTTGCTGTAATCATTCCTCCTGTTCATACTGACCATTAGAAGATCTCTTCATAATGCACTTACAATGTAAGTGACAGGGGACAAAACACGCAGTCCCCCTTCTGTGCTACAATGGATTAAAAAGTTTATCTGAAACTAATATGAAGCTACAACGATCCAAATGAGTCAAATCAATTAGATATCTTTCAATGTTAAAGTCTTTTTAGTACCAAAGTCCCTCTTTTTGTCACTATACCTCCACCACAGCTCAACAGGGAAACATATAAACTTCACATCAACTTTTAAATGCACATAATGACTGTGTGGACACACTGTGGATTTTGGCCCCCCATCATTTACATTAAAAGCACATTTGAAGGGGATCTTTTAATGGCCAGTATGAACAGGAGGAATGATTACAGTGAGGAAAACTCTTTCAGTGTCCATTTGGGCTCCTGACTGTTGTTTTAACCCTCCTAATGTGTTAGAAAAGGGTTTACACTTTTAGTGTTCACAGGTCAAATTTGACCTGTGTTTGAATTCATTAACAAGCACTGAAAAAAACATTAATTATCATTCAATAAAATGTTTTACCTGCTAAGTGACTTGTTATTCATCAATAACCACAACATATATATATACTTACTTTGGTATTTTATGTACCTAAGACCACATTTAACTTACATTGTACAAATCGTTTTTAGCTTTCGCTGTCTGTGTCTGTGTCAGTGTGTGCGTGTGTGTGCGTGCATATGTGTGTGTCAATCATAGCCTACTTTTGGAGACAAATTTCAGACTAAAGACCAGCTAACTGGAAATGGCTTGTCCAATTGGGGACGACAGCTGTGTCGTCCCCAAACCACTGACTTTTAGGTCAGTGGTTAAGGTTATGGTTAGGGTTTCCAGGAAATGCATGTAGGTCTGCGTAATGTCCCCAAAAGTGACCTAGGTCAACATGTGTGTGTTTGAGTGTGTGTGTCTATAGGGTGCAAGTGAAAAAGAGAGTGGGGGTGTGTGCATGAGATCATATTTGCTGTGTGCCTGTCATGTCCTCCACTTCTGCCTCCTCCTAGTGTGTGTGTGTGTGTGTGTGTGTGTGTGTGTCTTTCTCTCTGGGTATTAATTGCAGGAGTAGAGACATGTGTGTAGGCGTCGGGTAAACAGCTGCCATTCATCAGGAGGACAGCTTAAATACAGGAGGCAACCTACTTATTACTGCTGTGTCAGTATCCAACAATTGCCTAACTTTTGTTTTCTCTGTGCCTGCAGAAGACCTCAGCCTGACTCTGGCTCTGTCTCCAGTCCTCCTGCCTCGCCAGCTCAGCCTATCCCTCTTCCTGGCTCCCCGCTCCATCCCTTATACCCAGCCTCACGCCCAGCCCAAGCCCCCAGGTTCCCCAGCTACCGGTCCAGACCTTGGCCCCAGTCTCCCAGTTTTACCACCTTGCAAATAAATCCTTTTCCAATCCCACTCCCTGCCTCCTGCCTCGGTGTCTTGCTCGTGGGTTCATTAGCCTAGCCATAACAGTGCCACTCTACAATTGATTTCAAGTAGATATGCTTTCTTGGCATGGCAACATCATTTTAATATTATTACACAATATTATTATACTATTTTTATAGGATTTCATTACTATTATTTTTGTTTTGTTGTAATTTGTGTTATTCATGATGGTTTGGCAACATTTACTATGTATTTCTGTGCATAAACAACCCATAATTACTACCGGGTCAAATTTGACCCATAACACAACAGATGTTACTTTTTTTTTTTAGTAGGCATTAAAAAAAAGAAAAATGATCAAAATGTATTTTATTGTATTCAGTGGGCCACTGTAGAGGATGTAATGAAGCCTTGTTTTGATCAGAAAAAATTAAAAGTATATTTCACACATCTAAACTTGAAAACGGGTCAAATTTGATTTTAACACAATAGGAAGGTTAAGACAGATTTGAAAAATTGTGAACCCTTCCTTCAAGTTTTATCCAAGCAGTGACTTGTAGTCAGTTGTTAAAATGTCTCTACAGTTGATATAATATTACAATGTCGGCATGTCCTTGAATTTGTGCAACAAGACGTGATGCATTAGCAAGACAGTTCAACTTAATAGCTTAAAATACCATCTACTGTACGTTGTCACTGCAGAATATTGTCATATATCAACTGAAATGAAACTTCATATAAAAAGTGTCTTGTTAAAAACAGACACTGAATGTCATCATTATCCTGTGAAAAATGGTCTGACAAGATACTTTGTTGTACTGAGAAATATTTTTTGAGGTAATTTTTTGAGGTAATTTTTCATGGTGGCAGCAACTGTGGAAAATGCAACATTTCTGAACTCTTCATACAATACTTTTGGGATGTGTACGTGAGAGTATGGAGGGTTTTAAGGGCCGAAACTAAATATATAAATACATAAATAATTACTTAATTAAATGCTTATATAATTGAATAAATAAATAACTATATAATAAAATGCTTAAATAAATATATAATTTAATGCTTAATAAATACATAATAAAATGCATAAATAAATTAAAGGTGTAGTCAGTCATTCTGGAGAAAGATTGATATTTGAACTAAACACCCAAACAAAAATTCATGGACGCACATCGCCAAGGCAACGACCAAAAGAGAAATATGGCGGAATCCAGAGCGATGCTTCAGCCGTAGAGCTTCTCACACTTTAATCACGAGCAGAAAAAATATTTTCTCACATGTAATCACAACAGTCCATCCACATCCTCCACCTCTTTCTGGCCTCACCACTTCTTGCGCAATCTGCACTCAGCCTCCCTGTCTGCTAAACAATACATCTGTCAGCTGCAGCTCCTTGGGAACTGAGAGGACAGCGGCCAGGCAATCTGCCATCATTTGGCTGACTGACAGCAGAAATTTACTAAGCCAAAATAGTTTGCAGCAAGAAATGTATTGTATTGTATTGTATTTATTGATTCACTGATACGGTTAACAGGCTGAAAACACATACGTATACAGCAGGATATTTGTGTGATTTAAACAGCTGCCTGCTCAGATTACGCTTCACTAAACACAACAGAAACAAACTTGGAGTGTAAAAAAAAAGCAGGGGGTCTCCATGAGACTGACTGAGATTCAGTGTGGATTGATACATTTAACAAAATGACATCTGTTCAGTGAGAAAACTATATATGAAATTATATATTCTATATGAATTGGCCACAGCCTCTCTCTCTCTCCAGTTCCCCAGCCCTCTCCCGTCATATTACAGGTGCTGGAGACACCTGTGTCCTCACACAGATAGCTGCTCTGATGACTTCCCCATCCTGTGCATGAGCACAAACACCCCCTGCTGATTGGTTGGAGTTAATTCATTGAATTTCACAAAAAGTGTGTTGGATTACAATCACTACCTTTATCTTTAATACATAAATAGTCAACATAATTCTATTTATATATACTTTCATTCAAAAGTCAGGGGGCGGGTTAAAGCCTCTGATTGGTGAATGAACAGTATTACAGACCCAGCAGGAACTGGGATCGTGAATACAGCTTCAGCAGCAGATTCATTTTCAACCACCAATCACAGGGCAGACTCCGCCCCCTGACTTTTGATAGATGAAGTAATTTATTTTGCTGCAGCAAGTTACGCTATGGAAAAATGAAAGTACATATAAATAAATAAATAAATACAATTATGAATAGAAAAATAAATGAATAAGTAAATAAATGAATATACGAATAAAGACGTAATTACACAAATGTGCAATTATATATATACAATTGAATAAGTAAATACACAAATAAATTTAACATTTATGTATTTAATGTCTCATTTGTGATTTATTTATGGTGGCAATTAAGCATTAAATTATATAAGTATTTATTCATTTATTTAAGCATTTAATTATATAACTATTTACATATTTAAATATGCAGTTTTGGCCCTTAAATCCTTCCATATGAAGGAAGCTGATATTTGGCATTATCAGTCCAGCTTTTTATGCGAACTGAAAATGTCGAGACACTACCTGCATGTGATTGAAATCAATTCAGTCAAGAATGTCATCGCTATTATTGTTTCTCAGTCACTCGTCTGTCACTTGCACAGCCCTGCAGATCATTTACAGGTGTGACGAAACCCTTCCTGAATTTCATGTCAGGACATAAAACTCCATTTCCATTTAATTCTTACAGAAAGCCCTGCCCTTTTTGTAGCACGTCTTTGAAATTCTATTGCATAAGAAGTCTTCTTTTCCCCAAATGCATAGAAATGCTTGCATCATTCTGAGTGAGAATTGGTTAGCAAAGCTAAATGTAAAAAGCCAATGAATTACTACCAACTCAAACAGGTGCAGGCTCTGGCTTTTCAAGGGTGTGAGTTTCCATGGACTGATGTTAGCTGTTGTGTAGGGCACTAAAAGTGTCCACATGCCATATATGGATTAATAAAGCATAAAATATATACTGTATACACTGTACATGTATAGGTTTTTTTTTTTAAAAAGGCCTTTTATTTTACAATACTATATACAGGACATTACTTGCAGTGACCTTTACAAAACAGTTCATTGCCTAAAAACAGTCAGGTTCAGTTTTTACAAGGATAAAAGTCAACAAACTCAACAGTTATAAATCCAATAACACCAAAATATGCACATTTTTCTCCCTGTCATGTGAACAATGAAAAATGTATGAATTTTTTCCCTCAATTACAAACTGGTGGAGGTGAGGTAAGCACCTAAGGACTACCATCTTCATCGTAGAAAAGCTTGACCAACACCTTGTCATTAAGTGCTTCGTTCTGCCTGTAGACGTACATCGGTGTGTCGTTAGCGGACGGGCTGGTTTCCCCATCCTTCTGCTCTTCACTTTTATCTTTATCCTCCTCGGCAATTAGGTCATTGTAGGAGGCCACACAGAGATCGTGGTCCTGGAGGGACGTAGGGTATTGGAGTGAGGCTCTCTCAATTCGCACTGAGCGTCTCACTGGGGTGAAGAAGCGCAACTCCTGGCCATTTATCCGTGCTGGTTCTCTCTGTTGGTGTGCAGGGCCACTGCAGGAAGGAGCGAAAGACAAAAATTCCTAATTTCAGTGGTGGAAGAAGTACTCAGATCCTTTACTTAAGTAAAAGTACCAATACAACAATGTAAAAATACTCCATTACAAGTAAAAGTCCTGCATGAAAAATCCTACTGAAGTAAAAGTACATAAGTATTATCAGCTAAATGTAGTTAAAGTATTGCAGTAAAAGTAGTGGTTTGGTTCCTCTGACTGATATATTATTATATATGACATCATTAGATTATTAATAGTGAAGCATCAGTGTTAGAGCAGCATGTTACTGTTGCAGCTGCTGGAGGTGGAGCTAGTTTACACTACTTTATATACAGTTAGCTGGTTTAGTCCAGTGATTCACAACTTAGGGGTCGGGCCCCTCCAAAGGGTCACCTGATAAATCTGAGGCGTTGTGAGATGATTAATGGGAGAGAAACAAAAAATAAAGTTCCGATACATAAATCTGTCTTCAGTTTTTGGACTTTTTCTCTAATCTTTGATCTTTGGTGAAATATTGGATCATTTGACCATTTATTGAAATGAAAACAAGTGAGAAGTTTAGAGGGAAAAATCACTATTTGGCAGAGCTGTTAACAACTCAGACATGTGAAATGTGACCCCGACTACACACTGCTTTTTGTAAGACTTCAAAAGCCAAAAAAGGTTGGAAACCACATCTTAAACAATGTGTTGTATTTTAGAAGCTTGTAATATCATCCATTGTGTCAAATCTTCATCTGAAGAAACTAAAGCTGTCAAATAAATGTAGTGGAGTAGAAAGTATAAAGTAGCATCAAATGGAAATACTCGAAATTCTACTCAAGAACACTACTTGAGTAAATGTACTTATTTAGTTTATTTATTTATCAGTATTTTAACTACTCCACTCAACTAACAACAAACTGACTGTTAAGAAAAGTGAAATGATTAGTTGCTGGAAGTTGAATCAGTCAGACAGACACACACGTACCCAGGAGTTGCTGTAATCTTGAATTTTACAACAGATGAGTCTCCTTTCTCTCCGCAGATCAAGGCTCTGACAGGTTTAGGAGTCATCATTGGGTCGTTGCTACTCTCAGGAGTGTTTTCCACCGTTCCTGGAATTTCGTCCTCCTCTTTCTCTTCGGATGCTGAAAATTAGTTACAGTCATTTAAAAACCTAATCACTGTAAGAATTTGCATTTTATTTATATTTCTCTTTTCTAATTACAAAATAAATGTAATATTAAAGCTGTATTAATTGATTTTTTTTTTGTCCAAAGAGCTGTGAACACAACACTGACAAATATCATCTCGCAACGTAAACATGGCAGATGTGACAAATCTAGCAGATACGGAGCAACATTAGCATTTATTTGGAGTCGTGTTCATGTTCAAGAAAAACGTCAAGTTTTTAAGCTTCTAATGCTTTACTTTGTTCAACAACAAGCCCCCAACTTTGTCTGTCTGCCGTTTGGCACAGGGCAGGTAGTGAACACTTGGTTTTTGGAGCATTTTGTCGACAATGATGCAGATAAGAGCAGTGAGTAGCAGTAAATTTGAAACCCAAACAATGAGTTAGAGGATGCAAAAATGCTGATTATTGCAGCTTTAAACTGAGGGGGGGTGGGGGGGGGGGGGGGCAAAACGTCACACATAAAATTAGAAAAACAGCACAAGAACAAAGACAAATCTACAATACATGAAATAAATACACTAAAAAACTAAGCTAAGACAGCTAAGAGGCGTGTTGATTCAAATATAGTCAGTTTTGAAGAATGTTTGAGGTGCTGAATTGTATTATGTTATACAGAGAGGTGTTTCTAATATCTACTTTACCCTAATGGATATAAACACTTATGTATGTGTTTTGTGGTAATGTTTTGTATGCTTGACTATTGGCTGCCATTACTATCAAATTACAGCAACCATATAACTTCACTATCAAAAAAATCAAGATAAATGTAACAACTTCTGGCATCTACATTGACAATGATAAATCATCTACTTACAGTACCAATATAAATAAATGATTTCAACATACCGAGGCTGTCACAAACACAGATATCTGAGCGATGTGAGCACTGTAATACAGTAAGTTCATGCTGTGAGTAATCTTAATGGCAAGGCGCGAAGATCAAATACCTTGGATCTCATCCTTTTTCTTCAGAATCTCAAACACCACAGTCCGCAGCTCGTCCACCGGCTTAAATATAGAACATAAACAACATAAACATACATAACAATGAGTGTGGCAGGGAATTTGTGGCAACATTGATGTAGATACATTACAATTTGTTGTTCTGAACAGACATATGATGAGTCTGACTACAAGATAAATGGCGAGCGTCAGCTTGGGCAACGATTATTTTCATTATCGATCAATCTGTTGGTTACTTTCTTGATTAATTCATTAATCGTTTAGTCTACTAAATGTCCGACAATAAAAATAGAAAAATAACTAAAAAGAAAAAAAAGCCTGTTACAATAGCTGTGGCTGGGATTGCATAATGAGGCAGTGATTGTACCATATTAAATAACAACACATACTTGTGAGACTAGAGTTACAGTTTAAATCTTGAGGATATTTCCTGTTATGATGACTGGATATTGCACATCTTCTGACATCAGAGGTATCTGCGTTGACAAGTTGACAAGTCTGAGCCCCATTTAACGGCTGACTAATATATTTATTGGGCTCTAGTTTGAACAGCCAAATTCTCTGCTGGCAGTGGTAGTGAATACTCAACTCTCAGGCACTGGGAGAAGCAAAACACCAGTATTTGTTTTGAAGTCGGTCAAGTCTTTTTTGGATTCTGTCGCTTACAATTACAAAGCAAATGTTTCAATAACAAAAGTGAGAATTTGTATATGACTGGCAGTTTAATTCAAAAAAGTGCTGATATGAGTTAATAATAATACTGGCCAAAATAACATTGTGACAGCAATACAATTAGAGCTGCAACTATTAATCAATTAGTTGCCAACTATTAAATTAATCATCAACTATTTTGATGACTTGAAGAATTTCAAATTCTCTAAAATGTGAATATTGTCCAGTTTCTTTAGTCGTCTATGACAGTAAACTGAATATCTTGAGAACTGACTGAGAACTAATCAACAGATTAACCAATAATGAAAATAACTGTTTGTTGTAGCCCTAAATATTAACTGTCTGTATCATAACATTTGGGGTGGTCAATATTGACAAAAACGAAATATATGATTTTATATTGAGTTATTGATGTATACATAAACACATTGTAATATAGCAAAAATATCAAGAAAATCAAGTGAGAAAGTGTTGAAATAGCTAAATGGGAGTTTTTTTTGGCTAATCCAGGGAATCCTAATCCTTTACTGAGAAGTAAAGGTTCTTCATCACATTAATGCAAAAATCCTGTAAATTCAATATTACCATGAAGCAGTCCTGCTCAGTGATTTGTAACATTACAAACAATGGCCTAATAACCTCCATCCTAACCAGAATTATTAAAGAGTAGATATCAGGGCTCGACATTAAGGCTTGTCTGCTCGTCCAGGACAAGTGGATTTTCTTAATAGGACAAGTGGAAGAGAAATTTACCCACCGGACAAGTTAAAAGTCATAAAAAACAAACATGTCTTCATGTTATATGCAGGGTTTCCCCTACCACTGCCTGCCTAACCCTAACCCTCCCGAAAGAAACAAATAAAAACAAATGTAACTGATACTAGCAGTTCTGTTTGAACAGAATCAGAGGATCATATACTACATATCAACTGTGCAGCATGAAATAATAATGTCAGAGAAAAGACATTAAAACTGACATTAGTGTTGTTTTTACCGTCCAGCTCATCAGTAATGTTACTGTAGCTTGATAGTTTGGATAGTTTGACTGCTGATGCATTCACACCATGTGTCATTTGTCCACATTTACTGTAATTAACAGCGTACAAGTTAAAGTTCTGCGCCATGCTCTGTCATATTTTTAAAAAGGAATGTTTTTTTTTATATTTTCACAGTGAGTGAAGGAATCAGGAGAGAGGAGACAGAAATGAGGAAGCAGGATGTAACGCTAATGGTGTTGAAAGAAAAAAACAAGGATTAAGTAAACACTGATAAGTAAAGTAAACACACAACTGATTGAAGATTTAAAGGAGGAAAGAGAACACATAGAAGCAGCCCAGGCGTCAGGTGATGGAGAGACGGGAACACATTTAAAGCAGGAGGCAGAAACAACTGGTACGGTCTGACTTATACCTGTATGTAGATGAATTACTATTCTGGTAAATATTTTTAAAAACATAATCTGTTATCCAAATGTAAACTAAAGGACTAACCAACAAACAAAAGTCAAAGCACAAGATTAAAACCTGCTGTAAAAGGATTTACAGATATTTTAATACACTAACACTACACAACAAGTCTATCAACATGTTTTCTCACGCAGTTAGAAAGTTGTTGACCTCAGTAAATGTTGTACAGACAGCACAGTGTCAGTTATTACGAAACACAAAATGCTGATTCATCATTCATCTGACTGATTCATCTGTAAGTCAAACTGTTATCTTGACTTGGCTTCTAGTTTGACCTAATTAATTCCCCATAAATCAGTGTGAAAACTGATTGATTGGTCCATCTATTATCTATAAGGCCTACGTTTATTTATGTGTTAATAAGTATTGTTAATATTTTTAAAAATTAGGTAAATATTGTTCATATTAATTTACCTCATTTTTTAGTGCGCTTTCTTTTATTTCAGCTCAGTGTAAAGAAATAAACCACGTGACACGCCCACTCCATGACAAAACTAATAGTTTCCCCCCTGAAGAAATCCCTAAGGAAAACACTGTCAATCATCATTATTAAACGTCAGAAGAATGATCAATGATTAATCTATAGAGCTCATATTGAAACAGACTTTACAAAGTGCTTCACAATTCAGGATCAAATGAAAAGATCATTAACAGAAAAGTTATAGCTTTAATAAAATTAATAAATTCAATCATTTATATGTTGACACTGTTTGGATGCTTTTAACTGTTTGTTGTGAAAGGTAAATTTACTTGCCTCAAAAAGTTAATGTCAAGCCCTGGAAAAGGGCTTTTGAGGCTAATAGATATTTGAGAGTTAACGAGACTGCAGACTTTTTTTTTTGTTGATAAGAGTCCCCCAAATTTGTTGAGACTTAGTTATGCACTGAACAGGACATTTAACATTTGACAAATAATCTTGTCAGCACTCTCTAGTGGACAAACTATGTAATGGCATCCCTGTTTCTCAATGACCTCAAACCTATCATGGCTGAAATTTTATTTTACTTATCAACTGATATATATGCAATACTGATATACTGTCTGTGCTGTATACTGGTTAATAAATGTCTCATGGTGTATTGTGTGTTGTTATATTGCTGGACCCTATAGAACAGTAAATTTTCTGAAAAATCAATTGAGAAATTGTTGGATTAAATAACCCAGTGGATGTCCCGTTTTTGGCTAATCTAATGAATTGAAGTATTGCGTCACACTAATGCAAATGAAAACCCGCATTAAGTAGTGTACAAAAACTTTACCCAAAATATCTCTGATGTTTGAATATCATTGATGTCTTACCTCCAACACTACACGAACAGCTTCTTCAAACATGGGCAGGACATCCAGGTTACCCTCTCGCTCCATCAGGCGGGCCTGACACATCCAGTATTTGGCAAACTTGTGGGACACTGGTGGCAGCCGTGAGAGAACCTCTTTCACCTGGTCTGGGGGGCAACCCTGTACATGCAAGGAACGCTCACATCAAACTCATTCACTGAAAGTAAGGGCATCAGTATGCTCCAAACCAAAGTGCTTGGTGGATTAGTTTGTAATGTGAACGCTGTATTTCGGCTGTTTAAGATGAAATAGTTGCTGCCGTGATAACGTTCCACAGTTGTAAAATCCTTGTCCGCGAGTACTACAAATCGCTGTGTGGTGTTTTGGTGTCTGATAAGCCTTTTAATCACATTAATCTGTGGCTCCAACTGAAAGTCATGCAACATTTTTCATTGTCTCATCGGTATTTAAACAACATGCCCCCACGCATTGCAATGCAGCCCCTTGCGTTGTTTTAATGCATGGCAGCTTTTGCTCTGAATGTAGTCTAATGGTGCAGAGACAGACTCTGGCGGGAACACATCTGGATGCTCCGGTCAGCTGCTTTCCATGGAAAACGAATGGGATCCGTCAACTTGACATGTGTTAACGGATTTGGTGTCTGCATTTTAATTTCCAACAATCATGCACACAAAAGTGCAACACTATGAACACCTTCAAGGAGAGATTGTCTAAAGGTGTGCACTGCTATCCCCATATGTAAACAATAATTGCAACTCATAACTCTCTATGAAAGTAGGTACCACTATTAAGTTTGGTGACTCAGAACAGGTTTATATAGAACCATCAAACAATGTCAATGCTTATGTGCACCCTACAAAATATGTCCACCACATAACTTTCAGTAAGATGCAACATCCAGTGGGAGATTAGAGAGGCTGAAACAAGAGAAAAACATAATAAAACAACACTTACCTCACCCAGCAATTTTAAGCAGTCAGCCAGGGATCGATCCACTGCATAGATAAGGGAGTGGGCCTCATCCTCCTCCTTCATGTTTACCCAGAAAGGATGAGGCAAGGACACAGTGTGCCTGACCAGAGGTTTAGCTGGCATTGGAGGACGCTTGTAGGAAATGCCTTTGGCTTCTCGCCATGCCTGTAGTTTACTCCTTGACACCAAATAACAGAACAGAGAATACAATTCAAAACTTAATGCTTTATAGTACTTTTTAAAATTTTAGTTTTAATTGGACATACAGCAAAGAGAAACAGGAAATACCTAGTTGTTTTGGACAAGCGAGCCCTGGTTTCTACTTGATAATTAAAAAGGGACAGACCAACTTCTTGGAAATCATTTTGTTAAACCAACCATTGCACATTCTGGTGGAATTTAAATCTCAAAGGCTGAGTATACTTTTGTCTGTTTGTCTTACTTTTGTGTTTTGTTTTTTTAAATAACTAGTCCATTTGTCACTGTTCATTTCTGTGTGATAAGCTTCCACAACGCTGTCCATATGATCCATCGACCACGCTTATGTGCTGTGAATCTCCATCAATTATCTATAATAGTGATGCAGAAATAAATGGTTTGGGACTCCTCTAATAATGAGCATCTTCCGATACCAATTTCCAATCTGCAATTTAGATCTTCTGACAGCTGCACAGCAACAACATCATAAAAGCCAATCCAACTGAGACATGTTTGAATCTTTGTTTATATCTTTTTTATAACTTCATGGGAAAAATTACAGCACTTGTTGGAAAACAAGTTGCTGTCCACCCAATACTGATTTGTTGTTTGATTTTTATTTTTTCTAATCTAATGATACAATAAACTGTACATTTCAAGTCTCTGACTTCCTCAAGACATTTTCAGCTGGGAATGAGTCTCCACTCTTTGTCTCAAACCTTGGCATCGAGTGTGTCAGAGGACAAATAATCTTCGATTCCTAAGAAGAAGAGAGAGACTTGCCTAGATTCCAAAGTTGGTGAGAACAGACTCCTGGCTTGCAGAACTGACTTTCATAAACCTCCCAAGAGACCATTTCTGACCAAACAACCAAAAAGTTACAGCATAAAACTGATCCTGAGGCTATGGAGAAAAACCAAACAACTTCCTCCTTAAATGGGACATTTATCATACCAGACCCACATTCCTGAGGACTTTTTGTGAAGCCTCCCTGCAAATCTTAGCCAAACCTAAATTCCATGTGGATTAAATGTCTAATCATTAGCAAGTTATTTAATGTTATTTGTCATGTAAATACAAGAAGAACGGTAGCCTATAACTTTCATAGTTGTGTGACTATCTACTAAGGATATATTAAACTTCTTACTTTATTACCTTTTTACTACATTTAACATTACTGCCCTTTAGAGTTAAATTCCCTTATGTTAAGAGTTAATGAATGTTCAGTAACTATGCAATGTTATTTCAAAATCACCTAAGTGTTTAACTTCTCATCTACCAACCTCATAGACAATCATATTTTAGTAATTAAATTAGATAAGTAGTTGTATTGAAAGAGTAACTTTTCTGTAGTAATAGAAATGTAAAGATATAATGTTTGAAGGATTTCAGGTTGAAGTTTTCTTCTATTATTAAACAATAGTCATATTGAATGTTTTTTATCTTATGATGTAAGAGTTGTGTTGAATTTATATTTGAATATGTTTCTGAGGGTTTAATCTAATCACATAAGTGTTCACTTTAGTCAGATGTGGATAAGCACGTTAGATAGGAAGTCACCTTGAATTCTTGAAATTACGAAAGTAATGAAATAACTACGTTGAATTTATATCTGTTTCTGCAGGTTGTGTTTAACCTCACAGAATTGCTGCTTTAACTCTTGTTAAAATTTATTAAAGGCCTTCTTATTCTTTTTTGTGTTATTCTATGTGGATCATGTATTCTTCAGGCATTTAACTATATAATAAATGTCTGTCTTAATCAAGAAGTTGTTTGCACTCTTCTGAATAATGGTAAGACAATGGTCAATGACTTGGACAAGAACTTATGATTATGAGACTGATTAATTGGTATAATTGAGTACTAGCATTTAATGTTACCTCCCGACACTAACAAGGCTAAATCCATGGGGGTTGGTGCCCACAATAACAAGGTAATTATTCATTAATAAAGTATTTATACTCCTATAAATGCTTCGTCAGATTCCTGGTCAAACTGAAGCAGAATTTATCACTTTTGATAACGATACTGAAACACAGGTATCATATTGGCACCAATATAGTAAAATTCAAATATATAAAAAAAGGCCTGGGTATTGATCCAGCAGATTGGCGACTGTAGTTACCAAACACAACCCAAGGAAGACAATACAATATGTCGAGTAGGGCTGGGCAATACTACTTAAATCATTATCATGATAATTAGGATACATTTTCTGACATATTAACATATATTTCAACAAATATATCACAATATGTCTATGCTCTTAAAATAACAAAAATAATCAAACTGATGTTTAAAGCAACTGACCATGTTGTACTGTTATGTATCACATCAGACCAAAGTCTTTGTTGCCCGGCCCTGACACTAACTTTCCTTGTCAGTAAAGTGCAAAAGTCACAAACCAAACCTTAACCCACCATCAGTGAATGCTGGAAATTCAATGAATCAATGGTGACATATTATGGTTTCATGCTACACAATTATCAGTAGCTGTACTGTTCTTAAATATACTACTTACATTCTCTCCTCCTGGGCAGCAGTCAGTTTCTTTCCCTCCGTCTGGGGAATGACCCTGACTGGGACCTTTGGTGTCTTCATGTCTGTGTTCTTGCCTGAATAGCTGGTGGTCCTGGCAGGCCGTGGCACTGTCTGTGACATTACTGGAGCACTTGTTCTTTTTGCACCTGTCTGTAGCGGAGGGGCTTTTGCTGAACTGCATCCCTTCTTGTTTTCTGTCTTTTCACATATCTTGGTTTTCCCTCCCAGCTCAGCCACAGTAGCCCGCGTAACTCCACTGACCACCCTGAAACTGCACCTGCTCTCTGGCCCCGAGGTGGTTCGGGGGGCAACTTTGCATGGTTGGCCATTTTTCTCCCCTTCAGCCTGAGATCTCTGCTTTGTGGATCTGTGTGTGGGCTGCCCAGCTGATTCAATCGTTTTTGGCACTCCTACTCTTCCCTCTGGCTTGACAAGTGCTGCTCTGCACTTGGAGGAGGTGGATGTTGATTTCACTCCACTTAATTGTTGATTCTTACAAGATGGTTGAGAATGTTTACCCAAAAGTGGTTTGGAATTAGACTTTTTCTGATCTTGAGTTTTAATCACAGCTCTTGCATTCAGAGAAACAGTGGTTCTCTCATGAGCAGAGTTCTTTAGAGCAGCACGAGGAAATGTTTTCCTCTGAGCCATGGAAGAACTCTTGGAAACAGAAAGTGATGATGAGGGTCTGGGCCGCACCTTGTTGGCAACAGAAGTATTAATGCTCACAGTGTTATCAGTTGCTGTGGCAGAGGTGCGTGTTAAGTTTGATTCTGTATTCCTTGGCTGGATCACAGCAGGAACAAGTCCTGTTTTTGTTTTGACAATGGGGCCAAGACTTATCCTGGTGCTGACTGATGTCATTGGACCTGACCTGGTAACATTTGAGATACTTTTTTTGATTCTGCTATTGGATTTTGCTACAGCTATACAAGAGGCATTGGAAGAGGCTTTGACTGAAGATTGCATTCCTGTTTTTGGCTGCTTTTTTAGATGGCTGGCTACATACAGGTTAGATTTGGAAGACACACTGTATGTATTTGTAAACACTCGATTTTGATTAAGTTTTGGCTGTGCTGGGCCACTGGTTGCAGATGAACGATTGACATTCTGCTGTGCAGTCAGGCTGCTGCTTTTTACAATAACTTTGTTAAAAACACCAAATCCTCTTTTAGCTTGATGTTCAGTGGATTGAGGAGCCAGAGTATGAGCTTTTCTGGCTTCATATCTCAGACTGTCAGCTGGAGGATTGTTCTCTTTCCCCTTGACAATCTGTGAAAACAAACAGGGGGAAAACAAGGTGGAGATGTGGTGTGAATTCTGGTATTTCCCTGACAAGATGTGTATACACACTATATAGACTGTATATCCTGTACACCCACCTTTAGTGCAGACATCACAGGTTTCTTAACCTGGCAGTTGTCACAGCTGTTGACACTCCTTAAATAAAGGAGTAAAGTAATTTACCAATGATGTGATAAACAACATTTAGTCAAACATATTATGTATGAGTTATCATGCAGAGAGTTTATTTCTTACTTGGGGTTGGACACTTTCAGCTTTGCCTTTGCTGCCAAGTATTCCATCAACTTCTGCCTACGCAGCTCTGTGACAGAAAGTAACATAAGAATTTAGCACTGGCTCCAAGACTGACTCTCCATTACACTTAACTATAATTGATTATTACAGCATTTTTATTACAACCAACACTTAAAGGACAAGTTCACATTTTTTCAAGTCTTAAAACAGTCAGGTGCCCAAATTAACATTGAAATAGGTTTTTCTTGCCATAATTGTTCTTCCTGTTCATTTTGGCTATTATAAGATCCCTTAATAGGGCACTTAGGATGTAAGTGATGGAGGCCACAAATCCATAAGCCTCCTGTGCAAAAAAGTATTTAAACGTTTATCTGAAGCTAATATAAAGCTTAATAGCAAGTTTGAACAGGAGGAATGATTACAGTGAAGAAAACCTACAGTTCAGTTCCTCTTATTGAATGAGGCAGACAAAACTGACACCTTAACTGATAAAAACTTCATAGACATTTACTGCCACCTGGATGCAGTCCAGTGATACATTTCTATACCTGTGAAAAATCTAAATTTGGAAAAGAGACTGCATACTATAGCTGAAATTTTTAATCGGTTAATTGATTTATTGATTGACAGACAATTAATCTATAAATAATTTTGATCACTGATAAGTTTTCTTTTAACAGAAACCTTTAAACTAAAGCAAAATTTCCACTGGTTCAAGCTTCTGCAATAATAAATATCTGCTACTTTTATTTTTATCTTTATTATTTACTAAGTTTTATTTATTCAGGAAATCTCATTGAGATCAAGATCTCTTTTGCACGACGGACCTGAGAACAAGTAACATATCCACAGGATCACAATAAAATGCTTCATTCACGTCACAATTATCATACACACTCGCAGACACACTACTTTAAAAAAAAAAATCACAAACATTGTGAAGAATTATCACCTAGTAAAACTTCACCTAAAACTTCGTCCCTCAGAGGAACAAGTGTTTCTAATTTTAGTCTTACTTTTGTCTAATTAAAATAGCCTATTTAATATCTTTGAGTTTAAATATATTTTTTTAATGTAAGAAATCACCTTGGGCTCTGTAAACCTTTCTGGCAGTTTGAAGAGAAAACAATTAATATATAAAATAACTGGCAGAAAAATCTATTATGAGGATTATTGTTATTTGCAACCCAATTAGCACTTGTCTCGTTCGTTTGGCCACAATATCTGGCTCTGTCCAGCACTGTTCTTTATTTATATGGCAAGCCTACAGTCTTGGCAAATTATGTTGAATATTCAATCTGTTTTACGCCTGAATTCATGTTCAACTAACCATTATTTTCATTATCGATCAGTCAATCAATCAGTTATTTTCTCGATTAATCACCGTTTCCCAAAGCCCAAGATGTAACCTAAAATGATATTTTGTCCCAACCAACAGTCCACAACCCAAAGACATCCTAAAAACAGTCAAAACAATTAATCGATTATAAATATAATTCATCCTCTGTCCACTGCAGCTGCAAATTGGCAGTCCAGCTTTCAACTCTGATGAACCACTTCTACCGTCACCAAACACGCTGGGTTTGTAATGTTTATTAATAATATAACGTTATCATTAAGAATGATGAAACAGCTTATAGAAATGGCAGCCGAAACCAAGTATGGTAGTGTTTATCCCCCTCCAGAGTTGATCTTTCTTAGAAGTCCATTACTGGTAACGTATGTCAACGTTAAACATCAGAGATTCAACAATAATAAGGATGCAAGCTAAAGCATCTTCACGGTGGTCTGTCTGATACAAAGTACGCTACTAAATCAGTACTATAACGTTAATTCCCCGTTATATGGTTAGAAATTAAAACGTTTCATTTTCCTCAGATTTGACGTTACCAATTTGTAACGGTCGCTATGGAGCGTTAGCTAGCTAGGCAAACAATGGTAGCTAACGGTAACTTAGCTCGTTTTAAGCAACTTAACAAGCTAACCTTTTCTGGGAAGTATCGGTACGGTCTCTTCTTCCTCCATATCTATCAGAATTGAATTTCTTCTCTCGCCTTTGTCCAATAACTTATAAAAACGCCTCGATAGACTGATTCCGGTAATTTACGGTACGTTAAACTATATTACAACAACAGAACTCGCGCATGCGGTTTGAAATTGCCGGGAGTGAACGCCTTCTCTGCTCTGATTGGACAATTTGAAATTTCCAACCCAACACGCATGCGCAAAAACCTTGCGCTGATTGGAGCAGTTTGTAAACAAAAAGTATGTACAGGTTGTATGCTAGCCAATAATACTAATGCTGATATACTGAGCTCCGTTACAACTCTCTACCCTCTTTTTTTCTCTTCTTTTGTTTTTATTGAATGTGAAAAGCTTATAGCACAATCCTTTTACCCAATATTTTTTATTTTATTATGTCATAATTGAATTAACTGGCACTGTACTTTCCTCTTTTTGTTCTCCATACTTTTTTATATGTTACTGTGTTTTTTTAAATTGGCTGTTTTCAATAAAGTTGAGATGAGAAAATGTAAGCAATTTGATGTAGGTTTGTTCAGCATACAGGTGCTAAAGTATATCAGATATATATACATTCTATCATCTTTCCATGTTCCATTGCTCTGAAGCATTTTGTAACTACTGTTTTGAAAAGTGCTACACAAATCAAATTATAATTATCATTACATGGTCACTGATGCATTGGTAAATGAATACAAGGTTAATTATGACTACCAGCTGTTAATCAGGGAAAAATTCTGTCACAGTTTTCAGAAATATTGATTGATATTGTGTGATATTCATTGTGTGTTTACTTTGATACTTGCTTCGATACAGAAGTATCAAAAGTAAGAGCACTCATGGCCACTTTCAGAGTGCTATATTATTGTCAGTTATATACCAAATCATTATACTAAATGCATCCACATGTAGGCAGCATTTTAGTATTTTAGCTAGTTGGATGATCATAAATTTTGTATTCTGCCAAGTAACTACATCTGTCAAGTAAATGTAGTGGAGTAATAAGGACAATATTTCCTGTGTTTTAGACAAGCCCTGGGCCAAAATTTAGTCTTGAGAGCTTTATTATTTTGGTTTGTATTGTGCTTTCATCATGCATATTCCCTAATATTGTGTTTAATCAAATAACTTCCTGTCACTTGTTGCGTCCTGTTTTATTTTGGTGTTTCCTGTTGACTCCTCTAGGTTGATCATCTGCTTGGCAGGCACCTGAGCTCACTAGTGGGTCTATACAGGCCGGGCCTTTGTTCAGCTCTCTCTCTCTTCACCCTGCTGTAGCAGCACCTTTGTGGTGCTAGGTACCTGGTTTTCAGTTGTACATTCATTCATTTAATTAAATTGACATGCAGTAAACTTCTCTTCTGGTATTGTGTTCTGTTGGAGCAATTCATTGTTTTTGTAATATTTAGTAATTGAACATTTATTTATTTATTTTGTTGTTGTTTTTTCTTTTGAAGTATATGGCTAAATTAATTTGATTATAACATTTACATTATTATTTTTGTTAATTTGATTACTTGTTAATGCTTTTGTCTTGAAGGTACTGGGCAGCTTGGGCACACAAGGTGAATCTACATATATCAGTAGGCCGGTATAGGACCAGCAGCCACCAGGAAGGGTTTATGGTTTTATCAGGGCAAGAGAGGCTGCAGACACCATTGTTGTTTGTCTGTTTGCTTGCTGAAATGGTAAAATAAACCACGCAAAACATCATGCTTGCCTGGACAATGGGCTTATTTTCCCTGCATAAGATCCATTTCTTATGTGTCTCAGTGACCGTTAGATTTTGAGTTTGTTTTATTTATTTATTTTTTATTATTTAGTTGAGGATAAATTGCTACTCTCTGTTGTTATTGTTATGATTGTTATTATTCTGTCACAAGTTAAATAGCTCCTTTAAAGTGCACATTTTTATGGGTGGACTTTGTGGAAGTTTGGATTGTGTTTTTGGAGAGCCAGTGGCCTATGGATCTCACCCAAAATCACTAAACGGTATCGGTATGTGGCAAATATTTACTTTAGTCTTCTTGGGGATATAGTTTATCTAGTGGAATGTTTTAGTCATTGTTTCACTTGCTGAATATTGGCAGTTTTAAAAGTTTGTTGGACCTCACTGGAGATATTCATCTGTTCATAAAATCTGATACCTATGCAACAAATGTTTCCCTGTATTTACCGAGTACTGCAAATGGAGAGTGGAAATTAAATGAGACATAAAAGTGTTTGAGACAAAGGAGACAATGTACGACATCGCATCAAAAGCCAAGAGTGATGCCCTGTCTGTGCCCTCTGTAAAATGGACCATCAAGTTTACTATGAAAGGCTTGGCATTTTATGTAAAAACGTGCCAAGAAAAGAAGTTTTTGAAATGCAAACAAGCCAAGAGGAACATGGAACAAGTGCGTGTCTTGATGGAATACAAATACACTGACAATGTGAAATCAGTGCAATCTCAGTTGGGTAAATTCATTTATATGTATTATGAGGAAGCTAATGACATACATGAATCAATCTTAAATCTGAATTTGCCAGAGGATGATGTTGAAAGGCAAAACATCAGACCAGTAATAAGTAAAACCCAAGCACAAATGACACAAGTGGTTCATGATGCTCAACAAACAGGATGTGAATACTATCTGAACCTAGCATGTAATGATAACACCTGGAATGATACTGTGAACATCATGCAGTAACAGAATGACATCACTGCATTGTTGGTTCAGCAAAATTTATCACCCTCCTTAGTTTCCCTCCTTAGTTTCAATCCTTCATTAGAACTTTTGAAAACTGTGTAGAAGAGCAACTTGTGATTATGTAATCACATTCTTGGAACATTACACCAGGGGTCAGCCAAGAGACCTTTTGAAGAGTTGTCAGCATCTATCCCCTGGTCAGGGATACTAGAGACCTAAATCCCTTCTTGCTGAACATTTTGGCAATGAGTACAAAATTGCTTCTGCTTACATGGACAAAATTCTTAACTGGCCCCTCATTAAAGCAGAGGATGCTAAAGCACTGCAATTATCTTCTCTGTTCCTTTGAGGTTGCTCCAATTTAACACAGCAATCATGATGAGGGAATTGGAAATGCCACCCTACGTCAGAAACATTGGGATAAAACTTCCTTAAAAGCTAAGGGATAAGTGGAGAAATGTTGCATATGATCTGCAGGAACAAAGGGGATGCAGAGCGGTGTTCACTGACCTTGTGACCTTTGTTGAGTCAAGTCAAGTCAAAATGGCCTCTGACCCGCTTTTTGGTAATATTCAGGATTTACAATCTACCAGCCACAGTAAAGCCTCCAATGCTACTCACGCAAAGAAAAAGAGAAATGGAAACCACTAGTTTCACTAGAAACCACTAACCACTAGTATCACTGCAATCAAAGAAAGAAATAAAATCTACACGGACAATAGGATCGAATCCTCTTCTGCCCAAAGCAACCTAAAATGCTGTTTATTTTGCCAACAAAACAGTCACTCTTAAGTTGAAGATGCAACAGGACAAGATAAATTTCATAAAGGAAAATGGAATTTGTTTTGGTTGCTCAAAGGTTGGTCACACAAGCAAAGGCTGTAGGAGTCATTTGGATTGTAGTGGGTGTCACCAGAAGCATCCATCAGTCATTCACACTGAGGAAAAGGACATAAGTACATCAAATTAGCACAGGAATCTGTGAGGCCTCCACTGAGTCTTTCACCTGGACAGTCTGAGACATGTGGTCACATAGGGGCTGGTGACAAGGACAATGCTGTCTTCTCCATTGTTGAACTTCAGGTTAAAAGCCAGATGAGTATAAAAGTTGTGTAGACATATGCATTTTTTTATCCTGGAAGCTCAGGGACATTCTGCACTGTCAATTTGGCAAAGAGACTTGGCTTGAGAGGCAAAACAGCCAACATTTTTTTGAGAACGATGCTTCAGAAGAAGATTGTGGGCACCATTGTACTTTGGAAATGTCTGGCATGGATATGAATGATTTTATTGAGTTGCCTAATATTTTAACTCAAAGGACTATGCCAGTGTCAAGGTTGAACATCACAAGGCATGACGATGTTGCAAAAAGGACTTACCTGAGGAACATAAAGCAACATAAAGAGAAACATAAAGATTAATAGCCAAGGTAAAGGACCATACGCAGTCCAAACAAGAGTCGGCTGGGTAATTCATGGACCACTTCGTGATGGGACAGCAATAGAGTCAAGACTGGCTGCTCTGTTGTTACAACCAATCGTATTTCTATGAAATGTCTGGAAGAGATGCTCATCAAACAATATAATCATGATTTTAATGAAAATATATCAGAGGAGCACTTGGAAATGTTGAGAGATGACATTAAATTTATGAAGACTGTGAGCAGTACAGCAGAACTGAAAAATGACCTTTCAGAGAAGAAGACCCTGTCTTACCAAATAATTGCTGTGTGGCAGAACAGCCGCTCCAAGGCCTGAAGAGGAAATTTGATAGGAATGTCAAGTATAAGGAGAAGTACTTCATTTCTCAGTGATATGTTGGTCCAAGGCTATGGTGAAATAGTATCCACCTATCAGCTGGAACAAGATGGTGGAAAAGTATGGTACATCCCTCATCATGGAGTATATAACCCCAGCAAGAGAGGCTGCAGACACCATTGTTGTTTGTCTGTTTGCTTGCTGAAATGATAAAATAAACCGCACAAAACATCATGGTTGCCTGAACAATGGACATATTTTCCCTGTGTAAGATTCATTCCTTAGGTGCCTCAGTAGCTGTTTGATTTTGAGTTTGTTTATTTTTTATTTTTTATTGTTTAATTGAGGACAAATCACCACTTTATATCCATTATTACGTTCAGTGTTTGAGCCAGCTTTAACATAATAATGGGGGCTTGCCCTGGATCTAAACCGAGTCCTTTAGTTTCTGGTTGTTAAGTGGGGTCACCTTTGTGCCCAATATGGCCCCATGAGGTAGTTTGTTGAATTTGCCCAATTAAGTAAGCCGGCTGGTGCTGGAGAGACCAGCACCACTTTCTTATTTTTAGTGTGATAGTCCTGGGGTGGGCCATGGCGTGCCCGGGTGCATCATTGAAGATAATTAGATAAAGTAAGGTAGTAGTCCTGCAGATAGATAGGAACTGGGTTAGTTCTAGAGTAGAGGTTAGACATTCCAAAATCTTGTCTTAAAAGCAGCATGTGGCTGTGTAGTTAAGATATTTTGGGTTTAGTGTTGAACATTCAAAGTAAATCTGTTTCACTTGTTCAATGCTTTTGTAAAATTTAGGAATACTGTTCGGACCATAACTAAGCCGCCATTGGTAATCTTCTGTGTGCACTGGAAATAATAAGAGTTGGAGGAGATTACTACAGACTCAAAAATCATCTTAAGAATGCTGTCTTAAGAACAGCTAATGTCTGTTGTGATACGTCTGTGGTCATATATCCCTGTTTGAGTTGTGACCAAATCCTGAGAGAGCATATTAAACACCTGGATACACAAATTTGATTAAATTAATAGAATTTATTGAAGAGTCTCTGCACATCATTTGAATAATTATTTATAACATGTTAAATAGTTTTGTAAATAGATAAATAAATATTATAAAAATATATAAATAAATAAATGCATTAACAGTATGATGGCATTCAGCATATTAAATACACACCCACACAGCGTAAGGATGTCACCTTGTGGTGAAACTTGACAATGTCAATACACTTAGTATTTCACTTTCTGTACTTAGTACATACAGTGAATGGACAGTCTGTAAAACCTACAGGAGTCTTTTTAGCAAACAGTGGCAATACTTTTTAAAATCACGACTTTGTTGATGATTGTTTGAATTAAAATAGCTGAATCATAGTATATCTGTTCAATACAAAAATGTTATGTTAAAAAGGGACCAGATTTGCCCCCCAGATGCAGATCCACTCTCCACTTTGTGTATAGTTGGCAGCTTTTAATTCTGACGTTGGATGTTGAAGGTTCGGTAGCGGTTGGCGGTCGCCTGGCACATTTCCAATGGCTTGTTGTCTTGCCCTGCAGTGCTGATGTACCAGTCAGGAAAACGGGCAGACATGAGGGTGCTAATATTCTTCCCAGTGTCCTGTTTGTAGAAGAGAAACCGTACCGTGTCGCTCTCCGAGCTGATACTCGTCAGGCTGTTTTTGTCGTCCACTCGCTGAGGTGAGAAAAGATAAATGTCAGAAAGTTTGACCATCATACTGGAAAAAATTAGTGGCTCAAATCACATGTAAATTTATTTATAAATGTGCAGTGTCCCTTTCAGATGATGATCATTCGGTCACTGTTACAGCTTTGAGAAATGTGGTGCATGCGATAGAGACTACTGTACAGTACTTCAAAGTGTGTAGTCTTTTTTGTGAGATTTATTAAGAGTTTTACCTCCAGATGCAGGGTTGGCTGATCACCATCCTTGTGACACGACAGGTAGAAATCTGTGTCCTTGATGCCTAGAGCCACAGGTCTGGCCACAGTGATAGGTGCAGGGTGCACATACGTCGACATGTTCAAGTGAACTGAGGATTGAACAGAGGATACAGGTTCATTAAAAGCAATATCAGATATCATCCAATCAGGAATGACAGTCTGTTACAGTTGTGATGAAGTCTGCTTGGAGAGGCTGCAGGCACAGTCAGATCCTAACCATCAGATCTAACTGTCACACGCAATTACCTTTGCGGTTTTCACTGCCTCCCTGCAGCATCACAGCTTGGAGCTCCATGGTGTCCTGAAAGAAAACCAAGCTCCTCTTCTGGCTGTCAGTCACAGTGCACGGGTGCACGCCCGTACTGCAGAACTCAACTGGTGGAGCTGACTCACTCTCGAACACAATTTGCTCTGAGGGGAAAAGAGGCCAACAACAAACTTTAAACTCAGCACTCATTTTTGTTTTTAAATTTTCAGTTTCAATCAGCTTTTTTGGAAATTATAAGCAGGTTCATGCAATGACCACTGCAAATAATTTTATAACTCAATTCAGGTATGTTATGTTAACCGCCTAAACAGTTCAGTAAGTCTTTTTCATGCAATAGTGTTCAAATAAGTTGTAATTTGTGCAATTACCCTCTACAATGCTGTCCAGCAAGATGTTGAGCAGGTTTTCATCTCTGAACTCAGTGCTCAGCACTGACTCTGACGTGCTGGTCTTTATCTTCTCTACAGCGATGATGAGGTTGGCTACGCGTTTCATTGTCAGTGGATGATGGGAAATCTCCAAGTCCAGTCCCTTGGTTATCTTGTGGCTCCACATCTCGCTCACGTTGCATCTCATTTCAGATTCCATCTTTTTGTGAATTTAGGAAGATCTGCAGGAAGACAAAGAAATTTCCAGTGTCCATGAATCATTTAACATTTAGGAAAATATAGCAGAAGTTTTATTTCTGCCTTTTTACTAGCATGCCACTATATTTTTATGTAAATAATAATTGTTTCCTCTCTGGTGTAAAGGTTACAGTACATCAATGTCTGTTGTTGCAGTGATTTATCACTACTGCATCAACACTTGACTACAAGAAGCTTATACAGTAATACTGTGATGCATTTATCACTTGGAAATTAATTTTATGTCATTTGATATAATTTAAAAAATCAGTTTTAAAAAATCATTTGTAAGCTGTAGAAAGATCTACAGCTTACAAATGTTGGACGACTTTGGAAACGCAGCATGGTGTAGAATAACTGACATTTTTAGATATAATACAAAGATTTTCATATGACAGCAACAGAATGAATCCTCTATCAGCGTATAATGCCACAACGGGCATCTGAGTGTGTTAAAGAAACTGTAATTTCCTCCATATTAAGACTGTCAAAATCAAAAACAACAATGACAAGAAAAGTCAATTTACCTGTTCAAGTCAGTAGAAAAGAAGTTCTGTTAGTTTGGTTGGTTATCCCAGCAGTTGATCTGTCACTATTGTACTGTCTGCTTGTTCTGACTTGTAGAGCTTTTATACACACTTGCCATTCGTCAAAGGAATTTTCCTTCCAAAAAAAGGAAGTGGGACGGCCTTCATTGTTACGCTCACAACACGTTGTGATGAAATCCTGTACTTACACAATGCCACCATGCACAGGCTCAGGTACAGTGAAATTCAAGTTAATATCAGTGTTAAATATACTGTTTAGGAACGAGATTTGATATATACTATGCAAATCATTTCATGCATTGGTTATACATGTATTGTCTTCTAAAGAATATTTTTATTTTGGAATCATGAAAAACACAATTACACAACATTACATAAGAAACATAACATTTAAGATACATTTCATAAAGGACAATATTATCAGTAGTGTTTCTATCCACTACCCTAAAAAATACATTTTCTTGCTGACATTGTGCACAACAGCAACAACAACAATAATAATAGCCTTCCTAAGGACACACGTGTTAAAATGTCAAAGAGCTTGACCTCACTTACTCCAATAATTTTACTTGACTAAACAGGCAGAAGTTTCCATTCCACACCATAATGCAAACAGATTCAATAAAAAAGCAGTTATCAGTCATCATGGAGCGACAAATATTAAAAGAAAATAAAGTTGTTGTTTGCTTTCCTATAAGCAAATTGAAATCACACAAGTAGGCAATTTCAAATATCTCAAAACAGTTATAGACAGAAAACTGTGTTTGGAATCTAATGTTTAGAGGCTTGTACTTTATGACAGTTGAACAAAGTTCACGAAGACAGTTCCTGCTCCTGTTTGAGGCTGAAAACCATTGCAAATTTCACAGTGTGCTGATTTTCATGCACACTCTGGCCATCGATCAATGTTTTGGGAGACAGGCTTATTCGCTTTGTGGTGGAGAGCTGAGATCACTTTAATGTGTTTTTTGTGAATATGAAGCTACAGCCAGCAGCTGATTAGTTTAGCTTAGCACTAAACTAAGACTGGAAACAAAGGCAACAAAATCCAGCTCAAACTCCAATGAGTTAAAAAGTCTGCTATCCAGCTAATCAGATTTCAGTCAAAGATTATAAAAAGAAGAATGTAATGTAGCAAAAAGATGTGGCTGGGTAGTTTTAAGCTGTATGGGAAAAGTTTGGCATTTGCCACAGTCTAAGATGTTTAAACAGTGTACAGGAAGCATCCTTCCAACTCCACCAACTCTGTATTTTAACTGCAAAAGGTCTAATAATAATAATAATAATAATAATAATAATAATAATAATAATAATAATAATAATAATAATAATAATAATAATATCTTGAAGGACCATTGAGTTTCAGAGAAATACACACAAATGGGTGAATGCTCATTAAATGAAATCATATGAAAGTGTGATTTCATAAGCTTCTCACGTCTTTAGCAAAGCACTTCTGGGCTTTGCCGCTCTTTTGAAGTGAAAAGAAATTCCATCCACTATAGTAGACTTGCTTGTTGTTTAGAGTTACACAACAAGGGCAATCTGGTATTTCACCACTTCCCTATATAGTGCAATGGAGGGGTAAGTCATCTGTACTTTCAGGTTGTATCGCTATGACTGGGAGATCAGGCAGATCATTCACATCATAAGGAGGGAGACAATGTGCAATAATACATACTGTTGATGCTATTTACAGTATATTATAAACATAGTGGACTTTATGTAAAAAGCAAAAACAAAAAACAACAACAAAAAAAACCCACTATTGCCATAACAAAAAAAGAATGTATTTGCAACTTATACAATCATTAGAGAAATCAAAGAGCAATACCAAAACATTTTCCTTTGAAATTGTGAAATTAGGAATTAATTTCAGTCTGCAATCAATAACAGAGAAACGTGTGAATTATTTATTTATTTTTTTTAAAAGGCAATTACTCAATTATCAAATCTGAAAACATAAATATTTCTTCTGTCTGAAAAAGTATTGTTTTTGACATCAAGCAACAATTTTACAATATTCAGTATCAATATCCATCTATTATTTCCAATATCGTACTAATGCAAATGTGCCGTTCAGATCATACATTTTTATATTTTTTCAGTAAATTCTTCACTAGCTGTTCCATAAATTCACCCCTTTACAATAATTTCTTACATTAGTCCTTACAATATGTTTATAAACCTGCAAATTCCTCTCAAATCAAATCGACTTTGTCTCACTTTAAACTACTTTTGGACGCTTTCAGGTAATAATTTCTTTTTAACTCTTTACATGATTTTGAACCACGAAATTTTATAGAGTCTTTAATTTAATTTAGTTTAATTTAATTTAATTTAATTTGTTGATATAGTTTTGTTAACAATTCTATTGGCTCTCTTTTGAAGTATTAACTTCAAAAGAGTTGAAGTATTAACTTCAAAAGAGAGTAATTTGTATTTGTTTTATATGTATATCCTGACACTTTCACACAATAAGTTATTTATAGAACTCCATGGAGGTGGTATAAGGTATATTATGAAACTTGATTTAGAAAATCCTTTGTTTTGCAATTGACTTGAAATGTTTGCTTTGATGTCATTTATATGTGCTTTCATGCGTAATTTACTATCTATTATCACACCCAGAAATTTAACTTTAGACATACTTTCAATTTCAACATCATTGATCATGAGTTTGCTTTGTGAATTTGCTACCAAAGATTATAAATTCCATCTAGCTAAATGCTTTAGAAATTTCAATTCCTTTTCCATTCTAACCACAAGTCATTTCATGTCCTTACCCCAACAAAATAAATTACTGTCAAATGGTAAATGGACTGCATTTATATGGTGCTTTTCTTGTCTTACCGACCACTCAAAGCACTTTACACTACATGCCAACATTCACCCATTCACACACTGGAAGAGGCTGCCATGCAGAGTGCCAACCTGCTCATCAGGAGCGATACAAAACTTCCTAAAGCGCCCCACAATGTTTCTATACTCAACCATTCACACACACGTTCACATACTGATGGCACAGCCATTGGGAACAATTGTGGGTTCAGTATCTTGCCCAAGGACACTGCAACATGCGGACTAGAGGAGCCAGGGATCGAACCACCAACCTTCTGCTTGGTGGACGACCTGCTCTACCTTCTGAGCCACAGCCACCCAAAAATAAACAATAATTGGCCTAACACTGAATCTTGGGGAACCCCACAAGTAACCTTCAATAATTGTGAATTAAAATGATTGATTTGAACACTTTAATAGGTGAACAGATAGGTGATCCAGAGTTGATTTTATTTAGATGTTTGATTGTAGATTAGTTGTTGGAAAATACACAGACACTTCAACTCTCAGACTGTAGAGCAATTCATAAACTTTGTGAATAGTATTAGCTAGAATAGACATTTTGTTAGACATTGTTTGGGAATAAATAATGAAAAATAACGTTCAACTTGTAACTATGATGATGAACTTCACACCTCTAAGTCTCCCATGAGCCATAATATAACTATTTACATGATATAACTATTATTTTCAAGAAGTATTCAGACCTGGTATAATTAGATGTCCTCACGTAACATAGAGTAAATTAAAGGGAGTAAACATGAGCAGAGAACCAAATGCTTTAATGGTTTGGTACAAATTAGAGCTCCATAATTCAACCCAAAATGCAAAAACATTTACATTTGAAGAAGGTTAAAGAAAGAGAAAAATCACAAAAAATATATATCCATTACCCAAATGGCAGATGACCCCCAAAACCTACATGCTGGCCTTGGTCATTTCTATCACTTACCAAAACACTACAAATAGATTGTATGACACATTACTACAAAATCCAAATATTCTTAGATATGTTCATTCTCAAAAGATGTCTTCACAGTGTTGAGGGTGTAAAACAGGAAACAAAAGACAATATTAACAAGTTCACAACAACCTCAATTAATTCAAAATTGAAATTGGTGAAACATAAACAAACAATGAATTAAACAAGGCTGCTTGTTTGAAAATCTGTTTAATCTTCTATTTTATTATAACCTATATATTTGTATTTTTATTAGTCCTTGTGTTTCTTTTATAACTTGTCTTAATGGGGTTTTTTTTTATGTCCAAACAGCGCTTGCCTTACAATTAGAGATTAGATTAGAGATCAGACACACATCAAAGCAATAATTCTCAATTTTATATTTTAAAAATATTCATTTTCACTATCAAACTAATCTGGGACGTCGGGGCAAAAGCTTGAAAATCAGCACAGTCTTGTTTTGATCAACACATCTGATCATCCAGTGCAGACTGATCAGCCAACAGAACATCAGTGGAAAGATTTGAATTGTCTGGACGTGAAGTGCGTGCCCTTAGTAATTATAATTCAAGGGTGTGCTTTTTCAACACTGACACATTGTTGAACTTCCCGAATGTGAATCACTTTACACATTACTGCTGACGAAAATTTTCTCTCCTGTTAGCAGTCGGAGCACCGAGCTTCTAGCAGTGTTGGAGCAGCACTTTCGCATCCTGTTTGACTCTATTTTCATTTAAATGGCGGAAGTTCAATTCACTTTGCCCTGTTTTATTTTAAAGTTGGTTTGTGATCGTGCAACAACCAGATGACCAGTGCTTTGTATTTTCCACATAAATAGAACAGATGCCAAGAAATGACCCTGAACAGATGATCTAAATCAGGTTTTTAAAGAAACATGATTAGCATATTTGCAGACTTCCGAGGATGCATTGTCTGAGAGTTAAAACTCTCCAGAGATGCTTCTTTTTTGTAGTTTGAAGAAAACATACATGACGGAAACTTGTTGTGTGTCATTAATACATGTTAAGAGAAGTCATGGTTGTTTATTTTAATAATAATGAAAACAATGTTAACCATGATGGAGGTACTGAATTTAGTCCCAGCACACTTACAATGTATTAGAGTCATAGACAACAGCCTGATATGTTGTCTTTGTACTGACTCTCACAACAAGAGCAGAGGCTGAAGCTTTAAGTTCTTTGTGTCAAATGAAAAACCAGCTCTGAGAAAATGTTAGTGTGTGACAAATCTGACTGTGACGCTTGTCAACATGACAACATGTGTGAGCTGTGACCATATGAAGTATTCACAGTAAAACTTTTGGGATCCTCTGGCCAGATGTTGCCTCAGTGTAGGTGAGCTGAGCAGTGGCTCTCTGTCACTCGAAAATCTCTGTTGAGCTCTCTGGAGGAGTTGTGGTGGATGTGATTTAATACAATGAGAACAATGTGATGGGAGATGCCCTCTTCCAAAAAAACCCTTATTTCTGTCTTCTAAAAGCAGGTTTCTGTGTACTTTCCCTAGATCAACAGACAAAAGGTAGTTTCATTAGATCATGTGTAATCTGATGCTGTATTGAAGTATAAACTGTAACTCCTCAGCCATTATTTTTCCTCTGTGGGTGGCTCGGTCTATCCTGCAGAGCCGGTTTGACAAACAAAATTCCCAGTGATGTAAAAATCCAGGGTTTGCACCCAGGACATAATTGTTGTGAGGCAACAGCGCTAACTTCCGAGCCACCAATGACGGATGTGGGACAGACTGCAACATTGTCTAGAACAAACAATAAGTGGATGTTTTGTCATCATGTGTCATTCATGGGACTTCATACGTGACTGAAAAACAGTTAACATTATCTGCTCTTACCGACACTGAATACTGCTTCAAAGAATACTTACATCAAGAAGGAAAAAGGAAGGAAAATGAATTCCTTACCGTATTTAGCACGGAAAGTTTTTAGAAATGGTTATATCAAAGTCAAGTGTTTAAATATTACAGATACATTACGATAATTAATAACAACACCAAGTCTTATGGAAGCCCAAAACTGACCAAATAAGAACACAAACCAAACACCAAGGGCATACACTCACTGGCCACTTTATTAGGTACACCTGCAAAAACTCTGCCACAAATTCTACTTTTATGAAGCTTATTGATGATCAGTTTTTGTTGACATTATCAGAAATGTGATAATTCTATTTTATGTTTATTATTGAGGTCATAGCTGGTGGTTGTGTTGTACTGGACTGCATTATATTGGAAGTATATATATATATATATATATATATATAACATACATGAGGGGGGCAAAATATTAGAAACATTGCATTAGATTGTCCAGGTGTACCCAATAAAGTGGCCAGTGAGTGTTTATACGAATTTTCTTAGGAAAAATACATTTTAATTTCAGTTTGACTTTTATTTTTCAGCTCCTCAGTTTTCCCATCTTTCGTGTCTTGGCACATGTTTAATCCAGAGCTGCAACAAAATTATTTTGAGAATCGATTAATTGTTTTGAGGCATTTCTTAAGAAAAAATACTATTTTTCTTCAATGTGACTATCCTTTGGTTTCTTTAGTCTTCTATGATAAAATGAATATATTTGATTTATGGACTGTTGGTTGGGTCAAAACATTTGAGGCTGCACCTTTGGTTTTAGGAAACAGTGACCATTTTATAGATCAAACGACTAATTGTTTAATTGAGAAAATAACGGACAGATTCATCGATAATGAAAACAATTGTAATAATACATAAATAAAATGTAATCATTTATTAATTCCCAGTTATCCTCATGCTTCTTCAGGAAAAATGAGACCATCACAAATATCCATAGAGAAATATATCTCAGGTTTATTAATAACTTTCTTCATCTTCAAAACTCATTAAGACAGAAATTATAAAACAGTATTTACACCTTGTTTCTTTGTTTTGTTATTTTTTTTTTTTTAAGTTAAAGCATGCCGGAGAGAATGAAGGACAATCAGTTTACCCCCCCCCCCCCACTCCCTCCCCCCAACGCCAGTCGCTCCATTCACTCTGTTCCCAAATTAAATTCCATGACAATAAAAAAAAAGATTATTGTTTACCACGATTATTGACAGTGTTTTGAGGTACAAAAACATAACCAGACTTGATTCACACACACAAACACGCACGCACGCACACTGAACCCAAACCCAGTACAATTTAAAGCAGGGGGGGGGGGGGGGGGGGTACTCTAACTCAACACATACACAGGCGCACACACACATGAACAAAAACACCAACAAAAAACATTTGAACAATTTCAGCCTCATCTGGTAAAAATCTACAAAAATTAACAAAAAACAGGCTGTTGAAATGGGAGTGTGTGTCAGGAATGAACACAAAAACTAAATCCAGTACAGTCACTGAAAGAGAGAGAAGGCAACAGTCAATGAGTCCATTAAGCTTTTCGTGTCTGTACAGACAAGACACATGACAGCAAAAAAAAATGCAGTCATGTTAAGGAGTCTGTGAAGCGAGGATTATGAAAACTTGGTCAGTAACAGTATTTTGAAAGAGCTACGGAGCTGGCAACTTTGGCAAATTTTGTGGCTTTTGGGAAAATACTGCTTCCTTGCTAAAGTGCTTCCAGTTTCAAGTCTGGGCTGTTTGAATTTTCTTAACCCCCCAAAATGAAGAACAATGGGAAGTTCTTGTTACGTAGTCATTAACAGAAGCATTTCTCAGAACTACATTAACCGCATTAGTTGAATTTTACATCATTGAGGTGGCGATAACTCATGTTCCTCTAGCATTTAGTCACTGAGATTTTCTTTCATATGTTGTTCCTCAAAAGCTCACACCACATTGCCTCCACATTTACCACGTATCTACTATTGTAGGCCTACTAGTTCATAAAAATTGAATAGTCATTTCAACAAAGATCAAAAATATTTTGCTTGGATTCAACAATATATCATGATTGTTAGCCTTAGTGGAAAAGTCAAAACTTTTTTTTCAACCTGTTGTCCAGCAGCAGGTTGTATTTTCAGAGGGTATTGTAATCCCAAAGATGTATACTATCTGCCCACAATGATGCATATCCTAAGAAACCAACCCTTAAATCCAATATTTCCACAGACTGTGCGCCTGCCTTCTGTAAGCTGGCACAGCAGACTTATGTTCAGCAAACTAGAAGAGAGGAGTCTATGGAAAATATTGGATTTAAACGTTGCTTTTACCCCAAGAAAACATTTTGTTAGGTTACAAAAATACAACCTGCTGCTGGATGTAACCAAATCACAGAGTAAATAAGTCATTGGCATGTTGTCAAAGCTTTATAGATGCTGTAGTGTTTAAATGCTAACAACAAAGTCATGTTTTATTCTAAAATGACATGGTTTTACTACCCACTGCAGTGGATACCATGTATTTTAAGCCTCTATAGGGAACTTCCTGAGTTTTGGGGACTTCAGCTTTCAGTTCAACCTTTACTTTTGAAGACAAGTTTTCCTCCCCAACCTTCAAATATCAGTGACTAGTCTTAAAACAAGAAGTAATCAGCTGCTAAAATCAACACATCCTCATAAAAAAAAGACAGTATAGTTACATTTAGTTACTATAGTTACATTTATGCCATCTAGCAGCCATAGAAATGCACTCTGCCTTTCCAAAACTGTTACAAATCACCGTTAATGGATTTGTGGTGTGACTACTCTGTGGTTAAAGATATACTATGCAGGATTTGTCGTTTGTGTTGGTGTTTGCATTCAGATAAATAAAACTTTATTTTCTGATTGTTTCACAGCGGTTACGTTGTAAAGCACAAATAAACACACCCACACCTCAGCACAACCCTGTGGGAAGGAGCCACATTGCCGGATTTTGTGTGAATGCAGAGCTTCATCCTGTCCACTGTGGCAGAGAGACGGAGACAGTGATGTAACCTGGTTGCTATGCTACGAGTCCCGACCTCACACTTGCACTGGGGGCTACACACCCGCTGCCCAAAGGTTGGCGCCCAGAAGCATCCCGAACACAGCAACAATAATAAGAAAACAAGGCAAAATACAGGCAGAGGGCTGAGTTTCCGTAGATAAATACAACGCCACACACTTGAATGGGTCATAAGTGATGATTGAGAAGGATTACTTTTGTATGAGTCTATACACTGGTTTGTTGTTGTTGTTGTTGTTGTTGTTGTTTTGGGGAAAATCCTGCATGGTATACCTTTAAGGTCTGGTGTGGTTTAGGCATAAAAACCACTTGGGTAGAGTGAGGGAAAGATCATGGTTTGGGTCAAAAGGGTCACTTGAAATGTGGTTTATACTTCCTTAAAGTTATGCAACCTCATCATCATGGCAAAAAATTTTTTTTTTTTAAAAATGTCCCGACTTGCAGTCGAAAACATGACGCTCACAGTTGAAAATGGGAAGCAAACACTGGTCTCCTTCAGAGGTCCACTATCCATCTGGCAGTGACCCAACCTGCCCCCTCCTAACGAGGCAAACTCAACTTATCAAGCCACCTTACATTATATACATACGTCATCTGAAATGTGTCACTTCTCTGGGTCATAATTACTACGGCTGCTAGATGGCATAAACGTAACTATAGGTTGTTTTTGCCGGCTGAATTTTATAGGCCTACCTACACTGTCGTCGTTCTTGTGAGGACCGGCTGGTTATAAACCACTTGTCAATAATGTGAGCAGTAGCTGGCCAATTGTGAAGAATTCCACTTTTTTTTACATTAGTTTTGGTTTGGATCCATCATAAAACAACCTATACATAACAGTTCAAATATTGACACCCCCCCCCCAATCATTATTATGTCACAACATCCTGAACTATCATGAAAACCACAATCAGCAGTGCATAAAATACGCATTTTAGATTTTAATAATATTTATATTTAGATCATATTTCCCCCTCTTTGCTAATAAGGTAATTTTTGCCTTTCACCCACTGAGGTTCAACTCAACCAGTGAGATTACTAAAATTCCAGTCTTTTGTGATTTTAGTGTCGTGAAACACATTGAAATAAGATTAGTGTAACTGTGAACATTTTCCAGTTTAAAAAGAAAAGACAGTACCAATGTGTAAGAAAGGACAAGTGTTTTTAAGGCAGTGTGAGGCAACACTGTGTTACACCATGAAACAAGCTCAGCAGCTCCCGTACGCTCCATCATAACGACCTCCGAGGTTCTGATCGAATAAACTGACCGTGACTGGTGTTCAATATTCAAATCCTTATGTTAACTGACAAAACATCAAGATCAATTCAAATTATTTTCAACTTGTAGATAAAATTATTGGTATACTGTTGAAAAAGACAAAACACCAGGACAGCTCAGACCCACGATGCATCAGCCCCATAAACCGAAACACAGAATTATTATTTTGATTATCACAACTCGTGTCTTTGGCAAAAATGTCGAACGCATGACATAATAAAAGATTTCTACTTGTTTCTGCAAAAATAAGTCAACTATCCATGACTACTTCAGGTCACTTGCTGCCTGCGTCAGAGGTTATTTATGTGTTAATTTGACTGGCTCAAATGTATGAAAATAGATACTAAGAACAAAACATTTTTAATGCACGTCAAGTTAATTTTCTTGGGTCTTTTCTAAAACACTTATAAAATTTAGGCTTCCCCAAATGTGAAACCACAAGACTGTCAAAATATCAAGTCATTCCAATTCATTAGAAACAAGAAATGACGTTTTCAATCTGCACTGAAAAGCAGAAATAAGTGATTCATAATTCCTTACAGGAAGAGAGTTTATTTCAGTTGAATTATTATTTACTACAGAAGAGAATAGAGGCCTAATGACCAGTTGACCAAATAGTTAACCAAAACACTTCCTCACCTTTGAGTGACTATAACTTAGTGATATGAATACTCAGAAAAATGTCAGATTGTGTGTTGTGACTTTGAGATTAAGTGTTCAAATTAAATTGTTTTGGTGTGTACCCACTTCCCCGTCACCCTGTGTTGTCTACCATGTCCTAACCTGTTGGATTCACCTGTGAGTTATACTGTATGTGTTGAGTGAAAGTTTAAAAAATATTGCGATACTGAATGCAGAGCAAAAGGCAAAGAAATCTCAACTTTTCGTATGGTTGCAATGCATTCTGGTATACTGAGGCTGCTGTTAAGTGTAGAAATCAATCTCTGCTTCGTCCGCCGTGGATGTCCCGTCAATACTAAACATTTGCGCCTAAATAACAAAACTGAAAAGCTTTGATTTTAAACACAAAAACAAACCCCTTGTGCGTTTTACTGTTCATGTTTTATATTAATAAAAACACCTATGAAACACCGCTGTAGTTCTGCTAGAAATCAGACTTAAAAAAACAAAAAAACAACCGTCATAAGACACAAAATTTGGCCCAGAACAAAAACAAAGCACCTCTGACGGTAGCTGTGTTTATATCTGAGGTTTTAAGGTAAAATTTTCTGTTAAAATCTCATCGGAAGGTACAGTAAAAATATAGCTGGAGTGTGTGTATGAGTGTGTGAAGATCTGTGAAAAACATGCATTGTGATAATCATAAAATATACAACATTGTTTCCCTCCCCCCCCCCAAAAAAAAACGGTGAATATTTGGCTGATGTCAGGGCTGAGCGGCGTGTTTGGCTAAAGAAGAAATGCAAACGACAGCGACAAAAAAAAAATAAGTTTGCCGTTCAGTAAGCTAGAGTTACCCTCATCCCCCAGATCTGATTAAAAACAGGAAACCCAAAACATAACCATTGAATGCAAAGGAACATTTAACATGTAAAAAAAAATCTCACAATGAGGCAAAAATTAAAAAAATCACATTTCTCACCCTCCTCCCATCGACAAAAATGTACACACACACACACACACACACAGAACAAAACTGTAAGCAAAATAAATAAAGTTTCAGATTTCTTAAAGTATTTTCTACTCAGGAGGTCATTAAGTTTCCCTCTTTGTTTGGTTTCTGTTCCCACCAACTCAGGTGATGGCCATTTTTGGTCACATACACACTCAACACACACACACACACACAGACACAAACAGACACAATCAGACTACACACCCTCTCTTTACAAAGTAGGAAAGGACTCGCAAAGTTTCTACGAGGATCCGTCTCATCGCTCTCAAACACCTTCACCTCTGTGGCTTTTTTTTTGAAAACGGATTTCTTTCTTCACGACTTGATAAAATCGAGGCGGGAAGAAAAGAAAAACAAAAAGGTTTCTCAGAGAAGAGGAGCTGTTTGAGAGCGGGATGGCCACGGTTAACGTACCCTACACATTTAACTGAACACATTCATAATCATATTGATTGTCTTAATCACGATACAGACTGACTGCCTATCGGTGCTGAATCTCTTTAACAACTCTGGGATATAAAGGCCCTGGGCTACTTTACTGCTTCTATCTAGGAAACAAGAAGGAAATATATATATATATATAGAAATCCACCCCAAATCCCCCCCCCCCTCAAAAAAAAAAAAAAAAAAAAAAAAGAAAGAGTCTTGTGTGTCCGTCTCACACTCAGAATTCATCAATAAATATCTCTCTCTATAAATTTCTATGGAACATATATTACTTTGTTTGAACTCTGCTGACATGCTCTTTGTCTTCTAGCTGTATGGATGAGGCGGGTGGGGGTGGGGGTGGGGGTGGGGGGGGGGGGGTGAGGGGGGGAAGCAGGTTGCTACACATGCGGCGGCGGGTTGGTTTTGGTGAGCAAAGTGCGACTTTCAACCATGCTTAACGTGTATGTACGCCGAGAGAAAGAGAGAGAGAGAGAGAGAGATGGGGGGGGGGGGGGGAGGAGGGCGGATTCTCCCTGAGTCTCGTTGTTTAGGGACAGTGAATTGGAACCAACACACACACACACACACACATTTAAAAACACACACACACACACATACATAGAGAGAGGAAGGACGTTGCACATCGGCGAGGCCTCTGAACGATGATGACGTTGATAGGCGAGAAGGGGAGGAGTGTTCTGGTCCAGATGAGCAGGTCCTTCACATCTCTGCAGTCAGTTAATACATTAGGCAGCATGTATACACACACACACACACATACACACACACATACACAGGGACATACATACAGATACTCCTTGATGTGAATGAACTACCATAGATGAGTGTTGGGTTTGTTGTGAGTCTCTTTATGATGGTAAATGGATGACGCAAGTTCCCACAATACACTTTGGCATGTCTGTGTGTGTGTGTGTGTGTGTTCTGTTTAATCCTTGCATATGTACACAATATGCCTGCAAAGCCTGTCTCTCTCTGATACACACACACACACACAGACTCCTCCCGTCCTCAGCGTAGTAGTGCATGCGTGCAAACGTAGGAGGATGGGGGCGGTGTGGGGGGCGGGGGCGGGGGTGGGGTGGGGGTGGGGGTGGGGTCAAATGCTGTTTTCCAGTTGGCTGTGGTGGTTGGCCGTGTGCGGCGAGTTCTGCTCGTTGAGGAGGAGGAGCGTCGTCTCGTCGGGCCCGTTCTCCGTCGGGGTGGAGTCCGCGCCCAGGTCCGTGATGGTGGTGTTGGCGGTGGCGGGGGGCGTGTTCTGATCCACGCGAGCCGTGTTGTGGCCGCTCTCTGGGGACTGGGGTGTGCTGTCCAGACGGGATGCCATCAGGCCGTTCTGGTACTGGGACCGTGTGATCTGAAGGAGAGAGAAAGGGGGGGGGGGGGGGGGGGCGATAAAGCTGAGAATGTGCACCTTGCCTACAACTTTTAAAACAAAACTCGCAGGATACGGCTAGTAGGTATCCACAGCCTGATATAACTTATTCCTCTGTGCTGTAGACAAATGTTAGTAGAATACTAGTAGAAACACATCAATGAGTCACACCGTCTACATGACATGTTCCTTCATCCCTGAAGACAAATACGAATACCACACACTATGTCACTGCACAGTACACCAGTAGTCATTGATTCTGTGAACATTTAGATGTTTATGATTCATCTAACTGTGTGAGTCAGGTCCTATCTTCCAAATCACAGCTACTGTACATATTTGTAAGTGATTCTCCCCTGCTGTAGCTGCTTCAAACTCACAGATTCTAACAACACTGATGACTAACCTTGACGAACTGCAGGTCGGTGAGGGCTCGGACGTAGAAGTCGGGTGTGTACTGCTGCGACGGGATGCTGTTGTTGAGCTGGCTGTTGCTGCCGCTGACAGACAGAGATTCAGTCCGGTCTGCTCCGCTCAGAGAGGCCGTGCGGTTCAACCCGCTGAGGTGCGACGGCGAACGAAACTCTGCGGACACATGTGCACACACACACACACACACACACATACAAGATAAAAAAAGATTATTAACATCTCCTCTCGGCGATCATACAGAACTGTGTGTTGAAGATCTAACAGGCCGTCCTGCGTACATAAATAAAACAGGAGACGATGTTTATCGGTACAGAAAGCTGCGGCGTTGCTTTTGATGTTCTGTTTCAAAGCCGTTCATGAATTTACGTCTTTATGATGCAAACACAGATCAATGGGAGACGCTGTGAGCACAAGATGCAGTGTAAGTTCAAATGCAGGTTAATAATAATGATATGAAGGGATATGACTAATTAGTGACACACAATACAATCTAAACAAATGTTGTATAAAATCTGTGAGAGCAGGGAGACACAGAGGGGGGCCAGAAAAAGGAGGTTAATTTATTTCATCCACTCAACACACAAAATCGTGACCAACTCTTTGTTTCACTATTTTAGCTGCGTGACCGGCAGTGACACACAAAAAATTTCCTAATAGCATGATAAACAGTGAGTCAGCTTGTGTTTACACGGATGCTTTACACGAACATGACTTGCAATTTACTCACAGATTTAAGATAACAGTGTTTTTTTTTACTGAAGGTTGTGAAGTGCAGGATGCAAGATAACACACGGCTCATTAACAGAGGTGGAAACAACTATAATAAAGGGGCGATATGGAAAAAAAATCAAATATCATTATACTTCTGACCAAATATCTTGATATCAATATTGCGACAATATTGTTGGCGCTTCCACAGAATATTTACGCAATGAGATTTTGATAAACACTCATCAGTAATGTGGAAATAATGACTAAGTGGGTAAGTTGCAGCCTTCAAAACAAGGAGACGCTAAGACGATATCTAGTCTCATATCACGATATCGATATAATATATCGATATACTGCCGAGCCCAGACGCCGTAATCCTTCAAAAGTACATTTGTTTTATTCAAGCTACATGAGGAGTTTATTTGGTACAAAGAGGAGCATAGACTGTCTAAAGCTTTAACCTTTTAACACCCGCTGCTCACAATCAGGACACTATGTGGCGCAAGGATTGCTAGTGCTATGAAAACTTTAATTAATATAAACATATAAAAAAGTGTATTTATAAATAACACTTATGTCACGGCAGAGTATATTAAGAATGTTCTTGATTTATCATTTTATCTATGAAATGTCATAAAAATAATCATCCCAATATCCCAGAGCTGAATTTACAATAATATAAAACAGAGAAAAGCAGAAAAAACTCACATTTAAGGAGCCTGCGAATGCAAATGTTTAGCATTTTTGTTTGAAAATTGTCTCAAATGATTAATCAGTAAATAGAATAGTTGCTTATTAATTTTCTGTTGACTGACTTGATGGATTACTGGACTAATCATTATAGCTCTAGAGTATACAGCGGACACTTTACAGATATGGTGTCCTAGGAGGTTGGGTGTTAAAGGGTTAAAAGTGCCTAATTTGAAAATAAATGCAACTTTTTTTAGTCCATTTACACTGAGCTTTTTTTTGAGGATTTTAAAGGAAGTCAATGGTTCACTTTTACATCAGAAGTTGGGACTGATTCCAGCAGGTTTGGTCTGGTACTCTGAGTCATAGTTGTGAATAGTTTCTTTTTTAGGATTTTCCTAAAAAACAATATGTATAGACTCATACAAAAATAATCCCTCTCAATCATCACCTACGACCCACTAGGAGCACATGACAGTGTATATATCTGCAGATACCCTGCCCTCTGCTGCCGTGTTTCAGGACGTTTCTGGGAGTCAGCTTTTGGGACGTGGGTGTGTAGCACCCAGATAATGACAGCATGCAGGGTGTGAGATTGGGACTCATAGGGTAGCAACGCTGCCTCCGTCTCTCTCTCCTGCTCTCTGTCTGTGTCATGGATGTGTAAAGAGAACCGGTCTGTTTCTGTTTGACTGAGGGACAGAGCAGAGAGGCCACAGCGGACAGGATGAAGTTCTGCATTCACACAAAATCTGGCGATGCGGCACCTTCCCGCAGGGTTGTGCGGGGTCTGGGCGTGTTTATTTGCACTTTAGAACGTAACCGCCGTGAAACGATCAGAAATTAACATTTTATTTATCTGATTTACTGCTGCGTTTTGCTACTGCTGCTCCCTCTCTTCATCCGCTCTCTAGCTCGCTCGACCGCCGCTGCTCTCTCTCCGTTGTTGTCGAGAGCTGGGAAGGAGGGGTCAACTTTGAATCCTGCATAGTATGACTTTAATAACAAGAACACGTACGAATTGGCTCCAGGCCTAAAAGTGTTCCCTGACCTAGTTATTTTCCACCTCTGCTCAAACATATTGAAACCACAATGACTAACATTCATGTGCATCATCCAGCTGATGGTTTCCTGAAGTCTGTATTGTGGCATGCTGATGTCATCCAAACAAAACCATACTGTTGAATGTATCACACACACACACACACACAGACACGCGCACGCACACTCCACACGCAAGCTCACCACCAGCGGTGTATTATTACCAGTAGGTGTGAGTCTTCCAGCAGGGGGCCTCAGTGAGTCATAGGAAACTGTTTTACCTGGACATGTCAACTGCGTTAGCTTTCATGGAATTAATGTAGCTAGTTAATCCTGGATATCTACAACTACATTCTAGTTAGTGGTTAGACTTTACTTAGTCATGAAACAATTTTTTATTATGTTGATATTAAAGACGGGAACTTTTAAGATCCAGTAGGGAACTTTTCTTTATTTAGATCATGTTAACTAGTGTTTTTCTATATTTTTCTTATTGTCAACAAATCTCATGTGCAGAGACAAAGCAACAATGAACTGATCCTACTTAAAAGTGTTGTGTGTGCATCCAAAGTCTGATATATTGTATTCCTCTGTGCTGTAGACCTCTGTTGTTGTCTAAAAACTATTAAAAAAGCATCAGTGAGTCACACTGTTGCATTTGGTGACAGGTTCCTTCACCACAAAGAGTTTTGGCACGTTAGTTTGTTTAGAAACGGCTACAAAGACTAATAACAGTGATTTTATAAGTCATTGAAGCCGTTTCAAACCAAACTACTATGACTGTAACCTTTGTGGCAAAGGAACCCAGGTAACGGTGTGGCTCATTGATGTGTTTTAAATAGTTTTTGGACACTATGGCACAGAGAAATACAATATATCAGACTTTAGATGCACACACAACACTTCTAAGTAGGATCAATTCATTATTGGTTTGGCTCTGCACATGAGATTTTTTTGACAATAAGAAAAATATAGAAAATCGCCAGAGATATCCTTTGAAAAACTATGCCTTGCCAAAGCACTAGCTTTGATAGACTCTTGAAGCCTTTTAGCATGTGACAGAGTAACAAAGTCCTGTTTTTTTTGCAAAAACCTAACATTTGGTTTCTTGATCTTACTTTTTCTCAGCTTCAGTCACATTACACGTCACAAACATACAGTTAAACCAAAACATGAAACTAGACTGTCAGATATTTAGATACATGTCTCTGCAACCTTACGTGAGGCTTTCCTTTTAAAAACTTTTCTGCCTTGGCTGTAATTCATTTAGTGTTAAAACTTAAGAGAAAAAGGTTGCCTACTGGATCTTCAAGAATAATAATCAAGGAGGTTTTAAAACAACCAACTTCTGGTTGTGACCTGGTGCTCGCAGAGTGATTAGTGTTTTTAAAATTAAAGGTGGACAAGTGATGGACCCAATTCCAATCAACAATCCTCACTCCTACCCATATCCAACATCTTCTAATGAAAAGTATCAGAGGCAAAAAAAGAAAAAATGTGCGTATCTGGTACAAGACAGCTTAACTAAAATCCTGATTCATATTCACAAGAAGCAGGACTGAGTAGGTACTGGGATTTAATTTAGAACTGGGCGTTTGTGTTTAAATGGAGTAGAAATTATTTTTTGTGCTCTACCAAACTACAAACTATTTAAGCTGCGATTTGGTCATGAAAACTAGGGTTGATACTACATCATGATAGTGAGGGAGAGGGAAAAAAAAAACATCAGAAATTAAAAATCCCAGGTTGTATCTCAATAGCTCCGTGCATTCTCCTTCATTATTTTTTATTGATTTCAAATCTGAAACTTAAACAAACAAGAAGAAACCATCTGAAGCTATTGGGATGCATCCAAAGTTGACGCTGCAGAGAGCAGACAGCTTAACCCCTCGAGGGGCTTCGAGTCTCATCTGGGTGTCTCGTGATGTTGTCCTATTCTTCTCCATCTTAGAGGTGTCATGTGATCGTTTTCTGTCCCCAAGCGCCCTCACAGTTTAAGATTCGTGCTGACATTTTGGCAGATATGCTCTTTGATCAACTTTCTTGCCGTGCAAGATCCAAAGAACCTGTGCCTGTTTCACACCTTCATCTCCAGTGTATTCCTGGTCTCCCTCGCGTTACGCTAATACTGTAGCGCACTGCAAGGTTAGTGTTGGCATCATCTCTAAATGAAGTCAACCTGCATGACTCTTCTTCTCCTGTATTTTCAAATCCAGGCAGAATTTCTCATTTAATAATTCAGAAGATAAGGGTAAAATCTTAACTTGTTTTCACAGAACCATATCATGTCTTCACCAGTTTCTCTTGTCATTGATTTAGTCTAAAATGTCCTCACGCAAAAAGTATCAATTCTATTTTCCTAATTTACTCTCCTCAGCGTATCTGAGAAACACAGAAACACTACCTTGGCCCTGACCCCCTTGCAAACGTACGTAGATTGCAATTTTCAAAGACCCGAAATTTATTTAGCTGTTCGAAACTGTTCTGCATGTACAACATTTGCTAATTCCCCAAAATGATCAAATGAGATAAATAAAATGATTAGTTTTGAGTACTAAGGCTAAAGAAGAGGCTAAAGAAGGCACAGTGGTGAAACTACTTCCAAACCCTGTTTACACCTGGTAATAATATATGATTAGATATCTAAATATTTTATCTGGATAAGAAAAACACTATGCACATTGTGATCCACAGACAGATTACAGAGGTATCCAGATGTTTGGTGATTCATACAGTGTGTACATTGTAGAAAATCTGTCACCATAAATAGAAACATCACCTCTGTGGGCAGGATTTTAATCACTGTGGATACAAATTATTTTACAGCAGATAGAAACGTTACCAAAAGTAGATCTTCATCACTGCACTGTCTAAGAGAGAGTTATTGACACCACTGCAGGAAATATCCATGTTAGACAGTAACATATGCTGACCTACACCAGATGCAGATAAAATTAAATGCAAATGAAATGTTGGCTCGATAAAACCAGGTGTAAATGAGGTCGACTTGATTGAAAAAAAGAGCTTATTTGCCAAAAAGTAGCTGTTATTTGTAACTCTTTGCTGTCCTTAAAGGGTAAACTGACAGTGACACACGGGGAAGAGAACTGCTGCCGCACTGCCGTCTTTGAACCTGTTGCACCTTTGGCCACAGCACAATCAGTGATGTCATAGCAGGTATTTCGAGCATCATTGATGAGAGCGTGCTCACAAGTGCAACTTGTAATCCTTTCTTTTAGCCCATAGAAAGCAGTGCTGGAGAAATCTTCTGCCCTCTGTGATCGGGTGTTAATTTACCCTTTAACAGATTTCTAAGACAACGTCTACAAAATTTTCTAAGCCACACCTGGCGAATCAAGAGCCAGGCAACTGAACTCTAACCCGCCCACCCACCCCCCCCAAACCCCCGCCCATCCTTGGTGTTAAAGGACCCAGACATGCCGGAGGTTACCTGGCAACCGAGAGAACAGAGAAAACCTCTTAAAGGAGAGGTGGCGAGGACGAGGTGCAGCCACTGAGAGGAGAAAAGGAGGAGGTGATCGATGGGACAGAGGAGGGAGGGGGATGAAGGGGAAGGGGGAGGGAGAGTCAGTGAGACAATGGGAGACAGAGAGAGACAGGTCTGCTTCCAGACTGGGTGAGGACATGCAAAACTGTGGAGAAATTCTGCTCTAGGAACGTCTTGTCAGGTATTTTCCTTGAGATGTTTTGCACAGTTTCTGAGAAATAAAACTTCTCAGAAGCAAAGACTGCTCTTGTTACATCAACTAATAGTTGGATGAATTGGGGGAAGGAGCCTTGGAAATGAAAAAAATATATGTTTCATACATCACAATCTGCACCTTAAGTTCCTGAGAGAGTGAGGAAGAGAGGATAGAAAGAGGAGAAAGGCTGGCATCAACATTTTAAGGCTGGTATGGCTACTTGTGTGCTAAGAAGGGTTTTAATTCCAACCCACTAATTAGCTCCTTCAGGTAAAGGGGAGGAACACATTAGTGTAATCACCTGCTGAGATCAGTTGAAATGAAAACATATAGACTGTTTGCCATAAATGACACACAATTGGCCATCGTTGCCCTAAATGACACCTTAAATTGCTGCTAAGACTTGCTTGGAGACCGCGCTCCATTTGGCCATGCCGGTGTACTGATGGTTATGTGGCGGCAAGCGTGAGAAAACCTGATAAAATGTAGTGTGCATGATGTGGCACATCCTGAGTTTGTAGGTTTGACGTTTTATCTCCATCATAGCTTGTGTTCTTCCTCAAACTGCATGACATGCAAAGTAAGCTTTTGCTTCACTACTTGTGCACTCTTGCTATTTCGGGTCAGTGTTAAAAGAACACGACATTGAAATAGGGCTTAAGCATTGTCTACTATGACTCAAGATTCAAGGTAAATTGACAAACTGTCTCTCAGATTGTCCTCTCTATTCTCAACTCTTCATATTTGTCAGATCGGGCCATTATCGGGTCGATATTGTGTTGTCTGATCTTGGAATGACCAGATGTTCAGGCCAAAAACAGCAGTGCATTAAAATAAATGTAATGAGTAATACATCCATTAGTTTGTCTTATTAAAAACCAAAATGTTGCACAGCAAGACTTTCAATACTCGAAAGATCATTTTATACTCTGTAAAAACGACTGCCGGGTAAACAGCAGTAATATAATATTCTTTTGCAAAGTAATCTACCAGGAATGTATGCGTGCACGTATTTGATTGGCTAGCGTATTGTGTTGCGGGATGACGCCTCAAAAGTTGAGTGAAGTTCAACTTTTTTGCCACTAGAGTCACTAACACAATGGTCATTGGAATAAATGAGGTGACTGCTGCAAGGTAAAATGTTGGTCTGAGCACAGCCTACAAGTAGCAAACAATGCAAACAAAGAAAGGAAAAATCAAACTGACACAACTGGCAGACAGGAGTAAGACAGGAGGGATTATTTTGTATTTAAAGGAGTGACATTGAGAGAGTGGGAGAGAGAGAGAGGGAGGTCAGGAGTTCAAAAGGCAGAAGATATTTCACCAACCAGTTACTCATTTCCTCCATCCAACACATGAACGCTCCCAGTGCCCTCAGTGAACTCTCTCTCTCTGTCACACATCTCAATGAGTTCGAACCCTTTTTCTCCTCCAACATAAAACTGGATGTTTTTTTTATCTAACACTTTATAAAAGTACACATTTTTTTCCTGCTGGGCTTTTTTTTTTTTTTTAATTTATCTAATTTGATTTAATGAACACATCCTCTATGAATCATCTGTTCACTGCCGTCAGATGTTCATAAGCAAGTCATTGAGGTCATAGAAGAGGAGGAGGTGAACGAGGACACGTTGCACCAGAGAATTGTGTTTGCATGTATTTGTTTAACTCGAAAACAAATCCCAGCATTTGTTAAGGTACGTGGACAGTTGCTTCACGTTTGATTAAACAACATCGCGTGATATAATATGTATTTAAAAAAGAAAAACACTTTTCAGGTTTTCTCAAATTTAAGTTTCTTGCTTAGAACAAATGTTGTGAATTACATGAAAATATCTGAACCGCAGCGTGTGTAAATGTGTGACTAAATAACTGGCAAGACTTTATTCAACAAGCAAATTCAACACAGTTTTATGTAAAATGGTGTGATGTGGAAGTTTTACTAAAGTTAAAGTCTCAATAATGTTTAATGACTATAATATAAGTGACATATTGTTATAAACATTTACACCAGCAAAGGTTAATCATAAAATTATATGTTTTATTTTGGGTCCTATGAGGTTGCACTACTTTCTTTTTATGTAATGATTACATTGTCCACTAGGTGGAGCTGTTTATCCTCCTGAGATTAATTGTACAGTATCTGGATGTAAATATTGTAGTTGACCTCTGGCTATTATTACCATTTACTGTCCCTGTATTGTTGTTATGTGTCGCCCACCTCTGTGTTCAGCATCAATTAGTGACAGCCACATAGGTGAATTGTAGTTTCAATAGAGTTTTGTAACGGCAGTAAACTGTCTTTCAGTTTTAATTACACACTGACTCATAACATCTTAACTAAATTCTATATAAACTTGCTTGAACAGGCAATCTTGTGAAGCTGTTGTGTTCTCAAAAAGCAAGAAGGAAGTGATGTCTGAATTCCATGTAAATGATGCGGCCTCTTATTTTGCACGTCTCATCGTTACTCAGCACGGCACGATTTGCACATCTCTCCTCTAAGGAGAGCTCCCGCGTGTATTCAAGGGCATTTTTATTTAATAATTTGTTTTTAATCTGTATTATTCTGTTATTATTGTGTGATTGCTGTAAAGCAGCAATTGTATATGTTACACATTTTTACTCTCCTTTCAGAGCTTGTGCTTCAACCCCTTTCAGTTAACTCCAGGTCACATCTGTACTTATAATCCAACTACAGTTTCAGCGCTTTATCTTACATCATCCTTCAATTCTTTTCTTTATCTGAACATGCTGGTAATCTGTGTATTTCATCTTACTTTTACTCTTTCTGGCGATGTTGTTTAGCTTTTTGCTTTTCAGGCAAAACATTTCAGCTCTCAGGTTTTAAGGCAATGCATTGTAGGTTCATCTCCCTGCTTTCCATGCAAAACCTTTATACTTTCAGCATTTCCAGGCAATTCATTTCAGCTTTCAGCTTTGATAGTATTGCAACTTTAATCCGGCAAAACATTTCAGTTCTTAGCTTCTTCAGGCGGCACACTTCAGCTTCCGACTCTGCTGCTATTACACATCAGCTTCTGGTTTTTTCAGCAATGCAGCGTGACAAATTTCAGCTTTCAGCAATCACACACATTTTTTTTTTTTTTTTACAGGAAATGCATTTTCTAGTTTTTTCAATCTCTTTTTTAAATATGTCTTTTAGCTTATTCTGTATTTTATTTTTACTACTGAGTAATAGTGTGAAAATTGTCTGTACTGTGCTGCATTGACATTTGTAGCATCTACCGTATCTGTCCATCAAATTTTAACCGACATGTAAACAAAAACTGTTCTGTGCTTTCACACTGTGGTAGATGGTGGGTTAAACAAACATTATAATAGGTGAAAACCCTTTCTTGAAGCCTGCATTCAGAACATATATTGCCTCTTGCATTATGTAAAATGTGCATTTCTCATCTAATACCATTTATAGCAGGGATACACATTTTTTTTTTTTTTTTAACTTTAATACCTCAACTCAGGTTATCCACCAAAACCAAGAAGTGATCCAGTATGAATGCCCTCTTTTCCCTGAATATAAAATTTGTATTCCTCACTGGGTGAAACTCATTGGAATTATTTTAATGGACAGTAACGTGAGGTCAGACGTTGTTGTGGTAAAAAGCGAGAAGTAAAGTAAAAAGAAGGTCGGCATCCTGCTGTGGCTGTATGAATGTAACTCATAACAGAATCAGTTTATAATAACATTGACAAAGAAACTGTATTTAATGTGGATCGATCATCAGTAAAATCAGTTTCGGTGCTGATAACTATCCAGAGGTTCGAAATGGTGCATCTCAATTTATAATAGTACAGAATACTGGAAAAATATTACCTATGTTTATCTATTTAAATGAATGGAATACTTAAGTACCTTAATTATATTTATTAACTATGTTTAAGTCTTTCTCTTTTATTCAACATAATATTTTACTGATTGCAGAGGAGGCTGTTATCTTCTAAAATTTTACCACTAGGTGGCAGCAGAACCCTTTAAACCTGAACCATTACACTGCAAATACTAGTTGCTAGATTCCTTATAGTAGATTAATTAGTTGTGCACTAATATTGAACAAATGATACTAGCTAATCCAAGGAGAAGAGAAGAGAGGGTGGAGAGGAGGTGGATGAGGGAGAGACGGGGTAGTCGACTCACCCAATGTGGGAGCACTGAGCGCCATGACACCGTAGTAGGAGAAGGGTCCAGTCTCAAACTTCATGTTTTCATTGCCGGCCTCCACCTCCACTCGTCCCTGACAGAGACAACAGAAACAACAGAGACAAACACGGATGATGTGTGAGAGATTACAGCTTCATGACAGATGAGATTCACTCGATATTCCTGTATTAGCATATACACAGTAACATAATATTAGGCCAGCAGTTATGTTTTTCCTTATCAATGAGTTCTATGACATAATATCTGAACTAATGACAAATGTAATGCAAGCAAACACCCAAAGTATTTATTTTACAATATGACTAGCAAATGTGATGGTATTCTCACTTGATAAACGTCAAGAATATATTTTCTAATATTCATCTATTTGAACAATTTAGCCATCAGTACAATACATATACATTCATCATCATTCAACATCTTTATATCCCTTTATTGCCAACCCAGATGAAATAAAGGAATGGATGACAGGCTCCAGTGTATCCATCAAAAACTGTGAGACACGTTGAGACGCTTTGTTTCACTCGATTCTAGCTGAGGTTCAATCTGAAGCCAATGTTTCGGTACTTTTTTAAAATTGATCAATTTTAATTTGAAAAAAAGTGCAAAGAAAGGTGCAAAAATTCAGCGTTTCCCCTGGAATGTTGCTTTATTTGAAGATGAAAGGCCACTGAAACATCATGTGACACAAAAATCTCTATTTAAAGTCACGTGAATTACATTTTTAAGCAGCTCATCGGCTCCGTTAGTGTCCAAAATATGTCGAAAAATCACGTCAAACCCTCATCTTTATTACAGCAGAACCAGGTAACAATGAATTGACGATATCAACTTTTTTAGAAAGACTAATATTGCCTAGTAACCCTGACTTTGGGTTTTTGGAGTTGCACTGTCTGGCCAGTAGAGGGCAGCACAATCACAGCTCAAAACAAGGTGGCCTACAGTATTTATTAGTGATTATTGGAAAGGCTCTAAATCATTTGGGGAAGGAAACATGTTCACTTTGTCCTCGTTTAGACACCAGCAAAGCACTCTATAAATCAGGATTCCTAAATCTGCCGAGTAGTGCGAGTGCAGATGGACGGTGTGATGCTAATGCGGAGGGGGGGGGGGGGGTGACCGGACTTAATAGAGGCTCTTTGTAAAAACTTAATTCAAGGGTGCAGAACACACACAAATGGAGAAATTAGAGACAGGGATGGAGATAGAGCGATGCCAGGACAGAAGAGAGGACAGAAGGAGGCCTCTGTGTTGGTACAGAGAGTTGGCCCGAATCGGCCCGCTGGAATGTGTGAACTGCAGCAACAACACAGCACAGTTAATCCACACTGTCGTCCCTCCTTCCCTCCATCCCTCCATCCTCCCATCCCCCTTCACATGGACTGAGCTGATGAAAGCAGAGCAGGTGGTAAAATAAAAGAGAAACCAAACAGAAGGGACGAATAAGACATTGCAGAGGAGCTCGCTACGTCTACCGGCGATGATTAAATCGGGGCGTTTTTTTAAAGATTTTTAATTACAGGGTCCCTTTTCATTTTTCTTTCAAACAAGAGTCTTTACTCTGCAGAAGTTAGATTTGTAGAGAATAAACTCTGCCGGACCTTTTGTACAAAGTAACGTTGTGCTGCAAAGTCTTGCTTAAATCTATGCAACACAAATTTAAATCATAGTCAGGATTTTAAGGTTTCCAAGCTTATCAAATACGATAGGTTATGGTGCAACCGTTTAATCCCATGGCATCTTGGGTTAATATTTCACTCAGTCTAGCTTCAGGAAACATCAATACAGTGTTGGAACAAGCAGAAACAGGATACATGTTATGTTATGTCCTAAAATGCAAGCTTGTTTTTCTAAATTTGTATTAAAGTTGAAGGTAAAAATGATTATGAGGTTAAAAAGGCTGCATTTGTACAACTCAACTGTTTGTAAAAAACCAGCCAGTTGGACTTATTTTACATTAACGGGTCAATCAAATCAGACTCTCATTATTCACTTCTACGCAAGTTTATCTTTAAGACCTCCCGGAATGAACTGTTATGACAGAGCAAGCATTTACAAACATAAACTCCTGCTATTTTAAGGTTCATGCCGGTGTTGAAACCTGGCTTGGATATTACAGGAGAGGCAGGGGGGGAAGTGGGAGGGTGACGAGCGTCTCTGTCACTAAACAACTCACAACGTCTCCCCGCGGCTCCGCAGCGAGAGCTTCACAACCGATGTCAACACCGATCAGAGCTAAACTCTTCTAGACGCCGTTGCCGCCGCTACTTCTCTGACACAGCATCTACATTTAAAGCGCAAATCCGACTATTTAGCTGGTTTTATTTTTCTCATAACCATCAATTCTGACTCTATTCAGTCTTGTTTACTTGGTATCATCCCTCCAAATCCTGACAACCGAGTAAATTCTCAAAAAAATAATCTGAAGCAGGTTTTTCAGCGCACTGACTGCTCGTTTTGGGATGACACAGCAGTGCAAAAATGTCAATAAAAATGATCTGAAGGGACACTTTTCATCTAACATTTTGGTGCTTACTGGCCGTAGCACTTCCTTACTTACCCTTTCTTGGGCTGCAACTAACAATTATTTATATTGCTGACTAATCTGCCAGTTATATCTTTAAAAAGGTAAAAAAAAAAAAAAGCCAATCACAAGATCTGCTTGTTTTGTCAGATTAACAGTCCAACAAAAAGATATTTTATTTTCTATGATATAAGACAGAGAAACACAGCAATTCCTCAGTCAATATTTGGCATTTTTGCTTGCTTACATGACTAATCGATTATCAAAACACTTCTTTTTGATCGATTGATCAACCTATAGTTTCAACATGAACCATTTTCTGTCTAAAAGGCAGCAACCTGTGGAGCAAAATAATCAAGGAATGTTGTTATTATTTCCCTAAAAAGGAAATATACTCAAGTCTGTGACATGTTTTGAATACTTCAGATGTTTCGGTGGTTGGTGTATGTAGCGTCCGGGGTCAAAAATGTGCCATGTCATGTCTTTAGGCTCGTACTTAGTCCACATACTCACAGCCAGAAGCTCATTAGCTGCCCTACTAACGTTAGCACGTGAGATAAACAACTCTCATCACACCTAGCGTTCTCTTGAAGGCTTCTGCTTTCTGTTTTTTTTCCTTTTCTCATGATTCAGCTTTGAGGTTGAGGAACAGCTTTGAGTATTCAGTTGTTTTTTTTGTTAAAACTGTGAAACCATATTTTTTTAATGAGGACGATCTTCCCATCTGTCAACGCTCAGCTCCTTATGTGAGAAGATTCTTATTTTTTCATCTTCATATAAAAAGAAAGGTAAATTCACTCTGCACATATGACTTTGCTGGTCCAAACTTATCCCGTTACACACGTTTTACACCTGCCTCGGTACAGCTACGGGCCTCTACCTTCGGCCACTGAGTAATCAGAGGTCGAATGCCTTGCTCAAGGACGACTCGCTGCTGAAAAGAAGGGCGAACATTCCCTGCAAACCTTTTCTGGCCGCCTGATGTTTCTTTCATAATCCTACATTTCTTCAACTTATAGTTAGCATGCGAGGTTTACCGCAGCGTGACTTCTTCATCTGACCCTTATGACGAAGGTTAAACCTCCAGCTTTCTGTCTCTTAAAGTATATCAGCAGATTTGGAAAGATGCTAATCTCTCGACATATGGTCACCTCTTTGTGTATGTGTGTCATCGGCTGGGGGTCGAATACTTAACCTGTAACACGTGCGCATACACAATAAACTCATACATGACTCTCCCCCGTGCCTCGCAAGCATGCGGGAGGGCTGACTCCTGGGGAGATCTGCGGCCGTCCGCGCCGCCGCACGGCTGGTGTTTAATTTTAAAGGGAGGCTCGGGGGGAGGGAGGGAGAAGAGAAAGAATAGAAACAGAGGGAGGCGGATGACAGGAGAGAGAGAGAGAGGTGTAAAAGCCTGCCGGTGCTCCGGTCAGACCTGTTTTCCTAGATCTGCACTGACAGTGCAGCCTGACAGTTTGCTTCGACCAATATACTGCAGCAGTGTGGTCAGAGATTCAACCCTGGTCGCAAGCTTTTATCTTTTTTTTTTATTTCTTTGTAATAATAATAATAATTTCTATATAATAAATAACTCTCAAGTGTGGAGGTGAACTTTACTTCCAAGCTTCTGCAGTGTCATACTATAAAAAATCTGCAGCATAAACTGCTTAAAACTTAATGTGGCGGAAACTGTCACAATTTTGATGATGTTAGACAATAAACAGGAGTGAGCTGCCACGTAGTTGCAGAGAACAGCAGATTGACAAACACATGCAGAACTGTGAGAACGTTTATTTTATTATTTCTGTTCATTTTTAAAAAACTGAAAACTACACACAATCTTCCTGAGAAGAACCACAATTTTGCATCAGATACTTTGCAGAATACTGAGAAAACTGAAGGGTAAGTTAAGCTAAATGATTCCTGATATCCTGAAGGAGTCAATACTAGTAAAACCTTAAAGTAAATTTGTATTATTTAAAATTTTGGTCATCATCACACAGGGCATAAACCATTTAATGAGTCAGGATTTGAACCCCTTCACTTGCTGATGGATCAGTTATTAAAAATTGATGCTCACACTCTTTAGGACTTCATTTAAAATTCTACTTTTTTAAAGGTAACAATGTGTCAGGCTGGATTTTGGGGTAGTGTGTATAAAATTAAGTTAATAGTCTGAAATATTTCCATTTGATGAAATGCTGCAGCCATGACGACCACGAATGAAGAGCCGGAAGCAGTTTTTGTTGACATCTCTACCTGAAAAAGCAACCTTTTCTTGACCTAAACCCACTAGCTTTTAACGAGAGTCACACATGCAGGTGAGTTTTATGATAAAGTATGGCAATAAACCTGTGAAGACATGGTACTTTGACATCATTACCAGTTTTTACTTTGTGCTGTATTTCAACTTAAAGTTCAACTAGGAGTGTGTCTGTGTTTCTGGTTGTGAGTGTGTGTGTGTGTGTTTTTGCTAAGACATGTGCGGGACCTGCACTGTAGGTGGGTCTTGGCCAAAGTTCAAGTCAGTGTTTTATGACTCATCGACAACGTGAGCGAGAACTTTGTGTCCTTGCCGGAGTCTCTCTATTCATCAAACTGACATACATCACGGCTCTGATGTATGTCGCTGTCGACAGCTTTCAAACTCAAACCCTTTTTTTGTGACCTTGTTGTGATCATTTATACCGGACTGCCACTGCTACGGAGGAGTTTTCCCATTTCAGATGAGTGAGGGCAGAAAGGTAAAGTTAAGAATAAGGTGGAGTCAGTGAAAATACTCCGGTGGAGCCTCGAGGGAAGAGACGGCCGCCTGTTGAAGTGTTGGAATGAGGCCTCGAGGTCAGAAAAGTAGAGGTTTAATTGGGTTTTATTAACAGCAGAGGAAGAGAATGTAAATAAAAAATCATTTACATATTACATATTCCCTTTTGTGACTCAGCCCAGCTCAGTCAAAGCTTCCTTTAAACCAACTTTAAAGCCTCCACACACACACGTTACATCTTCTCTGCTTAACACGTGTAGAAGAAGAAAGGGACGTAATACGGTTTGACAAGCAGCAAGCCTACAGTTTGGAGGTATTTAATGACTATCATCAGGCTAGCTTAAAAGTTAGCCGCAGTGACTGCTACATGAAGTCACGTCCTCTCAGTGAAGCTGCATTTTTCTCATGCCAGCTCCAACTCTGAACTACATCAGCTGATTCCTGAATGTTAGCTACCAGTAAATAAGACAAATTTAGAGTTATCAGGAATCACATTCCCCCACTTTTGGTCACCCACACCAAGCCAGAATGTACCGGATCGGCCCCTCCATCAAACTAACTAAGACAACAAACAAGTCGTACCCAACATCCAACGCTGATGAAGGATGATTCCAGTTTATCACAACTTGAGTTTTGTTTTTATAGTTCTGACCATAGTTTCTCTCTGTTATGATTATATTGTACACAGTAAAAAAAAAAAAACTGCGGTTAACAGCGAACTCAGTAAGCTCAGAATATACATGTGGTAGCACAAACTGAAGTGAAAAAGTAAGGGGAAAATCCCAAAAGTGCTCGACACGTGCTGCGGTACTGAAAGTCTGCTAAAAAGCTACTCGACTCTGTAACCACTGACATTTTATTGGTCTTCTCAAAACAATTTTACTTTTAATTTTATGAAGCACACGTTTGTCGAGTTGACGTTGTGGGTGTGTGTGATGTGCTACTGTGTGTAACTTTGTATCATGTGTCATATTGTTTTGTTATATGTTGGAATATGTATGGAAATTAGCTGTAAGCTAACTGGCACACGGTACATTAAATGGTAACCTTTATGTTTACTAGTGTGAACGGTCCCTTACAAATAAAATAAATGAATAAATACATTTTTAACCTTGTATCTGATTTTCAAAATATATGCCAATAAATTCCCAGACTGTTTTCAATAATAACATCAACCGAACTCTGAGAAAAGTAAAGAAAGTTTAAGGACAGTTCGTAAAAGCACAGAATTGAGTTTTCTGGTCACTAAACGAGGGAGTATCGATTGGGAAAAAGCAGGCACTCACAGACACTACGCAAGGAGGGAAGATGCAGCCTCCCTGTGAGTGCCGGTAAAGGTCAATCAGTGTGTGTGTGTGTGTGTGTGTGTGTGTGTGTGTGAGAGTGTGTTTGTGTAGCTGTGATGAACCCCTGCAGAGGTCTGAGGAATCGCTGTCACAGGTTTGTTAATAACTTATACCAAAACCAGTAGGAGGCCCCACCTGAAACCACACACACACACATTCGACTGAGAGTGCATGTGAGTGTCTGTTGTGTGCATGTTACCAGCCTCAGCGTTTAGTGGTTTGTAACCACATGTTTGTCTGCTGACTTCAGTTAATGGTTGATGTCAAACTAAACGGTTTTCCTCCAACAGTTTGTGCAAAGTCACTGAGTCATTTACGCTGTGTCACACACACACACAGACACACACACACACACACACACACACAGACACAGACAGACACAGGCCGCCTTTTAAGTCCAGGAATATTTCTTATTCTCCAAGGACTCCATTTTTCCAGTGCTCGTCCACAACAGGAAGAGTTGCTCACAAATATGTTCTGACGTGATCATCCTGGAATGTAACTACAACAATAGTGTTTAAATACTAATGACGAACGATGTCCATCAACCAGTTAAAGAAAATTAATGCTTACAATGTTGACGATTTATCAGATGTTGGCTACGGCTTCTCAAACACAAGTATTTGTCTGTGTTTCTCAGTTTTATTTGATCATAAATAATGAAACTTTTCGTTGTTTTGTCTGTCTAAAGACATCATTTTAGTATTATTATTCATTATAGATTAATCTGATGTTTATTTTCTTGATGAATCGATTAATTATTTACTCAGCAATATAATAGTATAGTAATAGATTCACAATGTGGCATTCACAATTTCTGTCCAAACCCAAAACATATTCAATTTATATAAAGAAAGACAGTGAATCCTCACATTTTAGAGGCAGTGAATTTTTGGCATATTTGCTTTAATGACTGGAGCGATTAATCATTAATCAAAGTAATTATCAAAACAGTTGCTGATTCATTTTCTTGCGTCATCGTTGCATAATTTTGTCATTGTTCTTCACATTCTAACTAAGTCTAAATCCATGCTAGCAGCTCTGTGAGGCCGTTAGCGGTGCTAACATCAGGAAGCTAACATACTGATGTTTACCGTGTTCACTGTCTTAGTTCAGTGTGTTAATTAGGAGCAAGTATTTAGTCATAAAATTATTGGACAAAAGTGAAATTACGGCCTGATGGTTGCGCTAGATTAAACATTCAGGGTTCATTAAAATTATTACAAAAAAGTGCTGTTATATTTCACTCAAAACTACATGAGTGAACCTCATGGTTACTGGAGATACTGGAGGTAAAATATTTGACCAACATACCGCTAGCATGGCTAAAAAAAATATAGCTCAAAGCAATAACTGATAAATATATTTATAATGAAAATGATTGTTTTAAATACACATCACTAAAAAAAAACTCCCTGATGATAAAACAGCAGCTGGATAGTGAAATGACATAAATAAAGATATCAAAAAAGGGATGATGACGGGTTATAAGCCTCAGTAGTAACATACAAGTCTCCTGGTATCCAAACATTTAGAATAACAACAGTAGAGCTAATTCAGTATATGGGCTGAACATCATTCCCTCCTCTCATCAACACTCTGATCTAATCACAACATCACATTCTTCCAGAGGTTGAAGGAACCTCATGAACGCTACTCAGTGATCTAACTCTGTCCTGTGAGAATCAGAAAGCATCCTTATAGAGGCACATGAATCATGCTGGTCATAAACAAACAGCCTGTCCGCTGACAGTGAGGATCACTACCAGGAAAACACACACACACACACACAAACATGCACACACACTATAAAAGGAGCGCAACAAGGACAATGAATTATCTGTAGCTGAGGTTTTCGGGTTCTCATGAGTCAACCAGCCTCCCACACATCCGATATACATGCATTCATTAAGCCAAGAATACAGCCGAGCATGTAAATGCACACACACACACAAACACACACACACAGTCCAGAGTTTCAGCTACATTCATCATTCATTCACCTCTGTCGGTCTGCCAGGTCTGATTTTTAAGTGCCACAGCAATCCTCTGGGTATTTATTTATTCTGCCAGCGGTCACTCTGTTACTCTTACAGCACCTTCACAGCCTGGACGCTGTCGTTTGCTGCAGTAAACTAATGTTACTGTTGATACTAACTCAACACTTCAGGTGAAGGTAGTGGGTGATATTTACCGGGAAGCCATCTCGAGGAGTGTTGACAATGTCAGGGAGGTTAGCAAATGTAATCAAAAGTTGGCTGGACAAAGTTTTTCAAATAAGGTTTATACATTTTTCAAGACTTTTGGTTTGGAACAAGAGAGAAATACATTCAATTAGATCCTTGACAAAGCGGGATTAAGGAGGGCGGTTCGAATAAGGAAGATGAAAATAACATCTTATTAACGATGAACTTATAGCACCATAGTAGGGATGTGCAGAAAACCCAGTATTTGTATCTGTATCTGTATTTGTTGAGGCAGCAAAATTATTTGTATCTGTATTCGAATAAAAGTGGAAAGAGGCTTAAAAATCCTGTTTTTGTTTTTATTACGCTTTTAATTTTAGAAAATTAAAGTGTTACAATAAGAATAAGTGTTCATAAATAAACTACCTTATGAAGGAGGTCCCCACACCAGGTCTTGAACTGGAGTCTCCCAGATCATAGACCACTGCGCTGACTACTGAGCTAAAACTTGTTGCCTCGTTGCAGACAGACCTCTAACTAACAAATAGACAAATAGTTGTAAAAAAAAAAAACATTATTTGTGCTTTGCTGAATAATGTATTTGTATTTGTATTTGTTGAGGCAGCAAAATTATTTGTATCTGTGTTGTTGAATATCTACGTTACAACACGTAAAATACGTATCATCTCAACATTTCTAAAGTGATGTAGTTAACATGCGATCAATATGAGCTGATCTTTCCTATTAGGAGGAGGAGGGCTGGTGGATGGTGGGGATGTGCAGAGATCCCAGTATTTGTATTTGTATCTGTATTTGTTGAGGCAGCAAAATTATTTGTATTTGTATTCGAATAAAAGATCCTGTTTTTGTTTTTATTACGCTTTTAATTTTAGAAAATTAAAGTTTACAATAAGTGTTCATAAATAAACTACCTTATGAAGGAGGAACCCACACCGGGTCTTGAACTGGAGTCTCCCAGATCATAGACCACTGCGCTGACTACTGAGCTAAAACCTGTTGCCTCGTTGCAGACAGACCTCTAACTAACAAATACTTTTTAAAATATTTGTATGAAACAAATATTTGTAAAAAAAAAAAACCCATTATTTGTGCTTTGCTGAATAATGTATTTGTATTCGGGCACACCCCTACACCATAGCATTGTGACTTGAATGCACTACCAATGAATGATGCACTTTAGCAGTTTTGGTTTGTGAGTGATAACAAGGAAAGAACGGAGCCATGCACAGGTAAAAAAGGTGTACAAGAGGCTGTTTTCCTTCTGTACTCGACATACGAACATACGCAGCCTTCAGGTTTCCACATTTTGAGGCCCATAGAGCATGGTGAGTCTTTCTCCGCCTGAGCCGGTTAAAAGCGCGCACGTTAATTTCACCAGTTGGGGCTGGCTGACTTCCTGTTGGCTCCCCCCCGCACACATGGATAGGATGAAATAATTTATTGATATGGCTCCTCAAGACTTTCTGATAATACAAAGAGTCATTTCAGGGTGTTTGCAAAAAGCTTTATGGGCCAGTCACATGATCCTGCGATAGTGAACGCAGCCAACCGTAAACCCTAAGCCAAAAATCGCGTCACAATCCTTCTCTCTTTCAATGTTTTTTTTCTATCTCTACTATTTGCCAGTAAATGCTAAAAAGCAAAGCAAAATAGTAAAGATTATGCACATAGCAGGTGATTACAGGAGGTTCAGTTAACACGCAGCGAGCAGAGAGGATTCGAGTACCTGCTCCGCGCTAATAGTTACATGGATATTTAAAAAAAATCAATAAGCTGTTGTCACACGTCCAAAATAACCAGTGTCAAATTAAAACGATCTCTGTGCATCTCTCTCTCTCTCTCTCTCTCTGTCTCTCTCTCCCCCTCTTTCTCTGTTTCCAAACAAGCAAACCTGGAATGTGAGAGTCTAATTTTGTTTACAGGACAAACATAACTAGCACACAAACTTGCAATTTTCCACAAGTTGTCTACACACACAGGCTCGTCCGAGACTCTTGAGAGAGGAAATTCATAATTCATCGAGTAGTCAGCGGTGTATCTGTAATTACTGAAATTAAATATTGATCGAGAAGGGAATCTTATGTAAACATTTACTGTGAGGTGAACAACTTTACAGAAATCCAGGTTACATTAAAAAAAACAAAACAATGGAAAGTGGTTTAAACACTCATTGTCAGAAAGGGAAGCAAAAAAAGCCTTTAATGATAGAAGTAGTTAGTAGTGAGAGCTGTTGCTTCATCTATGCCCTGCTCCTCTACTTTGAAAATCTTGACTAAAACTCAGGATTTTCCACACAGTACCCAGCACTATTCACAACTACTGGTTTCAGCGGTAACATTCACTCCACAGCAACGGTGGAAAATTCCCTTCCTGGCATGCTGACACTAAATGCCGCCCCCCTCTAAAAAAAGGTCTCAGAGGATTATTCCACATGTGGGGTCTACACAACATCCTTGATATCCGGCCTCCCACAGGGAAGATCTCACCGAGACGAGCGGCGGGGGGAGAAAACCAAAAAATGATCCCCGGATCACTGGACCCACTGCTAATGACTGTTTTTGGGGACGGTGACATAACCGACGTGTGGGAAAATAAATGTGTGTGAAAAGAGATTAAGACAATGAAGCGTAATTTCCCAGCCTGTGGGATTTGAGTGCACGTGTATATGTACACAGAGTGGATACAGCGGAGGCGGTGTAGTGATTTTGTATGTTTACAGTGTGTTAACATAAAGAGGGAGGTTCTCAGGTTGTAGTGGGTGTGTGTATATGTGTGTGTTTGGCATTAGAGTATTGAAGCTGACTGACAGCGGGCCGATGCCGTGTCCTCCCCGCTCTGATAACATCTTATATAACGGGGATCAATTAATGAAGAGTGTGTCCTCCTCACATCTTCATCTCTCTGTCCAAGGTCACAGCTGTGGGAAACCTCGTACGACCTTTCTCCCACTTTTACTTTTTACCTTCGCCTGTCATTAATTTGGAGGAGTCACTCAGGACTGGAAAGACAGGTGAACTGATGACAATATAGGAAGTCAAGTAACCGAAAAAATGTCCCTTGTCTTCGATTTTGACTGAAGCTTTATTTGTTTTCTTGTATGCTGACATTAAAGATAATTAAGACTGAATTTGCTGCTTTTTATTCTGAATATTGAATCTTCAGATAGAAAAAACTGGAGGAAACTAACAGATTTGCAGCCTTAAATAGCACAAGAGACATTACTGTGTCTTCATCACAGTCAAACTTTGAGTACTGCATATTTCAAAAATACTTTTTATCGTTTTTTCAGTTTACTTTCAGCAGGAAACACCACCTGTTTTTGGTGCACTGGGACATATCGTTTAAGTGAAAAGTTGTTGAAATTGATCTAAAAATGTGTTAAATCTGTTGTGAAGATTTTACAGTTTTCAGCTTCTCCAAAAAAGACTTGAACTCCCCTGAAAAAATGACAAAGCTCAAGTTTGGAGGAGTCTCATAAAGTGAAAGATTATCAGCCGTTATCTTACAGAATTTAATGAACGATATATTAAAACTACACTGGTCGGTGCGGCTGACTTTATCTTCTGTCAGTATTGCATATGACATGATTAGACTGGACATGTGCAGGGTGTTTGGTATGTGGGCTGTTTTTTCTGTGGTATTGTTTTAATCGAATGTGAATTGGATGTAAAATAGATCACTGAGTCGGGCTGTGAACTTGTACCGGTCCGTGTAGATGTGATTAAACATGAACGGACATCTGCTACCCGCTCTTCCTCCTGATGCACTACTGATATCGTAAAAAATGTAAAACAGCGCCCTGAAAAAAAAAAGCTTCACTTAAATGGGAAGTTGCTTCGTTAACGTTTCTGCTTTCATACTAAAGTGATTTGAATAACGCCACTGATTCTTCAGTTATCAATTCGACTTCCCTATTTTTGGTTTTAGCGGCAATGAACTGATAACAACAGTTTTTCAAAGTTTCCTGATGTCAACCACATACTAGAAGTTTGCCTCGCTCCTCCGAGAGCTACGAGCTGCATCCCACACTAACCTCCTGACTACGTCTTCTGCATTTTTATGTCTTGAGTGTGAATAATTTATGTTTTCTTTATAAAACATAAATAGTGATCATGTGGTGAAACAGATATCATGATTATCATCCCTGTAGTAGTACAGATTTTTGTGTAAGAACGTTAACCCATTTTTAAAGGAATGCTTCACTCAAAATCAGTTTTTTTTTATCTATCATTTTAGTGACAGTTGCTCCATCATGGACAGAACTAAAAACCACCGATGAAGTCTAGAGACGACGAGCATTTGGCGCTCCACCAAATCTGGCTATCTATAGAGACTCCAAGTAGCCGGTTAATCTCCTTGTAGAGTTGATTGACTTTGGCTCAGCTTTGACCTCTCAACTGTTGTTGTCGTTGATATAACAACACAGATTTTTTTTTACCTTTTCTTGATCACCAGGTCTTAATTTATTTTAATGAAGATTTCCTCCCTGCAGTGTTCTTTCTTTTGCGTTATCGGTGTGATCGGCATGCTGTATCTTGACAAACTGGGATTAAACCGTAAATGATCTACTGTATATTATGTATAATACAACATCTTATCTAACAGTAACGTGTGCTGGCTGTGGTCGACGATGGCAAACACAGCTCAGAGGAAAATATTAAAAGAATCCGTCCATGTTCCTAAAAATTTGACCCTAAAATGCTTTCTTAAACTTTTGTCGCAAACATAAAGCATTAATGTTGACTGAGCTACTTTGGTTTTGAGAGCGTATCTAATTCTACTTAACATATTGATCATTATGTACAGTTAAAATGACTTTCTGAAGATAATTTAGTTTTATTTGCCAACCACTGTTCAGTGACTCAACTTAATTTTAAATGCTCGGACAAATCTCCAGACACAGACACAAACCGAGGCAAACAACAACACGCTTTGCTTTATCAACAGTTTCCGGGACCCCATGTCGGGTCGGGCGCTGTGTATAACGCCTTCTGCCATCTGTCGCAGGCTGCAGCTTAGAGCCACGTTCAATAACCGGGCGGATCACTCAGTGCCGCTATGCTCCAGATACACTTGGTGAGGGGGTGACTTGACAGGTGGAGAGGAGAGAGGAGGAGGAGGAGGTGGAGATAAGGGTCAAAGAAAAGAAACAGGGAGAGAGTGTTTGTAGAAGGTTAGTCTCATAATCCGAGCTGCTTTTATCCAGGCTGAAGCAAATGGAAATATGACATTTAAAAAAAGACTGTAGGGCGGGATGTGTTCATCGCAATGAGTCAGAAGGTTGTTGCACTTATATGTACGTGGTGTTTAAAAAAAAAAAAGTGTTCTGGCATCAGGCAGGCGAGTTTATCTAAACTTGATTTTCAAGATAATATTTTACAAGATGACGTCATTGTAAGTCCACACCTGTCCTGGCAAACAGTTGTCATGCGTCTTTTGTGACTGTAATTAGCATACCGTGGGCATGCAATTACTTCTTCCCTTTTCTTTATATGTTTTTAATAATCACTATTATTATTGTTAAGACTCGCCTGCCACAAGACTGCGTCAAATTCCTTTTTCTCATTGGATGAAAAGAGATGAAACCTTAACATATCAAACTTCAACTGTTAAGCCAACAAGAAGTGTTTAAAGCGCTAAGTGATGCTTACAGTATATTTGAATATCTACATTTCCATGACAACTGGGGAAAGATGAGGTGATGTGATTGAAAGCTCCAGAACAGGCACTAATGGAGCTGGTGTCCAGATTGTGTTGTCAGCTGCTATTTCCAAGGTCAAGAATGACACCTTAATGATGCGTGTAGTGTGCGTTCAGCATCCATGACAGTTCATATTCGCATGCCGGAGACGCAACAACAAAACAAACAAAGATGCAAAGCAGTGAAGAGACTGCAAAGGTTATGTGAGAGTTAAAAGTTGAGATAAAACTAGATATTCTCTTTGCACGTGACTGTGTCGGAGTATGCAGGAATGTGTGTTTCAATCTATCTGTTTGGGTGTAAGTGCAGAGAAAAGATTATATAAGAATTCCAATCCCAACATAAGTAAGATCCTTCTTTCTATCTGCTTTTGACAGCAGCATGAGCAACTCCTGACTTCTAACCTGCGGTTTATCTCACCCACGCCCAACCAGATGATAAATCATGCACCGAAGCAAAAAAGAAGCCGCAAACTCAAGTCCTGCTTCACCCTCTCCTCTCCTCTCCTCCCCTGAATCATTGTTTACCTGTAAGATGAGAACGAAGTAGTCGACAGGTTTGCCCCTCTGGTAGACGTAGTGATGGGGAGAACGCTTCTCACTTTCGTTGAACTTGATCTCCTGGATCACGTCGGGATGGCGCAGGATTCGCAGAAGCACCTTGTCTGAGATCTGAGACGGGCTGAACAAGCTCACTTCTGCAGGAAGAGAGAGAGAGAGAAGAAGCTTTTTTTTACTTTAAAAGCGATTTAATAAAAAAATTTTTACGGCCCCATAATACAAATTGACCATGAAATATCTGTGATGGTTGATAACACTGATGAAGCACAATATAGATATCCAGGTCTTACAATGCCAATCTCAGAAAAGATACAAACACTTAATTACAGTGAAATGATTGGCTGGTACCCAACACTAATCCCAGTAGTTTTAAAAAAAAATAATCACTTATGATGATGTCAGTAGTACAACATGAAATTTATCAGTTACATAAGCGGGTGTGTCTGCTACATTTGTTCACACAGCAGGTGCAACTATACTTAACAATGTGGAACAACACACTCAAAGCCTCAAGCACCAACACATTGAAATACTTAACATGATTAAAGGAGATTAAAAAATTACATTGAGCATTGGGAAGGGTTCAGTAGCATTTTAGTGAATTCAAATACAGTATCAAACCTGATTATTTATGATTTGATACATGAGGTGATCAGCTGGTCATTTCTCTAGAAAATAGCAGCACGTCAGCAGAGCAGCAGCAGCAGCGTCTGCTCCGTCTGTGCGTCTACACCAGAGGCGTTCAGGTGCGGTGATGAGTTTAGGTCACCTGTGTGTTTAAAGCGCTCAGAGCCCGATACACACGACTGTAGTTAACGGGTGCGAAACGGATGAAAATACATTTAAAAAGTATAAATGAATGCTTCAGGTCGCGGATTACGCCCGTGAGACGCAGCTGAGACGTGAGCCTGCACGGAGCCGGTGCAGACAGCTGTATAGATTACAACGAGAGCGCATCTTTTGCGTGTGACGTGCGTGTGAAAAACGTGTCTGATACACTTGCTGTCTAGGCACAGGGTTAAACTACAAAAACAGTCCACTCACTACTTGTGTTGCAGAGTGAGGTGTCTATTGAGTCAAAATCAGTCTTTACATTAATCAGAGAACAGCCAAACTTTTTATTTTAGCTGATACTGAATTAATATTAATAATAAACTACAGCTGATTTAACCTGCTGCTGGTGATGGTTCCCTTTATACTTTGCTATAAAAACAAAGTGAGGAGAGATAAAAGGTTTGATAAGAGATTTGTTAGCATCGGCACTTAACAAATAAGGATGTTTTTATGAACAGGAACCTGCTATCAGCTGTCCCTGATATCCCTAATCAAACATCCTAAACCAAGCTCCTCATATTTTAAATTACATAATAGTATATTAGTGGTTTCACCTGATAAGATACTGATGCAACCACTGTTTAAACAAATAACTACCTAACTCATTTCAAATGCAAACATGTCAATTAACTATTTGCCTTTGTTTTCATTTCAATCATTTTTTATTTCTTGTGTTCATTAGTCTCAAATTGTTCTACTATTTTCATTTGTACTGTCTTATTATTATGTCTTGTCACTGGTAAAACAGTATGAATGCACTAACCTGTAAGAAAGGTGCAACAAAAATAAAATTTGATTGACTGATTTGATTTGATACAAGCCATTGTAGTTCAAGGGAAGTGGAACAACCAAACAAAATTACTTTATTTTACATTCATTTTTATATCTTTTTGTTTCGGTGCACCTTTTGTATTTTCTTCATCTTTTGTGATCTTTCTTTTAATGTTATTTACTCCTTTTTTGTTTCATTTTTAATGCTAAAACTGACAGGATCTCTGTATTATGTACATTGTGTTTTTTTCTGTAAATAAAGGTTGAATGGCATATTGACTAAAATTTCTAAAATTCATTGATCACCAAGATTTGATTTGCATGTATTTCTCAACAGCTGTGAGCCAGACTGTTGCAATCAGAGCTCAGCCATAAGTGCCTTCGTCCCCACCCATACTGAGAACAAAGAAACAGTCCACCCTGCAAACAAAACCCTGTGTAATACACAGTGAGGGGTGAGGCATATATGACCGGTGTTGGAATCCATCATCTAAAAGTCAAACAAACTCTTTTCTTTTGTGGTTTACATATTAAGTCAACAAGTTCATCTGGTAAACTCAAAAAAAACTGAGTGACTGAGTGTATCTGCTGTGGCTCGGGTTAAATTTTAAATGATTTTTCAATAATTAATCACACTACACTGGCTTTTGAATTTAATATCTTCCACTTGGTTTCATATTTATATAGTTTTCCAGCTCAGAAAAGTTCTACATACTGGTTTCCACACAGTGGAGCTTGCTGTTGCGAAACAGTGAAGCTGACGTCCTCTGGTTCATTCAATGACACATTACTGTACGTGCGAGTGTACTAATACATCAGGAAGATTCAATGAGATTCCATGACTTTCCCTGTCTGGAATGCATCTCTCATATTCCAGATATATCATGACAGACCAGACAAAATCTGACAACAGCTGGGTAATAATCATTGATATCAACAGGAACGAAAAAGAAGGAAAGGAAACAGAAACCTCCTGGACTGTAATGTATGACAAATAAAAATAGAAGCTCTAGACAAACTTAAACGTTCAGTTCCTGTGTCATGAATCAAGACAGGAAAACACAACTAACAACTTGAGAAATAAAACAGATACTGTGTCCACAGACAGACGTTATGCCTGCAGAGGCAGACTCTGGCATGCTCCTACACCACAGCAGCGTCTGTGAGGCACGGAAGTGCTACGTCATGCTAGCAGCGGCTGGTGCTAACTGCTTCTGGCAGAGCATGTCAGCTAGCGCTCGCTAACCAGGCTGATTGCAACACATTCAAGTGATTTGTAGCAGTGGCGAGGTATCGCATCCAGCTGGCCGAAGTCCAGAGTCTTTTTGTGATGGTAGGCAGAGGCAGTTGTACTGCTTGGATCTTAAATAGATCTCCCAAGTAAATAAACACATTTAAACCTCCTCACTGAATGTATGCACCTGTTTTGCCTGTCAGATGGCAGGATGACCAGGATAATCATGTCGTGGGCTACATGCTGGACACATATGTTCAAATATAGAGTTGGCTTACGAGTTATAAATGAGATACAAGTAACTGTGTGTATGCTTTTATTAATCCATTACCCACCTGTAGCCAGGAAGCGATGAGCGGCCAGCAGCAGCTGAGGGGAGATCTTGACTTTTGATTCACTCTCATGTTTGAAGGCAGAAAAGTCTCTCTTATTCTTATTTGGCGCCACCTTTTTCCTGGTGCGGTTATCAGCTGAGGAGAAACACACAGAGCAGATAAAGTTATTTATTATCAAGGGAACATTTATAAGATCCAAATGTTTAGGCAATCAGCAGCAAACCTGTTCCTGTGTTTATGTATTTAAAAATAGTTCATACGTATCAATGTAAAAATCAATCAAAGATAAAACAGCAATTGAGATATGAGTAATAAAGTAATTAAATAACTAGACTAAGATTAGGTGGAAGAAAACAGCCTCATCTGCACTGGCAGCAAAGACAAGCTTAAGGGTAAATGATAAAACATGTGACAAAGAAAAGCTGAACTCACTGTAAAGATCCGATTCATCCAGAATCTCTGATTTAATTATCTCCTCGATCACGTCTTCAAGGGTGACCAACCCCAGCACCTCGTAGAAAGGATCTCCCTCCCCTTCGTTGTTCACCTTCTGCACAATGGCCAGGTGGGATTTTCCTATGTGGGGCAAAAAGAAGCGTTAGATACATTATCTGCAGATCTATTTACTCTGATACTACTGATAACCCTCTTTATTTTTTCTGGATGTTATGATCAGGACAAAAAAAAAAGCAAAAAAAAAGTTCCCAACTTTAGGAATTTATATCAGCATTTGAACTGTTTTGATAGACCACAGATGCAGATGAACACCAGATTCACATTTCTGCCAATACAGAAAGCATTCATGTACAGCTGGACAACAGTTGCAACTGATGGTGGAAGTAATAACAGTAAGAAGTAAGCCATGAAAGAGGAAAAGGCAGACAAGATAAACTGACTACAGTCTATCAAGACTTTGCCATACCATTTATACCATAGTAGCAATCATCTTTATAATCCATCAATGTGCCGATTATTTTCTCAATTCATATTTTTGTCTATAAAAGCTCATGGTGATGTCTTGTTTTGTTCAATCAACAGTCCAAAATGCAACACATGACACAGAAAGTTCTCAAATCCCCATATTTGAGAAGCTACAACCAGCAAATGTTTGGCTTTTTTGCTAAAAAACCTGCTCATCAAAATAGTTTTTCTGTTGATCAAGTGTTAAAATAAATTCATTCATGAGTGTGCAGCTTTTCTAGTATTCTTACATCTGCTTACAAGCCCAGCACTTCACTAGAATAGGTATGCATTTTCCCTCATTTTTTTTTATTCCCTAAAAAAATACTTCAACACCCCGATCACGATCCAGTCGCGTGCTTTCACGGTCTTATCTTCGTCTCACATCTCCCCTCAAAACAAAGCAGCATGCGACATGATGAGCCCTAATGTTGCTCATGCTTTAAAGTCAGATAATGTGAAGCAGAACTGTAACTGTTAAGAGAGTGAAAATATAATTTCATATCTTCAATTTATTTAATCATATTGTGCTATATTTGAACAATTTACATTCATTCTCATCGTGTAGCCGAACTGCTGGTCATAACAACAGGATTGTAACACTGAGCCCCATGACAAACGTTTATATCATTATGGATTACAATCTGAAAACAGCTCTGTTCTAACATTAACCCATCTGCCCATCCCTCTGCTTGCACCACAAATAGCCTGTTAATGTGTACATGTCGTTACAGTCTGGGGCTGGTTTCTGGACTTTGGCCATGAGCGTTACTGTACAACACAAAAACACACATGTACACAAGAGACACACACGCTATGCTGAACTCTTAGCAGGACAGACTTTAGATGGAACGCTGGCCGGCTGCAGAGCCAAACGAGTGTTGAGTTGGCCCCGGCGATTGCTCTGAATTATTAATGACGCTGCCGGAGTGAAGCACTCAAGAGGATAACAGGGGGGTTTAGTCCCCGGGTGGATGATTTCTTCCCCTCCTGACAAACACACAGCGCACATACGGGGATACGCATGCGAGCAACTGGTCTAAACTCTACCGTATCACACATTCATGCACACACAGAACCATTATGAGATTGGATTTGAACAGCAGGATGGGTGACGACAAATGAAACGATTTGATTCCTAAATATAGGAGGAAGTCAAAACAGCAACTGTTGTACTACACAGACACACGTTTTATTCTTATTCTCCTGAAATCACAAGCAGTCAAGTTATAATAAAAGATGAAAAGCGAGGCAGAGAAGAAGAGGTAGAGGATTCATTTTAAGGTTCTTGTTGTCACAAACAGAGCTCTGCATGGTCAGGCTCATGTGTACATCTGAGACGTGCTCCATCCTTATATCACCAGTAGGTCGTTACTGGTTGTCCCTCGTTCTCGACTAGAAACAAACGGTGATCGTGGCTTTGGAGTTGTGGCTCAGACACTAGGCTCTTTTATACAGAGATCCCACATTACAACCGCGAAGAACATCCATCATTTAGCTGCCTTTGCTTGTTTACACTGAACAAAACAAAAGTCGACATAACGCCGCCCTCGTGTGTGCTTTTACACAGCCCGCCAGCGTTCCAGATTCAGAGGCGTGACGGGTAACACAACACAGTCGACCCGGCCTTTATGCTTATTGGCGGAGTGACTCTGCCCCCCCCCCACCACTCCCTGCCTGTACCTTTTATACAGAACAGCGAATAAAGGAATAAAGGCGCAGTATTCCCGCCTTGCCTCGTGCTGTCTGGTGTTTGTAATTTTGTGTGTTTTTAATGTCTTTCTGTTGCTTATATTTTATTGTTTGCTTTCTTTCTTTACTGCTTTTTATGGTCTTATTTTGAATAATTTTACTCTAGTGATTTGTGACTTTGCTGTGTGAAAAGTGCTTTACTAAATAAACTTTACTTACTTACTAGAGGAAGAGAGAAATCACAGAGGCCCATCAAAAGATCGACAGGCTGTCTTTGTTTCCAAAAAAAGAGAGCAGCAGATCAATGGGATTTACAAAGAGCTCGTATGACCAGCAATTAAATGAAGACCAAAAGGCTGTAAGTGATTCTTCTTTGTGTGTGTGTGTGCGTGTGTGTCCTTGATGTCTGCCCCCCCGCGTGTCCTGGCAAAGTGGGCGCTGTTGGCACGATGACACAAACACACTCCGCACATTCTCAGCTTTGACCTTGCTTAGTTTTACTACATGAATAGAGGAGAGATACTTTGAAGAATCCATTTCCCACCGAGCCGGCCTTACTGCGGGAGTCTGTGATGTCACAACACGAGATGTGGAAGAGCAGGGGCGGATGATGTACTGTATATTTAGTCTGGACGCTCGAGTCTCCAGAGGAACAACGGGGCAGGACGTTTATCGCTGGCCATGAAAGAAGTTATCAACAGTCCAAACGATTCTTGTCATGACATTAGAGTTGATTGTAGGGCTGCAACTATTATTTTCATTATTGATTAATCTGTTGATCATTTTGTCAATTACTCGGTTCGTCTTTTGGTTTACTAAATGTCATAAAATATTGAAAACATGCTTACTACTGTCCTAAAGCCAAAGGTGATGTCTTTACATTGCTTGTTATGTCTGACCAACAGTCCAAAACCCAACAATATTCATTTTACTATCATGTATGACAAAAAAAAGCAGCAAATCCTAATAATAAAGAAGCTGGAAACAATCAATGTTTGTCATTTTTGCCAGAAAAAATTAAATGATTGATTAATGCTGATTAATTTTCTGTCCATTAATCAATTAGTTGTTTCAGCTACAGCTGATTATTTTCATTCTAAGTGATTTTTTTGGTAAATGTATTCGTCATTTAGCCTAAAAAATATCTAACATAATGTCAAGTGCCTTTTCACAGGTTCCCAGCACCAAGTGATGTTTTCAAATGGCTTATTTTGTCTGATAAAACAGTTATTTAGAAGAAAAAGAAGAGAAGCAAGCCAATCTTTGAGATTTAAAAGTTGTGAAAAAGTTTGATAAATGACTCATTGATTAACCGACGCAATGTTCCTGCCCTGTTTGATAAACTGACTGCATTTATAGAGCACTTTTTCATCTGAGCAGGATAAAATGCTTTACAATGCCGCCCCGGCTATTGAGAGCAATTTGGGGTTCAGCGTTTTGCTGAAGGACACTTCAACACGTGGAGAGGAGGAGTCGGGGATCAAATCACCGACCCTACAACGAATGTCCGACCCACTCCCAGCCACAGCTGCCCCACGTGGCATTAAAGCTGCAGCTTGAATTTGAATTCTTAATTTCCCCAGAGCTCACTTCCTGTCACCACGCATCCCGTTGAGCGAAGTGGCGTCATGTAAATTGAGTCGTTGGTTCACATTCTGAGTCGCGAACCCCGACGTTTCAGCTGCAGCAATGATTTCTATCATCAATTAATCTGCAGATTATTTTCTCAAGTAATCGATTAATCTATAAAATGTCAGAAAACAGTCAAAAATGTCCATCATATTCTTCCAGAGTCTAAGATGACACCTTTGAATGTGTAGCTGAGGCATAAAACAGAAGAAACCAGCACATTTAAGAGGATCGTTTGGCATTTTTTTTATTTAAAAATGCCTAAATTGTTGCTGATTAATTTTCTGTTGATTGCCTAATCAGCTAATCGTTGCAGCTCCACCCAACACAATGTCCATTTTCACACATTTGACCAGATGCCACCAACGTAACCAGCTTAGTTTCAAACATATTGTGGCATCATATGACAAAAGAGATTTGGTAAAAAGATTACGACTGCCTTCCACTTTCTAGTTATCAGCTTGCACGCTTAAAAATAGATCTCTATTCCTATTGAGCACAATGTTATGTATGATGATGTGGAGGTTCTTTAAAGAACGCATGAAAGAAGTACTTGAACTTCCAGGAAAACATCAGTGCATCTTCAGTGGTGACCTTAAGTGCAACATCCAAAGGTCACATGCAGCATCTGTCATTGGACACATGGCAAGTGATGCCTAAAGCACACACCAGATGCACCGCATGACAGAAGGAATAGCCAAGGTACAGTAGGAGATATGTGCCAATCGAGAGCTAGCCTGATGCCACAGAACCATCTGAGAAGTTGTCCTTAGAAACTTTTTGGGAAAAAATTACTTGGTAGGTGATTGGATGAACCATCTGTTTATCACCAGCTATCGCTTCTCACTGTCGTCACACCTAAACCACAGCCGAAGTACTTCCAATAGCTCTAGGATGCTGATTGGCCACAAGCGCCTAACTTGAAGCCTGACAAGATGGATTCTCGCATGATCTCGCAAATCCAGCTGCCTCACAAGGTAAATCCAGGACACGAACATGGTAAAATTTCTGCTTTTCTGGAGCATTGATGTATGCCGACACCAGGACATCAGCTCCTCCTGATGCAAACAATAGGTGCAGCATTTTGACCCCTATCATACGCCACCAGCCTTTATGGCCTTTATGCAACACTGGTGGGTGTAACTAAACTTCCAACCAATACAATCATCACAAATCTGCCTATTCTATCAAACTAAATTGTCTTGAATGGACTGACTTAATGATCTCTCAATTTGTAATCCCAAAATATCCGTTTCTTCAGAAATGACATGACGTAATGTTGCTATTTCGTGGGAGCTTTAAAGTGTTATTTTCACAGGATGGAGAATATTAGTCAAGAGTGTCCCACGGTAAAAAAAGCCTTTGAGTATGTTCATTAGCTGATAGTTGTTCATTCCACACAAGATCACTGTAGCAACGAAAATAGAGACATCGTGTAATGGAAAAGGCACTGTGTGTGTGTGTGTGCGTGTGTGTGTGTGTCCTCTCTCTGTGGTGCTGAGTCAATATTTCAGAGGAAGTAGGACCCCAGGGGACATACTTACCCCGAGTTACTGGAGAGTCAGTTGAGAGTCTATTGACTCCGTCAGAGCACACACACACGCTAACACACACACACACACACACACACACACACACACACACACACACACACTGCATAAGAAGGTTCAGCCAAGTACAGGCTGCTTCATGCATTCAGTGTCTGACCTGTGTCAGCTGAGACTGCATCTGTAGCTACTGATTTTCAGGCAAGATGTGTGTTTGTCACAAAACATGAGATAAGGTGACCGAATCAGCTCAGCACGTTCACCTCGGGTCCAAACAGAAATACACACAGCTGTTACTTATCAAACTGAGAATCTGACATGACGGGGGCAGTGTTTTTTTTTTTGGTGAAATCCATCCCTCCGTCGCTCGTCCTTTTTACAGGCTGTGAGCTGAGCTAACGGTGATTACCATCGGTGCTCCTTCGCTTTGTAAAAAGCTTAAACTGGTCGGTCTTTTTTTCCTTTATTGTTGTCAACCTCTTGAAATGTGTGCATGTTTTCAAGAGATTGAACTTGAAACTGAAAGCAGAAAACGATCAAGGAATTTCACACTGAATACAGTTACTGAAACTGCAAACAAGTAGAATAATATATTTAAAGTGCAGTCAGTTTTATGCTGATCTATGTAATACCAATGCATCACCTACATGTATTACCAGACACTATCAGTGTATCACTGTACTGTGCATATTCAGCATCTATTTGTAGTAAGAGATTAGTCCTAGTCTTATAAAAAGGGACAAAAAGAAATGTCCTTTTACTGTGTTAAGCGGATTTATTCGCACTTCAAGCACATATTGATGTCTGGTTTTATGTGTGGATTTTATGGATTTTTTGCCTTTTTATTATCATCAGCCTACCGTCATTATAATCCCAGTCATTTGAAGATGACCAGTTCAGTTAAGAAAGGTGAAAGTTGTATTGTATATAGGATTATTGTTTTGTTTATTGTGATCATCGCAGGTATTTTGCGCTTAAGAAAAAAAAAAAAAAAAGACCACAGATTTTCTCCAAAAAGAAGACGCAGCAGCAAATTACGTGACAGCAGAGAAGAACAATCCGACAAAAAAGGAACCGAGAAACACGTTGACCTTTTTTCCACAAACACCAAACCCTGCTCAGCTTCTCTTTCTTTGACTGAAAACACACGAGTCAACATAAACAACTAACTGACGATTGAAATTTCGGGGGGTTTAATTTTCTGAATGAAACAGTCGTTTAAGGATGAGTTTTGTGTCAAGTCTGTCCCGTTCATAGATTACCTGATCAGCCTTTTTCATATCATCATTAATTTAACTGAGTGTGTCCATCAGCACATATTGCACACATACAGATATTCCCAGCGGGTCAGGTGACCTCCCAGTCTGTTTCTCTGCCCTCTGGCTCTTCCGTCACCAGCTTGTGAGCCTGCCTGTTTGTTGACATGAAACATCGGCGACAAAAGGACAAGGGAGGGGGGGGGGGGAGGGGGGGGGGGAGTGATGAGTCTGTATGGGAAAGGAATGCCACACGCATACCTCCCACGCACAAACACAACCGTCCGACCACATATCAGCGGCACTGACCGCGGCTACCGACTCCAAAAACATGTACGCTGTGAGGGGATGAAACAAAAACGCATGCCTGCAAATATGCATGTGCGCGCTCATACACACATACTTGCATGCGTACGTTTACACAAAAGCTTGTTGTGCGGGACAGGTCAAGCTCTTATAACCTGTTTTTCCAGCTAAAACTGAAGCCCTATGCAGATAAGAGCTACTCTGATCTTAAGGGACAGCAGGACAGGAGAGTAATGGCTGAAATGTTTCGCTAAATCGATTTAGATTTGTTTTAGAAGCAAAACTACTTTTACAGCATCTCATGTAAACATGCAGCAGAAGCAGTGAGACGCTTAGGATGAAATAAACAGAAGGGGCCGTGTTGGTGTGGCTGCGTTGCTCAAGAATATCAGCCTATCCCTGATAGGATGAACTATAAATCAGTCCGCTTTGAAGGCTTTAAATGCCAAGATAGATTATTCACCGTCGAGGTAGGATTTTACGACTCCGGTGTGATATTACAGCAGTGATTATTTTCTCCCCTGTCTTGCCACTTGCAGAATACAAAGCAGAATCAGCGCCATGCTACGTGACGGTAGGAGCGACGAGATATTCTTCCTTGTACGTGCGCTTGCATGGTGCGCTGCCGGATGGCGCCGGACTGTGCTGGTGTCAAAACACTGAGGCAGGCCCGACTGTTTGTGTCAAGTGACCCTACATTTATTTTGCCTCTCTGTGGTACCAACACAGTGATCTTATAGAAAGAATAAAGAGCGAACTAGAGCTGAAACAATTAGTTTGTCTGCAACCACTCTGATAGTCATTTAATCATTTAAGTCAATTTGTTGAGCGAGAGAGCGTTGTCTAGGACAAACCATTAATCTGTTACTAGTAAGAATACTTATCTGATTGATCAATAATTCAGATAATCCATTAGTTGCAGCCCTAGAGGCTAAGTTGGTTTCTTTTGTCTAGTGCAGCCACGGTACTGACCACTACAGCTGACCTCAACTTTGAATTTGATTAAATTGTGTCCACAGCAAGCGAATCAAAAAACACTTTCATCTACTGAAAGCTCCGACAGATTCTCACTTTTGTTACTTTCTGATCAGACACGGCTTGATTTTAATCCTGTTGTTAATTTTGGACAGACTCTGGTACCAAACTGGCGGCGGTGTCTGATTATTTCAGATAACACTCAGCCCTGTTGCCAATAAACCAATATAATCTACAACTAAAATACCTCCAGCCCCAGTGTTATGTAATATGATGTGTAGTAAAGTCGCAGTTTAAGCAAATAGACAAGACAGCAGCTGTGTGTATATGTGTGTGTGTGTGTGTGTGTGTGTGTGTGTGTGTGTGTGTTTGGGACATTGAGTCATTTCTGCTGAGCTGCCTTTTCTTGGTGCTGACTGATATCATTATGGCACACAGTCTGCGTGTTGATGTGACACACACACACACACATACACGAAGTTGGAATTGAGAGGACTGCAGCCGCACCATCAGCACTTCAAGTTACACTGACAAGACAGGAAGAGAGAGAAAAAGGAGCAGGCGGCTGATAAGAACGCAGAGAGAGAATCAGAGAGAAACGTTGCCGCTACTGATTTCCAGCGGCTGATCGTATGAACCTTGTGTAGTATCGACGCACATTAGCATTTAGGGCTGCAAGTAATCATTATTTTCAATAATCAATTGATTGAAGAGGACTGTCATATGACATCAGTGGGAAAAAATGCTTTATAGCCTATAAATAGCGACAGACAATGTGAGAGTATATTTCCCTCGTTGCCACTGAAGCGGTTTTAAAGATAAAATAATTATCTGTCTTTAAACTACTTTTTAAGGAAAGAGATTTTTTTTGTGTGTGTGTAAGCTGTTGTAACAGTGGGAAGAAAATGTTGGTTGCAGACATAAGTCGATCACACAGGTTTTTATCTCGCACAAATAAAAATCAGAGCACAACAGACTGGGATGTCAGCTGACAAGAGTGTGAGCGAGTGAATGTTAACTGTGGTCTGACTCAAGACCAGTTAACTGGGGGGAGGGCTTATCCAACTGGGAACAAAAGACTTATCCCCTATTTGGTAAAAAGGTGATTTTTGGATCAGTGGTTCAGGTAAAGGGTTAGGTTGCGGTTATGGTTGGGGTAATTCACCAGGAAATGAATATAAGTCTATGTAATGTCCCCAAAAGTGACGTAGGTAAACATGTGTTTCCTTCTATGTGTGTGTGTGTATGTTTACTTTGTGACTCAGCGGACACACCAGTGAAAACTTGCAGGTGACAATGGTTGGAAATATTTTGGAGAGCTAGATGGCTGCCTGGTTGGTATTTTGGTGAGTAAGTATGCTGTTAAAAAAAAGCTGCTCATACGTTCCACCTTCAGAGGCTGCAGCTACTTCTGTCAACCTTTCTAACACGAAAACACTATACATCCAACATCTGTCATCTTTTTGGTTTTGCTACTAGGACGTAGTGTCTAACACATGCTGACACATGGCTCAGACAATATAGCCTGATTATTTATGTGTCAACGTTAGCCGATTTCTTGTTGGGAGGAGAGTTTTTCTGTTTTGTTTTGCCCGAACCAATCAGTAGTGGGTCAGTCAACACACAAGCTTTGGTGGTGGTTTCTGGGACATCACCAAAAGATTTACACAACTTGTATGGCTGTGTCGTTTTCACGCTCGCCGCCATTTTTCTGTCACAATTTTCATGAATATAGTTAGGTAGATACTGTGTGTGTGAGTCCCTCCTTTATCCAACCGGGGGAACATCAGACCCACCGTAGCCAGGCAACAAACACAGTACTGTAGATGCCGAAATTATGACATCTTCCTCAACAAAACAGACAAATAACAGTCGAAGTGGTCGACATGATGATGAGGTTCAGAACAAAGAGCAACAAATAAACAATAATAACAAAAACATTCTTGATTTATGCCCCGAGTTGATGGAAAAAAACAAGAATTTTGTGGGCAGATGGGCAAGATTACATCACACAGGAGGAAAAGTCTGGTTCACTTGGTTGAGTCGGATACATATTGGCACAAAGAGCGAACTTATTGATCATGAAATAACCCACTGACTCCCCAAAACCCCTGAAAATTGTTAACGACTACACAAAAATTATCTTCAAACATAAAATAAAGCCTTTTTCACACAACAATTTTGATAATCTATTACTTTTTTTGAGTCATTTTTAAGAAGAAGAAAAAAAACGCAGCTTCTTAAATGTGAATATTTTCTGGTTTCTTTAGTCTTCTATGATAATAAACTGAATATCTTGCAGACTGCTTGTCATCTTAATCTTTGAGAAACAGACATTTTTCACAATCGATTAGCCTTATTGTGAAAATAATCAACAGGAAATCTTCATCACATAAATAAACTACCTGAGGTTTCAGTGAATAAATGGTTTCCTGAAATATTGGAAGCTTCTTGTTTTGCTTGTCCTCCCCATGTTTTCATTTTACTGGCACATCTCCAGCTACAATGTGAACATCGCCATTGTTACATAACCTTGTAACTGCCTTCTACTAAATCCTGTTAGGGTTTTTTGTTGCATCAATAAAAGCTATTAGTATTTTAACACATTCGATCGCTGCCAAAGATTAGACGAAACTGTTCTTCCCTATGACAGTCGAAACAAAAACAAACAAAAAAAACAAGGACAGATGGGCAGAGAAAGAAAAAACAACAGAGAGACAATTAATGGGAGGTAGAGACGGAGAGTTACAGACACACCCGTTATACAAAATGAGGAACAGAGATTCAGGTTTGCCTTATCAGCTCGGGGTTGGGTAATCTTTTACTCAAAAGTCATAAAACTCTGTTATACTTAAAATGAGAGGGAGACATAGTAAATATTGCTGCTGCCCAACCTCAACAAAGAGTCAGGTTCATGTTTAGGATTACGGTTAAAGGTTGAGATTAGATTGAGATTAGGTTCAGTTCAGATTGAAGGGTTGAAGAAGGGAATGTAGTCAATGAATGCTGTGTGTAATGTGTGTGTGTTTGTGTGTGCAGGGAGTGTCACAAGTGTCATTAAGGGTGGGAAGAGAGGTGTGTTAAAGGTGCAGTGTGTAGAATTTAGTGGCCTCTAGCGGAATAGACTTGGCAGAAATGGAATATAATATTCATGAGTATGTTTTAATTAGTGATTATACACTAATTAAAACATACTAGAATGGAAACATACATAGAGATGGAACATAAGTATGTTTTAATTAGTGTACAATCACTAATTAAAACATACTTATGAATATTATATTTCATTTCGTTACCTTTATATCTACACGGGGAGCGGGTCGTCTTCCGCAGAGGCCTGTGAGCCCTCGGAGCGCTATGTTGCACCGCCATGTTTATGCAAGTTTCGCAGTTCTCCTACACGCTTGCAAATCTGCAACCTCGCTGCTAGATGACACTAAATCTTACACGCTGATCCTTTAAAGTACGTGTGTCTGAGTGTGTGTGTGCATGGCAGGATACGAAGGTGATGGAGGCCAATCTGACAAAGCGAACAATTAAGAAGTGATTGAATAAAAAATTAAAAAGGGAGAGGAGGGTAGGAAGAAAAACAAGAAAGTATCACCAACTGCACAATCCTTTAAGTTTCTTATATTAACAGTAAGAAAATGCACCTGGTTCATTTTCGATGAATCTGTCAGTTATTTTCTTTATCGATTCGTTTATGAAAATGTCATGTTTACTTGTTCTGTCCGACAGACAGTCCAAAAACAAATAGATATTAAATTACACTGGTATAAAAAAAGATCAATGCAGGAACTAGGGCTGCAACTAATCGATTAATCTGTTGATTATTTTCTCAATTGATCAGTTAGTTATTTGGTATAAAAATGTCAGAAAATGCTGAAAAATTTCGATTACCATTTACCACAGCCCAGGATAAAGATTTCTTATTTTGTCCCAACCAGTAGTCCACAACTCAAAGATGAAGTTTACTATCATAGAAGATTAAAGAAAACCAGAAAATACTGACATTAATGAGGCTGGAAGCAGAGAATTTAAACATCTGTTCTTAAAAAAATGACTCAAAGCGATTAATCGATTCTCAAAATAGTTTAAAGGCGATTAAAGATTAAAACTTAAAGTTTTAAGCAGCTGAAACCGGTGAATGTTTGGAATTTTTCCTTAATAAATAACTCACAGTAAACAATGACTGAATTATCAAAATTTTAGGAACTAGTTCTTATCTCTCAGTGTCAGAATCTGGACGGGATGTCGTGATCTATTTATAAAAATCTATACCAAAAATCTACCCACTTGTTTTGCCCGTGAAAATTTCATTAAAATCCGTTTGTATGTTTTTGAGATATGTTGCTACCTAACCGAACCAAACCGTCATTAAACCGTCGTAGCACACACACAGCGGGATCCTTAAGACCTGGGTGGGGTGGTTTGATAAGTGCCCAAACACTGATAAAGAGCAGACAATGCAGACGGTCTTGACAACCACAAAACAAAACACAAGCTGCTCCATTTCCTGAGAGGCACAAAGTGGTGAGTGTTCAACTGGAATGTTGTGTTTAGTCTTTAAGTCCTAAACCTGCCCACCTTCTCACATCCAATACAAGTACTTTTACAAATGAGAAGAATAATCCAACAGCACAGATGAACCGTTAGTGCCGACACATTTTAGGACATTTTTGATATTTTGACATGTTGATATTTAGTTGGAGCAAAGCAATATGTTAATTTTGCTCCTAAATTCATGATAACGTATACAATAAGCAGATTGCACTCCATATTTTGTGTATAAAATTGTCCAAAAAAAGTCCAAAATATCTTGGTGAAATGCTAAACCCAAATATGTTTGTGCATAAATGATTTGTTTCAAGGGAAAACTTGCAGATATCTGCTGGCTTTTAATTCAATTTGGTGTTATTTTTACACATTTTCATTAAAATCGGTCACATTAAAGGTGCAACGTGTAAGATTTAGTGGCGTCTAGTGCAACAGACTTGGCAGAAATAGAAATATAATATTCATAAATATGTTTTAATTAGTGTATAATCACTTGAAAATAAGAAAAATTGTGTTCTTGTTACGTTAGAATTTATATCTACATAGGGAGCGGGTCCTCTTCAACTGAGGCCGCCATGTTTCTACAGTAGCCCAGAACAGACAAACCAAACACTGGCTCTAGAGAGGGCGTTTCGTGTTTTTTGAACCGTATGTTCTCTACACGCTTGGAAGAGGAGGGTGACGGGTATTTAGTCGGTTGTGATCTGCAACCTCACCGCTACATGTCGCTAAATCCTACACACTGCACCTTTAAAGTATAAAGTTATTATTGAGAATGATGACTGCTGTCTTTTTAAACTACAATAGCAGTGTGTTTGGGCTGTACCTTCCTTGTTATCACCGTCAACAATAAAAAAAAAAAAAAGGTCAATACTGGCATAAAAAGATAAGAACTTATTAAAAGGATCATACATTTTCTTGCATACTTTTTACTTGAAAGAATATACAATTTAAAAAGGAGGCTGACCCCCCCTCCAGGGATAAGTGTAGGCTACACACTACCCCGAGGGTTTAACACGTGACGGTCTGTTGACAGAGTGCAATGTGCCTCCAGTGACTTCATGGTTGACTTGTGTTTGTGTGTTTTCAAAATTATGCCTGTTGTGTCCAATGTGCATGAATTTGAACGTTAATAACGGCACACGAGAGGTACAAACTGGTGCTTGTTAATTCATTATACTCATATAGAAATAAGAAGATGGTTTTAATAAAGCTCAGTATGTTTTCAATAATCCACATCCTGTTATGTTAAAACTGTATGAAAATAAAAATGTGCTTGCTTACATATTTTTCCTTTTTTCTTTGATGACTCCTGTTGCTATTTCCTGCAATGACGAAGCATCATTAAAATTTCATCTCATCTAATAGGGGGCGCTTCATAGTCCATCTAAAAGGTCATATCATGTTGACTGAGAAGGGTGATGAGTACACACACACACAGACACACACACACACACACACACACGTCGAAGAATAAATGTCAGAACATCCAGTATTGATGGCTGTCTTTATCGCTTTTCAACTCAGAGCTCATGGCCAAAAAAACTAAACGGTTCAAATCCTGGACTGAGTGAGAATAACTGATAATATAGGTGTACACACACACACACACGCACACACACACACACACACACACACACACACACACACACACACACACACACACACACACTGACGCTGTAAGATGCCATCACCGTGGTAACTGAAGCCAAGCTGCAAGCGAGTGGAACTTGAGATATAAGCGGGGAGTCAGGTCAGAGGAGAGGCAGGGAGCCAACGGGAAATCAAGCCTGCACGTTCGTTACCATGTCAACGCGGTCCACCGCGAAGGGGGCCACAGGCCGCTCAGTCACAGCGTGGAGGCTGACGTGGTAAAAGTTTTGCAACTTCTTTGGCACAAAGCACTCCTCGCTGTGTTTTTACACTACTTTGCAAGACCGATAAGACCTGTCAGTCAAACAGCGTGAGCAGAGTGACTTCATGGGGATGAAGTCGACGTATTCTTCTCTTTGTCTATTCAGCTGTTTTGGCTTTTACTGGTTGTGTCAGTTACTTTACCAAGAATTGAAATGCATCACTCCCTGCGTAGTCAAATGATTTCTCAAGTTAATATCTAAGAAAAAGGGAAGGGAGCTGTGAAATGCAAAAAGAGTGAGAGAATTAAGAGAGAGAATAGCCTTCATGTTGCTAGAAAGTGTCTTAAAGTCTGTGTATAGTGAGTCTGTTGGAGTCGGTCAGTGTTTCATTAACTCAGTTTAACTAAGTTTCTGAAGGCTCGTGTAACTTGTTATTCTGCCACGAGTGAAAACAAGTCCAAAGCATCTTCTGACGTCTTTACTGTACTAACAGACCATGAACTGAATAATCTGTCAAGCTGCCAATTACCACTGTCACAGCTGATAAGGAGCTGAAAAAGACAATCAGTCTGAAAATGTTAACTGCTGGAAATTTTGACCACTTCCAAGAGCCTGAAAGGAGCGTGTGTGTGTGTATGCGACTATATTATGATGTATATTTTCCAAAAAAACAGGTGTTTGAAAAGTGTGGTGGTGTCACCCTTTCATCAGGGTGGCCTTATATTCAGGTCAATACGGTAAAATACTCAACATGTGCCTGAAGAACACAGAAAAGGCTTGGATCAGCAGCTAAGTCCGGATTGCGACATGTTTCAAGCTTGCCATTCTTCCTCGCGTAGCAACCGATCGAGTTAAAAAAATAAATAAATAAAAAAATAAAATGTGACACTCGATGAATCTTTAGAAGGTGAATGGCAGGAAACAGATAAGATCTGCTCTCTCACACACGCAAGCGGCTGAGGAAGACTCACAAATAACAAGACTCACCGCTGCTGTGAATCATCCCTGTAACTATAAAACAAAAACAACATCGCACCGTCTTCACAAACCACTTCAACCTAGAACTATGTATATCCATTATTTTTAAGAGTTTAAACTGATGTTCAAGATTCCTCCTTGTCTCACCTAATCACACTATGAGCTTTATATACATATATTCTGTAAAACTGGATCAAAAGATACCTGATCCAATGTTAGCCTCTGGTACAGAAAAATCTTCTATACACTTTTTTTTAGAGAGAATATCTGCTGTTTTAAAAGAAAATGATGGTTGGTCACCCTTCCTAGACTATTTACCTCCATGCAATGATCCTCACATAAACACTACAGCAGGCACAATAGCTTAAATTATACAGAACATATGGTATTAACTTTATATCCTTGTTATTTATACTAATTTACTGTACTAACCAGACATTGTGTCATGAATTGGCTATAAGTTTAATCAGTGACTACATTCAGATGGACTGCAATAATCTGACTATTACTTTAAGCCGGGGGGTCAAGGGTTTCATACGTTTTCTGTAATAAATCACCTAAAAGCAGGAATCTTATCAGATGGGGGTCTGTGGTCTAATGTGTGTCAGTTTAGGGTCCATGTGACAACATCAGATATTATCTGCAGAATTCAACCTCCGACTCCACCCGCTCGTCTTGCCTTTTGGCTTTTGTTATGACTCTGTACTTGCAATATTCGCCGTAATGTTTCAAGCTGCTCTTTAACATCGAGGAGTTGTTTTGCCCGATGCTCCTCAAAAAGCAGCAAAAGCTCTTATTCTCATTCATGTGTTGATTTGTATAAAATGCATTTCAATAAACAGAGGAGTCCTAAACTCCAGAGTTTGTACACAGCAACTGAGTGTTCTCTCATAACTACTTAAATCTCTTTGCCACGCTTTGAGCCACTCTCTTTGTGGCCGGATTGTGTGTGTGTGTGTGTGTGTTTGTGTGTGTGTAGGCGCTGCAGCTTGCTTGCCAAACCCTCCCACCTCACCAGCCGAACCTACCAAGATGAGCCGCAAAGTCTTTTCTTGGCCAAATGTCACATCGCACCGCGTGCCGCCGCTAAAGCAACTAAAAAGCCGACCTACACCAGCCAGCTGATGGGAGATATGAACAAAGTGATCGCAAAAAGATGTGAATTAAGAGACGGATGGTATTTTAGGATAGGTTTAGTGAGATGAAATCATACTGGTATAAACATGGCGCCGGGAAAGCTCAGTGAATTCTTCGTTACGATGTCACGCAGTCGGATACTGATGCTACTACAGACACACAGAGACACAATCGTTCATTCCTCACAGTGCTGGGATATAGACACAGCAAGCGTGTGTGAGTGTGTGTGTGTGTGTTTCTACTGTCTGTGACCTTGAGACGAGATGCCTGAGAAAGGAAAAATATATCCCTGCGGGGGATGGCGTCAGTGTGTGCACGCCCCCCCCCTGAGAGAGAGGGAGTGTGCGCAAGTGTGAGTATTTGCGTTTGTGTGTACGTACGTGTGTGTGTGTGTTTGTCGAAAGAGGAAAAGCAGCGAGGCGAGAGAGAAGTGAAACAGGGAAGTGTTTTGATATCACCGAGCATGATCCTGACTGAAGTTACATTTGATTTGAGTTTACAGATCAGCAACTGTAATGAATAAAACGCCTTTCTCTATCATTGTAGTTGTTTTCTTATTTGTTTAGTCTTACTGTGTTTTCTTATTCTAATCCTGCAATATTACATATTATTATTACTACTATATTATTATTGAGTATTCCTACCGAGAATCTCTTTGGGCTGAAGATAGTAAACGATTAAGTCAGCAACTAGACTCAGTAACCCTCCTGCACTTAAGAGAAAACACCACCAGTGTGACTCCAAAAGTAAAACTAATACACGTTTAATAATTAATGCTCAAGACATGAGTGCATCTGGCAGACAGACTCTCCTGATCTAAGGTTTGATCCACATAGTAGATGCAATGTCAGGTCGGTTTCACCGAGCAAGACATCAAAGGAAAACCCGGATCGCCGAGAAGACTGAAATAGAAAAATACTTCCACAGTATTCTATCACTGATCAAACATCAGTTCCCCGCTTTAGTTACATGCAGGATAAATCCTTACATCGCTGATCCGCCGAGCTAAAAATTTCTTTTAATGTCTGCCCCACTCCGCGGAGAGGTCAAAGGTCAAACTCAGCAATAATCTCCTTGTTTAAACACAAGCTGACTGCTCACTAAACTAGACTGAACACACAGGTGACACCGACTATCTGCACAAGGTGTTTTGTTTGTTTTTTCTTCCCTGAATCACTCGGTGCATCAGTCACAATCGTTGCAGAATACCGAGAAAGTCAAAATTGTAAGAAAGGGGAATAGAGGTCACTTCACAACACGTTCTACTAAAAAGTAAAGCCTCAAAAATGAGAGTAAGGTTTAGTCAGAAGCTTCCACGGTTTCACAACACCATGAGCTTCAATCCAAATTTACTGCACAACTGCTGTATGAAGTTTTATGTATAAGATGTTTTTTTTTACTCATTAAAGCTTCACACACTTTTAAGGGGAATCTGGTGACACCTGACTTGAGGAGACAAAAGTCTTGCTTGCAGATTTGGTCAATGAAAACCACACATCCACCACAAACCTTTCTTGAACTCCTCCAGCATGGAGTCCAACTTGGTGTCATGGAAGACGAAGTGGACCGGGTGGTTGTAGAACTTGGTGATGGTCTTCAGGGTAGTGCAGTCGTCCGGGTCGACGAAGGCCAGGTCCTTGACGAACAGGATGTCCACGATGTTGGACCGCTCGTCCTCGTACACAGGTATCCTCGTGTATCCGCTCTCCATGATCTCGGACATGGTGTTGAAGTCTAGTACGGCGTCGCTGTGGATCATGAAGCAGTTGTTGATCGGCGTCATAACATCCTCCACCGTTTTGGTCCTGAGCTCCAACGCGCCTTGGATCATGTTGAGCTCCTCTTTCACCAGGTCGTTGTACGGCTCGGTGACTTTCAGCATCTCCACCAGCTTCTCTCGGTTGTACACCGTGCCGATCTCCTGACCCAGGACGCAGTCCAGGATCTTGCTGATGGGCCACGACAGAGGGAAAGTTAACAGCATGAACAACTTGGTGACCATGATGGTGTTCGCTCCGACTGCCAGGCCGTGCCGAGAACACAACGCCTGGGGGACGATCTCGCCGAAAATAACGATGCCGATGGTGGATGCGACCACAGCACCGATCCCGGACTTGGTGAGGTCGTCCAGGAGGATGGTGAGGGTGGTGTTCACCAGGACGTTGCCGAGGAGCAGGGAGCACAGAAGATAGTTGCCCTTCCTGCGGATGGGCTCGATCTTCCGCGCGTACTTCTTCTCCTTCTCGGTGCCGCAGCTCTGCACGATGCGGAGCTCCATCGGGTCCAGCGCCATCAGCCCCAGGTTGAGCCCGCTGAACATGCCGGACAGCACCAGCAGGAAGGAGATGAGGATCACCTGAAGCCAGATGGGCAGCAGCGACTTCTTCTCCTCCACCACCCGCAGTCTGCCGTCTTTGTCGTCCAGCAGGTACCACTTCTCCTCCTCGTCCTGGGTGTCGCGGATGCACAAGCCGAACACCTTCACCGCCTCGCTCTTGCGGAGCTGCTTGATCTTGAGGCTGACCACCCCGGAGGTATTTTGGTTGCCGACGTCCATGGGCCCCCTCACCACTATATCCTTCGTGTGTTCGGGACAAGTCCTATTGGAGGAGACCATTATTGCGCCGGCAGCGTCATCCTCTTTATCACTTGAGTAAAGTTCCGTGAACGTGATGAGCGCCGAGCTGTTGGGGAACAAGTGGAGCCCGTAGAACCTGAAGAGGATGTCGCTGCCCTCGGTCACCTGAATAACCCCTCTCTCGGTGGTCTCGGCCGGTGTGTCGCTCTTCTCCAGCCTCATGCCGAGTATCCGAGTGACGCCTCTCGACTCCGAAACCGCCGCCTCGGCCTGCCTGCCCGCAAAAACACAAGAAAAGACGAATAAAGTTAGCGTAAACCTCCGTCCACTCGAGTCTATCGCCATGTTTGTTTCGCTCTCTGCGAACGGGGGAACTGACGTCACCTACTCGTTTCCAAAAAGCCCCCACCCCCTCATTTACATATCCCGAAGTCTCAGCCAATCAGCGGCCGAGACGTAACTTGAAGAACTTGACCGAGCCCCCTCAGTTATAACTTTTAAGGTCGACTGATAATTTTTACTTTTAAGGTCGACTGCCTAAAAGTTTCTAAATTTCACTGAAATTCTTTTTAATTTTCATCCATTTACACTTTTGTAAATATATTCATTTTTAAGCTGTAACATCAGGATTGTGGCCAGAATTTTTGACAGATCTAAGACAAAGTAGAGTACTTGAGTTACATGTAATGCAAACTCTAGAAAGCAGAGGCACACACCAGCAGGTAGGGAGGAAACAGCCTCCTATTATTGGTCGTGGTGTCTGTCGTCCCTCCTCTGTGACCTGTGCACTGTCGGGAACATCGTTACACCCATATTTCACTAACCAAGACTGAACATTGGAAGCTGGAGGATGATACCTGGGACAACAGGTCAACTTAACAATATGAGTTCAAGCCTTATATCATCATCCATTCACTCTGCAAAACTTTTACTGAACATTGAATACCCACCGGCTCCATTATGTTGCTGAATCTGACCTTTAGACAAAAGGATATTAAAAGGAAGGATGGTGCCGAGGGACTCCTGGGTCGTCAACCTTTCCTGAGAAGCAGGAAAGTGTGACAGAGTCCCTGTATTGTTTTAAGAAAGTAGTTGAGAATTTTAGATTTAAAAGATTTAAAAAATGATGAATCACAGGAGCGAGACTGCAGTGATTATATTCTGAGTCCACTGGTTTCCTTTTGCAGCTGTGTATGTAAATCTCTATATTTAGGACAGAGCTCCATCTTGTGGTCAAATTACAGACAGTGCACACTGATGGGTTGAAAATGGTGAAAGATGCTATCCAGTTAAACATGTGAGCAGCATTTTGACATTGTAGCTGGTCAATGTGGAGCTCATTTTAGGCCTAACTACTTTATACACTGTTTGGAAGTTTGAGCTACACTGTAAAAACACAGACTTATATTCCTTTACAACAATTACAAGTTATTAGACATCTAAATGATCAGTATTTAAAGTAAAAATGGATATTGCGCAAATAACTGATAAATAACTGGCAAATCCTAATCTGTGATTCATTGCCAGAAAGTTCTGTTAACTTGTGTTTTTTTAAATGAGTGTTTACTTTATCTTTTGCACTATAACATCTGATAAGAAGTTAAATTAAATAAACATCTTTTATCATTAATTAAGTTTGTCAATTTCAAGTTTATATTGTTAAATTGTTGCTTTCAGAATTTAAAGTCATGAGTACAGTTGACTAAATGTCCAATGGATCGTTTACCTAACTCATCAAATTAAGTTATTGTGAAACATTGTTAGTTTATTCACACACATGGATAAATGTTTCTGATATGAACCCAGTTACATGATGGAGGTCGTTATGTGTCTTTATATACTCAGAGGAGTCAGATGGTCTTCTGTCATATCAAACTTAAAACACTGCAAACCATCATGAAGATTTCCACCTCAGACACTTCCTGCACACTTTTTGTGTAAAGTATTTGAGTCTAAGTGGTTATATTGAGGAACAATGTTCCCAGGTTCATTGTGACTGTTAGCGGTACAGCAAAAGCTGCCATTAAGGGTAAAACCTCACATAATGGAAAAAAAACCTTTAAGTGTTATTCAAGCTCATATGTAAGTGAGGCTTTATAGTAGGTACAGAACACAAATTTTAGTTAATTTATCTGTGACATGAAATGCAGAGACTCGGCAGGCACAAGGAACCGAAGAATATTGATTAACACAGGAACTGAAGACAAGTAACTAAACTGAACAAATAATCCAACAAGACTGAACTGAAAACCAGGACTTAAATACAAACTAAACTAATCAGACAACAAGGAACAGGTGACAAGACACAGGGGCAGGCTGGGAGTTGATGGGTTAGGAAGGCACTGGAAGCAGGGCAGAGCTAACAAACATGATGCAGGGCAGGTGTGGAGGGAAAAAGGGGACTGGGGAGGAGTGCAGGAACACATGAGGAAAACAGAGCAAAGAGAAAACCAAAATCCAGAAAACACAATTAGGATCAAGAAGGCCCCAAATGCCAGCAGGACAAATGCAAATGAAACACACTGTGCTACTGTACAGAGCTAAATAAGCTGAAAGATTAATTAAGACATGCAAACTCCAAAGAGTCCAAAACATAGATCACTTCCACAACCCAAAAACCGATTCACTGCTTAGAGTGAGAGCTGCATAAAAACCACCAAAACCTGGAAGTATAGAGAAACCAGCCCAGAACACATTCTCAGGAAGTAAAACAAACAATCTCATTCTGAATCATGTGAAGGCAAAAGTATTATTTCAGCTCTGTATGCTCACATGTATACAAACTTAAATGTCAGGACAAAGGTTATCTACAATAAGCAATAATATCTCAAGGGTCCTTCAATACAGTACTAACTTATCTGTCCATCTTCCACTCAGTCCAGACTTATCATCACAGGGAAAAAGCTGAGGGTCCCTGGTGGACTGGTGGAGAATGACAGCTAGGGACAAAGAGTCACACTGCGAACAGAGCCATAATAAACAGAGTAAAATAAGTGACTTGTGATGATTTAAGTTGGAGTAAGTTAAGCATTACAGTATAAAACATTCATCTGTCAAAACCTTTAAAATTAAAAAATTAAAAAAAACTTTGACGGTGAAAGAGAATTGAAATGTGACATGTTATATTAGAGACATTACGTTGTTTTGTTTGCAGTGCACATTTAACCAGTCAGTCTTTTGAAATGTTCACTCCTCACTGGAAGACGAAAGCACCAACCTCTCCTTGTTTCATGTTTATAGGATTTTTCTGAGCTGTAGAAATAGAAACAAAAGAGATCAAAATGTTAAAATATGAGCAGTTTATTTTGTTTAGTCTACAAACGCCTACACAAGGAATTTTTACTGTAATGAATGAAGAATTAAAAATGTTACCTCTGAAAGACGTCCTGACATCACCATCTGCTGGTGATAAAACTACACAGCAGCATTTCCTGCTGTTAATAATTTACCATGTGACAGTTGTAAGTAAAAGAGAAAGTAGATTTTGACATTGTGGATCAGAGCTGAGACGCCATTACAGGGTGTGACATCTCTGCTGGAAAACACTCATTTGAAGGATTTTAAGTGATCAAGTGAAGGAAAAGTAACTCGGTGAGTCTGACTGTTGAAAGATCATTTAGAAACCAAAGCAAATGGCTGAGAAAATTGCTCTTGTTGAAAGTTTCCTGAGTTGCCACGTGTGTTCAGAGACTTTCAGAGATCCTGTGTCTCTGACCTGCAACCACAGCTTCTGTTCAAGCTGTCTGCAAAAATTCTGGGAACAAGCTGAAAGCAAAAACTGTCCCATTTGTAAAAGAAAATCTTCAAAAGATTATCCTGGGGTGAACTTTAGACTGAGGGAACTAGCTGACTCATTTGCAGGTAGACAGAAAGCTGGATCATCTGAGACAGAAAAAGGAGAAGAGGAGGTGGTGTGGTGCAAACATCAAGAAGAGCCTAAATTGTTCTGTGAGGATGAACAGAGAGCTGTGTGTCCTGTCTGTGAGTTTTCTCTCCACCACGGTCACAAGTTGGTTCCTGTAGAACAAGCAGTCAGTGACCTGAAGGACCAGCTGAAATCTGACTTAAAGTCTCTACAGGACAAGAGGAACAAATACAAACAAGTGGAGAAAACATACAATGAAGTGATTCAACACTCCAAGAAGCAGCTGTTGTCCACAGAGAGGAAGATCAGAGCAGAGTTCAACAAGCTCCACCAGTTCCTGAAAGAGGAAGAGGAGTCCAGACTGGCAGCTCTGAGGGAGGAAGAGGAGCAGAAGGGGAAGACTATCAGCAGAGAGATGAAGAGGATTCAGGAGCAGATCTCCTCTCTGTCAGACAGTATCTCTGCTGTTGAAGAAGACCTGCAGAAACACAAGGTGTCATTCCTCAGCAGTTATAAACCCACTCAGACCAGAGCCAGAGACCAGTGCTCACTGTCAGATCCACAGCTGGTCTCAGGAGCGCTGATAGATGTGGCCAAACACCTGGGCAACCTGTCCTTCAGAGTCTGGGAGAAGATGAAGGAGAAGGTCCACTTCAGTCCTGTCATTCTGGATCCAAACACTGCAAACCCCTGGCACTATCTGTCTGATGATCTGACCAGTGTGAGATGTGGAGACACAAAGCAGCAGCTCCCTGATAATCCAGAGAGAAACACTAATTATACCACTGTTCTGGGCTCTGAGGGCTTCAGCTCAGGGAAACACAGCTGGGAGGTGGAGGTGGGAGACCATCCTGACTGGACTGTGGGTTTGGTTAAAGAATCAGTTGACAGGAAGGGAAAGATATTTGTCTCACCAGAATATGGATTCTGGTGTTTACTGCATCGCAGTGGAAAATACACTAATGGTCTTGGTAAGACTGTCAGTGTGAAGAAGAGTCTCCAGAGGATCAGAGTCCAGCTGGACTATGACAGAGGGGAGGTGTCCCTCTACGACCCTGAAGACACGACTCACATCTACACTCACACAGACACTTTCACTGAGAAACTCTTCCCTTATTTCAGTGTTGCAAAGGCTGGTGATGCTAAAACCACTGATATCAAAATCTGTCAAACTCAGATTTCTCTGTGATGTTCAGGAAGGTTTGTGTTTTCAGCATTTTGGTTTTATTTTTCTATTATTTTTTTCTTTTATCTGAAGCAAATTTGATTTGATGTTGAGGGTCAATTGATGTTTTTGCTCATTGAAACAAATTATCCAAAGTGGTTTTCACGTACAAAACAGACACATGTACACCTCAATAATTGTTTTTAATAGAGAATTCACCGTAAAACTTTTACATATATATTCTGACTTCAATATCTATTTAAATCACATTATCAATGTAAATAAATGTTCATCCAGAAAAAAAAAATCAACAAAATACTGAGACTTTATTACATCATCATCTGAGGTGAACTTTTATACAAATACAAATCAAAGCTGTTTTTATTATAACTTTTTATCCTGGTTAGTAGCATCTTGTTTTTAATCAGACCACAATATAATATAGATATAATAAACACCAGTGACTGTACAAAATACTACAGTTGGGGGGATTTTTAAACTTTCATCATAGTTAAGTTAATTCATAATTAAGTTAAGTTATTTCAGTGTTGATCATGTTTTAATTTCATTTTTTACACTTTAAACTCAGAGTCTCAGTGGTTCAGTGTATCAAAAATCATTCTGGCTCTGATTGATTATTATTTGTTCTTTTGTTCTTCAACAGAACTGATTTGTTGTTGAGGGTCACAGATATTGTTTTTTCTTGTTTTCATGCAAAAACATGAAAACCTAAACCGTTGTTCCCATCTGAATTTTTGAAAGACGTTGAGCCGTTCAAGATTTAGTTGTTTTATATTTAGAATGAATTTATTAAAGATGGTAACTCCGTTATGTTTACTGTTTAATGGATTTGAACAGAATATTTACTTATGTTGTTAAATACTCTGATTCTGCTTTCTTGGCTTTCAAAAATAGATTTAGTGTGTAAGTTAGTTTTGTCGCCTCTTAAAATAAAGATGAATTCACAAGAAAATATGGAGACAAAATGCTGAAACTGTTTCACATCATCAAGAGACAAACTTTACAAATCAAAGCTGTTAATTATCCTGGTTATCAGCATCTTGTTTTCAGTCAAACAACATTGTATAGTAGTATATATCCACTGTACCAAATGCTTTGATTGATTCAGTTTGGTGACAGTTTCAGTCATCAGATTTAGATTTTTATATTTTTGGTCTTTTGATGAGTTATTTCAGTTGTGAATCTGTTGTTTTATTCTTTGGAAACAAGTGTTTTAATATAGTTTTATTTTAATTCAGTGTTTAATTCTGACAGTGCTTCTGCATACTGTGTGTGTCATTTTGGTGGTGTATACATGGATTGATAAACTGCAATGTTGAGATGATGATCAACATAAAATAAACAAAATCAACCAAAACAATTTAGTTTAATTAGTTTTTTTCTGAATCAACTATATTTTATAAAATGTACATCTGATGGATGCTGCTTGTCATGATGTGTAATTAAATCACCAGCAGTTCTTATTCTAAACGTGTGTCAGTCAGAAAAGGAGATACAGGTTGTTTCACTTTCTTTACAAACATCTATCAAATAGTCATGTGACTTTTCAAAAGGTAAAATCGTACAAAACAATTATACAACCAGTTTTTGCAAAATACAATATTTTCATTTAAACTCATTAATGGTTTAAATCTCAATTTCTTATTTTCAAAACAACAAATTTCTCACTGAAACTGTTTCAACTTCAGTTTTCAGAACACAGTCTCATAATCTTTGTGTCGCCTCTTCAACATTTATGGACAGTCTGAACTTATTTAGTTAATATTTCCTTTTGTAAAGTCACATGACAAATTAACTGATTGTATAGAAAGAAACCTGAAACAACCTCATACCACCTTGATGATGCTAAATAGACAAAACATGTGAGTAATAAAGCGTGACATATTAGAGAATAGTTGTGCAACTTGTTTATTTTAATGGAGTCGTGTTAATTCTCACACTGGTCTGCACCTCGCTGTGTGTGTCAAATATTGAAATAGTCAGAAAAGGAGGGAAAACTTTATTAAACAAATCCTTGGATGATAAAACTGAATGTATGTGTGTTTACCCTCCACTACTTCAAGACATGAACATAAACTCTAAAAGAGGCTGTTCAATTTAAAAGAAATCATTTACAACAGTTTCCTCCAGAAATATATCTATTTTCAGTTTGAGACTTTGTATTTCTTCATTTAAGGTGTTGATAATGATTGTGATTTAAGTGTTGTGTAAAGGTTATTTGTATGTCGGCGTTCATCATTTTAACTTGAAAGATTAAAGTGAAAAACTTGAAGTTGTGTATTTTTTCATTCAGTCTGGTTCAGCAGTAAGTAGCAGCAGTTCACTCATGATGAGAAGACTTTGTTCTGTGACATGATGTCAAAGGTAAAACACTTTATAATCCTGCTGGTTCCTCATCACTTGATGTTCTGTTGAACAATATTCACTTTAAATTAAAGGATGAAGCTGGAGATCTTCTATTTTTCTTACAGTCATTAGATTTCATGAACAGATCAAATGTCTGTCCTTCAACACTTCCTGTCCCCAGCCTGTCTGACACTCAGTCCCAAACACATTGGTTCCTACTGGAGATGTGAATCTTTAAAAATGAGTCACAAATATATTTGCCTCCTGCCAAACACTTTATGCCACAAATATTTCCCTCTGACTTAACTTAACTTAACCAACTGCATGATTAAATGCTCCAAGGGACAGTTAAATATTACAGTTTTTATTTTGTAAACAAACAAACAAAAAATATTGCTGCTGTTGTGAAGTATTATAACAGTATGTTATAGACTGACTCATTGGAGAGAGGAAGCACTGAGGGTTTGTGTAGGAAGAGCTGAAGTGATTGGACTCTAAAATTATTCTACTCTTCAGCAGAATTAAGATTTTCACTAAAGATTTGATTCTTTAAGCAGGTTTAGTCAGTCAGCACTATACCGTGAGTACAGAATGTAATAACATGGATATATTGTTCTTCCTGTGAACGCCACAAGATGGACACAAAATACACTGTGGTGTATTTCTTTGAGTCTTTCTCTTATAAGTTTTAAGTTTAATACTAAGTTGTGGGTGACCTGAAGATTTATTGGCCCATCTGAAGATTTCCCACAACAACACATTCTGCTCATTTTGAACACTAGATATTTTATTTCCACTTTGTCACTTTTCTCCATGCACATTATTGTTTAATCAATAGTATCAACTCTGTAACAAAATCTTGAAAACATGGATTGATAAACTGCCATCTACATGGTTTGTTCAATAAAGCATCAATTTCAATTTAAATAAAAACAAATCTTCAGACTGGATTATATCTCTGACACAAGTCTTTTCTGCTCTGAAGAGGCTCACATCCTCTGTGCTGTTGTACCATCATCATTAAAACTCAAGATACCAAGATACAGATTAGTACTGAGTTTAATACATCATCATCTTTCTCCCTGTGTTGCAGAAAAACTCCACTCAACTGAGAGGATAGTATCTATATTATTTTGAGGTTTTTTTCTTCCCACCAAACACTTTACGCCACAAACATTTCACTGTTAAAATGCAAATCAGTGACATCAGCGTGACTGACACCAGCAACAGTGTGATTACATCGATGGAGTGGTACTGAATCCAAGACATCTTGTAGGAGTCGGTCTTTAAGTGAGCTGCTCCCTTGTGTCTCATGACAAACTCGATCCAGAACACGGCTCGGTCCAGAGGCTTCATGGGCTGGTCTCTGTGCAGCCTGGAGAGCTCCTGCATGTTCTCCCTGTAGGACGGCTGGTGAAGCACCTCCTTCACCGCCTCCAGGAAGTTGTCTTTGTTTAATGTGCCGATGTCCAGCACTTTGGCAACGCCCCTCACTCTCATCTTGAACAGGTTATCATCCTGGTCAAACATCAGAGGAAGGCCAACGATGGGAACTCCGTGGTAGATGGCCTCGTGAAGTCCGTTGGTGCCTCCGTGGGTCACAAACACTCTGGTCTTTGGGTGTCCTAAGAGGTCATTTTGAGGCAACCAGTCCAGCAGCAGGGTGTTGTTTCCCAGGGTGGACGGTCTCTTCCCGGTATGCCTCCAGATGACCTTCTGAGGCAACTGTGCAAAAGCGGCAGCCACATGTTCTGTTATATCCTCAGGGAAATTCCCCACCAAGGTCCCCAAGCTCATAATAATGACACCGTGCTCTGCAGAGCTCTGGACAAAGTCCTCCAGATCTTGAGGAAGCGCTTTGGGGGACTTACACTGAAACCCGCCCATGTAGACAACATTGGGCATGGTGGGACGAGGGAACTCAAAGGTAAAGTCAGTTCTCATCAGCCAAACATCTGCTGCCTGAACAAGCTCATCACAGTGGACGTCAGGACCGAAGTGACGGTGGACAAATGGTGTGTAGTGAGAGTCTTTTATTATCACCCGGACATTAAGTACCATTAATGAGAAGATAACATTTTTCACCCTTTGCCAAAAACTCATCCGATCAGTCAGCTCAGTGCCTGGTATGGGAACGTATGAGAGCGGTGAGGGGGCAACTGTGTGATGTCCGTCTTCCATGATTGCCCATCGTACATTGAAGACCAGAGGCAGACCCAACCGATGAGCCAGAAGAACCCCTCCGCCGAAGCAGGGGTCAGTCAGAACAACATCGTACTCGGCCTCTTGGAAGAACTGCATCAGTTTAGCATCCTCAAAAATCTTCTGCATTTTATCAACCACAGCTTTGTGAACATGATGCATCATCTTCATAAACTCCTCCCAAGCTTTGATTAAAGCTGAAGGTGAAGTGTGGAGCTCACGCCGGAGCTGCAGCAGTCTTGTTGTAAAATAATTCATGTTGTTCACATCAAATCCAGGAACAACATCGAGGGTGATTGACTGGTAGTGATGGGACTCTGCTTTGATGTACCAGCTTTTTTCAGGCCGGATCACTGTGATGTTGTGACCTCTGGAGTGGAGCTCTTGGATGAGGACCTTCATGTTGATCCAGTGGCTTCCATCCACAGGAAAAACAAGGACTTTCCCTCCATCAGCACTGAGAAGAGAGCAGAGCAGTGCGGCCAGTGTCACCAGTCTCAACTGGATCATCTCTGAAGTGATGCTGGAACCATAAAAACAAAGAGGAGGTGCAACTTTAACAGGATGACTTCATATATAATACTGTGTCAGGAAGGTTTTAATGTTCACTATAGATTTGCTAATATTCTTTTGAACGGTTTTCTGATTCAACACAGTTTGGAGTTCATTCTTAAAATAGTTGCAGCCAGTCAATAGTAAGAAAAAACAGAGATTTGGAGACGGTTGAACCTTCTGTCTCTTTAACTTTCTATTCATAAATCTTCAATCAGAGAGCAGAGTGTCAGTAAGACTCCCAGTTTCATGCTGTTGTTTTAAATAACAGAATAAAGTCAGTCACATCAGATGAAGTGAGATGGTTGCAGGTTGCACAGTTTCTCGATGTTTGTTAATTTCTGCTTCACCTTTATGATCTTTATAAACATCATGTCATCTGGGAATGAAACAGTCAACATATTTAACTGTGATAATGATCAGTGTTGTAATTCTACTACTTTTTGCGGTAACGTAACTTATTACTTCAAAACAATACAATACTTTCAAAATAAAATAACGCAATTACAATTATTGAAATTGATATGGGCTCGTTACTTGTTACTTTTCTCTTACGTGAAAATAGTGGACAACTGCAGAGGATAGCAGACAAACGCACACACAACACAACACAAGCACATCATCTGACCTTTACCGTGTCTCAGAGCAGCGTTGTAAAGTCACGTCAAAGTCAACTCATGGTAAAACATAAGCTTTGTCTCTGGAGTTATAACGTTATATATTGTAAATAATATCTGTTACTGAACTTCTGCTGCTGTTCCTGGTTTGAGTTCTGGATCTGCGGTAAAACGCGGAGCGGAGTTTTAATTGTCTTTCTCTTATGTTTGTCAAACTGGATTGAACTGAACTGATTTGGAGTTTTGGGGAAAAACAAAACGGATTCTTTACCGAGTGGATTGAACTCTGAGATTTTGGGATGAGTTATACTTTTGCATTAAAACAAACGCAAAAGTTACTTTCCCTAGTAATTAATCACTTTATATGCAGTAATTGGTTAAGTAATTCAACTACTACTTTCAATAACTTGCCCAACACTGATAATGATTACATAACAGTGAATATCTTTTCTTGAACATTTGATCACATTTTGAAATTCTTGGATGCCTCAACAATTGCTTTATTTTTTCAATCACATCAACAGATTTTCATTTAAAGGAACTTTAAACTATCAGACACAATAAATGTTAACAAGATGAGAAATCACTTCACTTAGTTCAGTTCATTCCAATAAAAAACTCTTGAATCTATTGAATTCAAATTACATTTTACTGGACTGAACATCTGTCATATCTGACATATTTGCTCCAGTACTCTGATATGAAATGAATCCACTCCTACATGCACACGTTCCTCACAACTCTTCTATTTCTTCCGCAGAGAGATAAATAAGTCAAACATCAGTTTGTGCTTCTGTACATGTTGGGATACCTGCAGTCTGAAAGGCTGAAGGTTTAACACTTATCAACAAGCTCAGTTTGCACCTTGTTGTGAATATGTGATGCAACCTGAGTGACAACGTCTTGATTCAATGACAATAATTCATGTTTTACTTACAGTGGAAAGGTGTTGTACAGCAGATTAACAGTCTGTTTGTCTCAGAGTCGACAGCAGATCTACACTTTTCACTGTTGTGCGACTGAAAAGTCTTACATTGAATGTTGTGTAATATCCTGATCAAAGTTCATCGTTCAGAAGTGACTTTCTCTCTGAACAGACTCATGAAACAGATCACTGTCACTGCAGTTTTTACATTTCAGAGCATTTATTGAACCAAACAGAGAAATGTTAGTGAGAGTTTGAAGAACATTTCCTGATGGTTATAAGAGACATGCTGCCATGTTGGAGGAGTTACAACAAAACCAGAGAGCTCAAAGACTGTAATGTTGATACCTCTAGTTTCTCTGTTATAGATACATCATAATCCTGTAGTGTGTGATTAGAAAGTTTATAAATATTTTACTATTAAACAACTTTGGCCTGAATTACATTTTTCTTACTTGAATTGTGTGTTTTTGTATTTATATGTGTCTCTTATGTTATCTTAATGTTTAGTCTGGACTGTTTGAAAAAAAAACTGCTACAAAAAAAAGAAGCAAATTAATATCTAAACCTTTAAGTTATTATATTTTTACATTCAAAAGATTGGAAAAAGACATTGTAAGAACATTTATGTGTTGTTTTCAACTAAGAATATTTGTTTGTTGTTTTTTTGCAGTTGGTAATCTTATGATAATCATTCCAACCAATGTATGATGGGACAGACACAACTCATCCTAATACTATGAACAAGAATAAAAGGTTAAAGATTATGAGTGGGTGAATTAATAAACACCTATATAAAAGCGAAGAAGTGAGGGGAAAAAAATATGAAAAATTATAATTTGCAAGCCTTAATTTTAGGTATTTTGTATAAGATTAGAGAGGTCAAATTGGGGTTTAATTAATAATTTTAACCTTGTACCTGCATTTTCGGGATATGTCAAATATTCAATGAAACTGGATGAAATAAACACAATCATACTGACGTGTCAGCAGAACATGTTTCCTGTTACAGTTATGTAAAATAAAAATGTTGAAAAATGGTTTTAGTGTCAGTCAGTCTTTTGAAATGTTCACTCCTCACTGGAAGATGAAAGCACCAACCTCTCCTTGTTTCATGTTTACAGGATTTTTCTGAGCTGTAGAAATAGAAACAAAATAGATCAAAATGTTAAGACATGAGCACTTCATTTTGCTTAGTCTACAGACGCCTGCACAAGGAATTTTTACTGTAATGAATGAAGAACTAAAAATGTACCTGAAAGACGTCCTGACATCACCATCTGCTGGTGACAAAACTACATGTCAGTGTTTCCTTCTGTTAATATTTTTTCCCTGTGACAGTTGTAAGTAGAAGTGGAAGTAAATTTTGACATTGTGGATCAGAGCTGAGACGCCATTACAGGGTGTGAGATCTCTGCTGGAAAACATTCATTTGAAGGATTTTAAGTGATCAAGTGAAGGAACAGTAACTTGGTGAGTCTGACTATTGAAAGATCATTTAGACATCAAAGCAAATGGCTGAGAAAATTGCTCTTCTTGAACGTTATTTGAGTTGCCATGTGTGTTCAGAGACTTTCAGAGATCCTGTGTCTCTGACCTGCAACCACAGATTTTGTTTAAGCTGTCTGCAAAAATTTTGGAAGCAAGCTAAAAACAAAAACTGTCCCATTTGTAAAAGAAAATCCTCAAAGGATCATCCACAAGTGGACTTTGCACTGAAGGAACTAGCTGACTCATTTGCTGGGAGACAGAAAGCTGGATCATCTGAGACAGAAAAGGGAGAAAAAAAACTGACGGTGGTGTGTAGTAAACATCAAGAAGAGCCTAAATTGTTCTGTGAGGATGAACAGAGAGCTGTGTGTCCTGTCTGTGAGTTTTCTCTCCACCAGAGTCACAAGGTGGTTCCTGTAGAACAAGCAGTCAGTGACCTGAAGGACCAGCTGAAATCTGACTTAGAGTCTCTGCAGGACAAGAGGGACAAATACAGACAAGTGGAGAAAACATACAATGAAGTCATTCAACACTCCAAGAAACAGCTTTTGTCCACAGAGAAGCAGATCAGAGCAGAGTTCAACAAGCTCCACCAGTTCCTGAAAGAGGAAGAGGAGTCCAGACTGGCAGCTCTGAGGGAGGAAGAGGAGCAGAAGGGGAAGACTATCAGCACAGAGATGAAGAGGATTCAGGAGCAGATCTCCTCTCTGTCAGACAGTATCTCTGCTGTTGAAGAAGACCTGCAGAAACACAACGTGTCATTCCTCAGCAGTTATAAACCCACTCAGACCAGAGCCAGAGACCAGTGCTCACTGTCAGATCCACAGATGGTCTCAGGAGCGCTGATAGATGTGGCCAAACACCTGGGCAACCTGTCCTTCAGAGTCTGGGAGAAGATGAAGGAGAAGGTCCACTTCAGTCCTGTCATTCTGGACCCAAAGACTGCAAGTCCCTGGCTCTATCTGTCTGATGATCTGACCAGTGTGAGACGTGGAGACACAAACCAGCAGCTCCCTGATAATCCAGAGAGACACAATAATTATACCACTGTTCTGGGCTCTGAGGGCTTCAGCTCAGGGAAACACAGCTGGGAGGTGGAGGTGGGAGACCATCCTGCCTGGAATGTCGGTTTGGTTAAAGAGTCAGTTGACAGGAAGGGAGAGTTATTTGCTACACCAGAATATGGAATCTGGTGTTTATGGCATGGTGATGGAAAATACACTAATGGTCTTAATAAGACTGTCAGTGTGAAGAAGAGTCTCCAGAGGATCAGAGTCCAGCTGGACTATGACAGGGGGGAGGTGTTCTTCTATGACCCTGAAGACAAGACTCACATCTACACTCACAGAGACACTTTCACTGAGAAACTCTTCCCATTTTTCTGTATTTGTCCAGCTGGTGATGCTGAAACCACTGATATCAAAATCTGTCAAACTGAGATTTCTCTGTGATGTTCAGGAAGGTTTGTGTTTTCAGCATTTTGGTTTTACTTTTCTATTATTTTTTCTTTTATCTGAAGCAGATTTGATTTGATGTTGAGGGTCAATTGATGTTTTTGCTCATTGAAACAAATTATCCAAAGTGGTTTTCACGTACAAAACAGACACATGTACACCTCAATAATTGTTTTTAATAGAGAATTCACCATAAAACTTTTATATATATTCTGACTTCAATATCTATTTAAATCACATTATCAAGGTAAATAAATGTTCATCCAGAAAAAAAAAATCAACAAAATACTGAGACTTTATTACATCATCATCTGAGGTGAACTTTTATACAAATACAAATCAAAGCTGTTTTTATTATAACTTTTTATCCTGGTTAGTAGCATCTTGTTTTTAATCAGACTACAATATAATATAGATATAAGAAACACTAATGACTGTACAAAATACTACAGTTGGGGGGATTTTTAAACTTTCATCATAGTACAGTTAATTCATAATTAAGTTAAGTTATTTCAGTGTTGATCATGTTTTAATTTCATTTTTTACACTTTAAACTCAGAGTCTCAGTGGTTCAGTGTATCAAAAATCATTCTGGCTCTGATTGATTATTATTTGTTCTTTTGTTCTTCAACAGAACTGATTTGTTGTTGAGGGTCACAGATATTGTTTTTTCTTGTTTTCATGCAAAAACATGAAAACCTAAACCATTGTTCTCATCTGAATTTTTGAAAGACGTTGAGCCGTTCAAGATTTAGTTGTTTTATATTTAGAATGAATTTATTAAAGATGGTAACTCCGTTATGTTTACTGTTTAATGGATTTCAACAGAATATTTACTTATGTTGTTAAATACTCTGATTCTGCTTTCTTGGCTTTCAAAAATAGATTTAGTGTGTAAGTTAGTTGTGTCACCTCTTAAAATAAAGATGAATTCACAAGAAAATATGGATACAAAATGCTGAAACTGTTTCACATCATCAAGAGACAAACTTTACAAATCAAAGCTGTTAATTATCCTGGTTATCAGCATCTTGTTTTTAGTCAAACAACATTGTATAGTAGTATATATCCACTGTACCGAATGCTTTGATTGATTCAGTTTGGTGACAGTTTCAGTCATCAGATTTAAATTTTTATATTTTTGGGTCTTTTGATGAGTTATTTCAGTTGTGAATCTGTTGTTTTATTCTTTGGAAACAAGTGTTTTAATATAGTTTTATTTTAATTCAGTGTTTAATTCTGACAGTGCTTCTGCATACTGTGTGTGTCATTTTGGTGGTGTATACATGGATTGATAAACTGCAATGTTGAGATGATGATCAGCATAAAACAAACAAAATCAACCAAAACAATTCAGTTTAATTTTTCTGAATCAACTATATTTTATAAAATGTACATCTGATGGATGCTGCTTGTCATGATGTGTAATTAAATCACCAGCAGTTTTTATTCCAAATGTGTGTCAGTCAGAAAAGGAGATACAGGTTGTTTCATTTTCTTTACAAACATCTATCAAATAGTCATGTGACTTTACAAAAGGTAAAATCTCACAAAACAATTATACAACCAGTTTATGCAAAATACAATATTTTCATTTAAACTCATTAATGGTTTAAATCTCAATTTCTTCTTTTCAAAACAACAAATTTCTTACTGAAACTGTTTCAACTTCAGTTTTCAGAACACAGTCTCATAATCTTTGTGTCGCCTCTTCAACATTTATGGACAGTCTGAACTTATTTAGTTAATATTTCCTTTTGTAAAGTCACATGACAAATTAACTGATTGTATATAAAAAAAACCTGAAACAACCTCATACCACCCTGATGAAGCTAAATAGACAAAACATGTGAGTAATAAAACGTGACATATTAGAGAATAGTTGTGCAACCTGTTTATTTTAATGGAGTCGTGTTAATTCTCACACTGGTCTGCACCTCGCTGTGTGTGTCAAATATTGAAACAGTCAGAAAAGAAGGGAAAACTTTATTAAACAAATCCTCAGATGATAAAACTGAATGTATGTGTGTTTACCCTCCACTACTTCAAGACATGAACATAAACTCTAAAAGAGGCTGTTCAATTTAAAAGAAATCATTTACAACAGTTTCCTCCAGAAATATATCTATTTTCAGTTTCAGACTTTGTATTTCTTCATTTAAGGTGTTGATAAGGATTGTGATTTAAGTGTTGTGTAAAGGTTATTTGTATGTCGGCGTTCATCGTTTTAACTTGAAAGATTAAACTGAAAAACTTGAAGTTGTGTATTTTTTCATTCAGTCTGGTTCAGCAGTAAGTAGCAGCAGTTCACTCATGATGAGAAGACTTTGTTCTGTGACATGATGTCAAAGGTAAAACACTTTATAATCCTGCTGGTTCCTCATCACTTGATGTTCTGTTGAACAATATTCACTTTAAATTAAAGGATGAGGCTGGAGATCTTCTATTTTTCGTACTGTCATCAAATGTCATGAACAGATTAAACGTTTGTCCTTCAACACTTCCTGTCCCCAGCCTGTCTGACACTCAGTCCCAAACACATTGGTTCCTACTGGAGATGTGAACCTTTAAAAATGAGTCACAAATATATTTTGCCTCCTGCCAAACACTTTATGCCACAAATATTTCACTGTAAAAATACAAATCAATGACATCATCATGATTGAGAAAAGCAGCGGCCACATGTTATATTTTCTAAATTCTGTTCTCTGTATCACTAGTGTTGTTTGCACATATACTGTTAGTAAAAGGATGAAAAATGAACCAAATAGTACATTTTGTTTAAAAACTTCTCATAAAATAAATG